>NC_050576.1:117035809-117353309 GCF_011100635.1 Trichosurus vulpecula | reverse complement strand
AAAGTTTCTTATCAGTTATATACATAGTATTTATAAAGCTACAGAACAACAAATTCCCCCACCCCAACCCCCCAAGAAAACATGAATGTTTCTAATATTTACATCTACTGTTGTGTAGTGTTGCTGGCTCAAAATGGCTGCCGCTTTCCACCCTCCAGGTGGCTGCATTTCAGTGGTACGTGAGTGATCCCTATGTATGCAGTTTGTAAAGCGCTTTGGGATCCTTCTGGATGAAAGGTGCTATATAAATAATATAAGGTATTGTCATTATTATATCACAACACTAGAGATCACTGCACTCAGAAGGACGAAGGGAGCAACATGGGCAAAAGACTGGGATCAGTCAACCATCCGTGAGACATTTGCACGTGCACACACCCGCACTCCGCGCACACGCACACGCATGCATACACGCTCACACCACCTTTTTCCACTCTCCTCCTCCCCCCCGCCGCCCCCTGCCCCCCAATGAGGTTGACTGTGAAAATCTGCCCTTAGTGATGGGGAGAGGCCACAAAAGCCTATCCTGATTCCCAGGAGGAGGACGCTGCCAACGCTACATTTGGCTCCAGTGGCTTGCTGGTTCACAGCCGTTTGACAGGCTTCCTCAGATTTTTCTATTCCAGGTGGAAGCACTCGGAGCACAAACCCCTTTCTTGGCCTGCTGTGTGACTCCCAGCCTTTTTTTTTGTGTGCTTAATGATTCTTGACCAGTCATTTAGGTTAGTGAGTGCCGAAATTGCTTATTCTGCCATCCCCATCCTTCCCAGTGTGCAGCACTGAATGAGGAGAAAGCTGTGGTCTTCCACAGAAGGAGGACCGCCAGGGAAAGGGGAAAATAAAAGGCTTAAGTTGATACACATTTGAAAAGCAAACAGAAGGAAAAGCAGAACGTCTTAGAAATAAACAGCAGTGAAGGAAGCTGAAATGAGTTTGGCCCCCAAAATGGGGCCAGCAAAAGAAGTTGGGCACCAAGTTTCAAAACAACTTGGTGGAGGAGAGGGGGAGGGGCCCAGGCAGAGAGCAGTACATTTTGGCAATTCGTGGAGTTCTTGATGGGGAAAATGAGGATCTGTACACATCGCTGGGGGTGGGGGGTGGAAGGGGGGTGGGCTGAAAGAAAAAGAACAGCCCTAACAAACTATTCTAAGCTAATGTAATGTTTATCAAGTTACTTGGATAATGATAGCATGTGTGCCATTATCATCATCAAAACCCAATCTATGTTTTAAAAAGTTACAGATGATTAACACAACATCAAGTTGATGCAAACAATTACTTAACACACACACACTAACACACACACATGCGCGTGCACCCCGCGCCCCCCCCTCCATACACACACAGAGAGAACCAGGAGGGCCCTAATATTCTGTAGAATGAGGGAGGCTGCAGCTGTATGCAGACAGCTTTCATATCCTCATTTGAATAATGTGTCCTGGATCTGTCACTTTATTCATGCTCCTTATGCTCAGTGTACTCGACATCAACAACAAATTAAGTTGTAAATAAGAGACAATCATCACTTTTGTTTTTAAGCAGCTACTGCACAGAGAATTTCAATGTACGGTTCCTTTCTGACAGGGGAAAAAAAAAGGAGATGCTAGAGTTTGCTTACATAAGCACAAATATGGGGAAAACCAACAGAAATGAAAACAATTAGAAACACTTTACAGTTGCTGAGGGGGGGAAATATTCTCTAAAGCACATCATAGATTACCAGCTGAAATTTCCTCTGAGAACATACTTAAATATATAAAAAACCAGAGGCTGAATCTCCCAAATGGCACTCGAACTTATTTTACTTCTTGACAACAGACCCTCTGTCATGAAACACAAGGTCCATCCTTGTCTGGCACACCTCTGCTCAGAAGGACAAGGGCATGCAATTCCACTATGACACAGGTGTCTTTATTAATGAACTTCTTCCACATTCATCTCAATTAACTTCCGAGGGGTGAAAAAGTACCACCACGTACATAGATAGGTGACTACAAAGCAAAGGGGTTGGGTTGGGGGGGTGATGGGACAGGGACCTGAATAAAAATTTAAAAATTGTGCGTACCTTCACATCTGAGAAGTAGGTCTTCAGCATGTTGGAGCTGGGATAACGGGTATAAAAGAACATGAGCTTTGCTTTTTTCAAGTGATTAGGTGACAGTCCTTCCTGCATGTAGGATTCAAATAGTCAAGGAAAACATCTCAATAAGCAGTAACAACAACTACCATTACCCAGAGAAACCTGAGACCTGGAAATGGTAGGCAAGTGCCAGGCACAGGGTATCTCATCCATCATCGATTTGCTGCTTTGCCCAAAATGATAATTACCTATATAAAACCGCTAAATATAAAGAACTTAAATGTGGGATATTGTCTTTTTCTTGGCAAAACAGATCTCTTCCATTTTCAGGTTTTTGTGCTGGATGTATGTTCACTTGTTGCTACGGAGACAAATGAACCCACATGTGCTGTACATACTCTCATCCCAAGATTTTTTCCCCTCCTTTTTAGTAATCATAATTCTCTTTTTTTTCCCTCTCCATGCTATGGAGCCCATAGTCAATTATTATATTAACGTGGAACAAAAACACAAAATGCCTTATTTAAAACATTTTCCTTTTTAATACTAATCTAATTAAGTATCTCAAGTCACCTTGTTCCTATCATATTATTGCAAGGTCTTAACTGCTCACTTTTCGATGACAGCCACAACTTGAAGGGGAAGGAAGCATTGACATAGAAAGAAGAAAAAAATTAAATATACAAGTCCAGTTCTTGGTTAAAAGGAGAACAAACAAACCACACAACCCCAACAACAAGAACAACAAAAACCCACACCATTCCCTGATTGTAGTGGTTAACTCCTCTGAGAGTGACAGAGTATTGGGGGCTAACAAATCAATACATGTGGGTAGAAGATCAATAAATGGCCATTTACCCTAAATAAGGCGGCCTATTTATCTGGAAACATCATTACCTTTTAGATCCATAAACAGCAGCAACTAAAACAGTTCCCAAGAGAATGTGAGGCTAACCATAACAATCTAGGCTTCCTGAGTCTCCCCCAGATTCTTGGCACTCTTCAGCGAGCTCTGTGTTAGGATGGCTTTGGTCACATCTGTGCCGCAGGCTGGCCCTGCCATTTCCTCAGCAAATTAATGGCTTTATAATTTATCAGAAATGAAGATGCACGTGGAGAAAATCAATGTGGTCCCCCACAAGGTCAATTAAGGGTCCTTCCTAGAAGCTTCTCTAAGGACTGTCTCTAAAAGGAAAGTCTGGGGAAAAAACCAAAAAGACAAAAACAAAAGCCCACACACAACCCTGCTCTAGCACTCAACCCAAATTTCACACCTTGTGAAAAAAGGTCAAACCAGTTTATTTCATATTCTGGAGCAGGGAAAGCCTGTTCCAATGACCTTCACTAAACTTACATTACCAGTCTTGGAAGGAAATTTTTAAAAGTTCCTAATTCCAGCAACTAACCAAGGAGACCTAATCAAATTAATATTGATAAGCTCTCAACTATTTATAAGTGGGAATTTAACAGCATATTTTGAGGCAAATTTAATGAATTCACATTGCCTTGGCTATCCCATTTTTTTAATGGAGAAACTTAATTTTACATAGAAAATAAAAATATCCAGGGGAATTTCTTATCCTCTTAGGGTAAAAGAACCCATAAACATTTGATTTTATGTCAGTAACCTGAAAAAGCAGCTCAGTATAAATTTGTGTTTTGCTTGAGATACTTAATGATTACAAAGGAAATAATTCATGACTGACATACTTCTTGTGCCAAGGAAAGAGCTAAGAGAACCTCAATGGCTACCTCCATTAGACAGATAGAGAGGCCTAAAACAGTACTGCACTCTCTTCAGTGCCATCTGTCAAAATGGGTAAGTGAAATAACAGTTGCAAGCTGTCACCTATTGCTTAGTGATAAGAGTTTTAGACAAGTCCAAACTTCTATGGATGTAGACCTCAAATCCCTGCACCCTTATCTTTACTTTCATAAAACCATTCGAAAACCAACCCTCCACATTGGACAGGCTTGTGTGTGTGTGTGTGTGTGTTGTGTGTCTGTGTCTGTGTGTGTTTAATCCCAAGCACTTAATTTAGAGTATGTGCAAGAGAGACAACATTTTGCTATGTGAATCAAGTGAGTTAATATTTTCATTTAAATTTTCCAATGCTTTTACTATGGGAAAAAGTATTTTAATCCTCTTTATGGTCAGATTTTTTTTTAAAAAATGTGTTGTTCTGATCCCAGTACAGGAGCTAGATCTTTCATTAAAAAGCATGCCATGTTTCAGTCTCTCAAAGTCAACTTTTAGTTAAAAATGTTTCCTGCTCGCAATACTTGGAATTGTTCAGTTGAAATCTGGCCTGGAATAAATCTTTATCTCTCACTCATCGTGTTATTGGGATTAAACTGCCACGAAAGATGTGTTTCTAATAAACTATTAAAAATAGCTAATGAAACATTTAAAAACCCACAGTGGGATAATCCATGTTTTTTTTTAAATAAAATAAAATTGAACTGACCAATTGGTTAATTTCCCTTTTAAGTGCTTGTGCTGAAAAGCAAGTGTTCTTCCAAGAAAGCACTGGCTGTTTCCAGGATACTTACACACGCACAATGAGTCATGATGGAATAGATTCAGTAAACATACAGCTGTACTGAACACGAGCTAAGCTCCATTCAAGGCCAGGAAAGAAAATGAGCACAAATAAATATTAAGGAGGTAAAGGGGGGTGGGGGGGATGGAACGCAAACAAGATCTGTCCCGGCAGCTCATGTGGCTTTGCCTCAATTCTCTCAGCCATAGCTTTGTGAAGACAGATGACATTCAATTCTATGTGTAATGCAAAATAGACAATAACTGCTGAAACTTGAGACAGCTGCCAGGTGTAAAAAAAAAGGGGGGGGGAGGAAAAGATGATAAATCCATAAATTAATGAAAGACATCTGCTCGGGAACATAAAAGATCAGAGAAACAGTGTAGTGCAGCTGAACCTAAAGCAGTGTTCAAACAACCTGAGAATCTGAGTGTTGTCTATTTACCAAGTACAATATAACCTTACCTAAACAACGGCAGTAAAAAGGCTCATGGAAGAATGATGGGCACAGAAGTGCGGGGTGGGGAGGGTTGGAGGAAGAAGCTGCACAAGTCGCCATCTTTACCAACCCAATACCGGTTTGTGGCTCGAGGAATTATTCATTTGCAGTTCTGAGCAAATGGATTGAGCCACTTAACAAAAAAAAAACTTAGTAAAAATGGCCATTTCAAAAGAATTCTCCCTCTTTTCTGATTTTCTGTTCTGTTATCTTCCTAATAAGTTTCCTCCCTAAGATACCTGCAGGAAGAGAAGAAATGGACTCATGGAACACAAACTATTTCACAAAATGTTAGTAAGTAATCAAGTGGTTGCCCCAGTACAGAAGTTTTCTTAATCAGCAGAATTCTTAGTTTGTAGAAATCTTGAATTTTGCTTGTCAAGGCTCATTAGAGTAGAAAAACAAACAAACAAAAAACCCTTGTTTTTTTGGATATTAAACAAAAAAACACACACAAAGTCTCTACTTACTCTAAAGAACAGACTTTGGGCTATTTAAAAATGTTAACTGCTACATGAAGCTTTGGGTTTCTGAGAAAAACTTTCATGATTTGATATTTGTGGCCAGGCTTCTGAGTTTTATTCTTGTTCCAATTTCAAACATCTAGAACCTTTTTCTTTTTTAAAGTCTTGTCATTTAAATGCCCCTAGGAAAGTTAAGGGGGGAGAAACTGTCCATCGTGGATAATGTCTTCACCTGTACAAATTCAGTAAAGGCCCAGAATGACACTGTTGTGCTTTAATTGGCTGCATGCAAATGACCGAGGCCTAAAAAAGGCTATTTTTCTTGAGATGCAAAGAGGATGCGTGACAAGGAACATCATGGAGAAAAACAATTGGCTGTCTGTTTCTTTTGGTATTTGAATAAAACTTAATATTTGATTAAATAGATTCATTTGCAAAGATACAGAATACATTCTGCAGAGCCAAGACATGAACTCTTTTGACACAGGTGTATCTTATGGTCCAGTTTAACCACACTTACACAATTAACTGCTTCCTTTCTAAATTAATTGGAAGAAATGATAACATGTCATCTTGCATACAACATACATGTGTATATGCACTTAAGTTTAATATTCTGATGGGCCTTCAGGGTCTAAACCTGGTTTTTATTTTGATAGTCCTATGTTCTTAATTTGGCTAGTTTACAGAATGGAATAGATGTTGCTCTTTGAAGTGAGGAAATAATTGTTCCTTAAGAAATGAATTCTCTACTTGTATGCAGTGACTTGATCTAAAAATCATAAAGCAATGAAAAATACTACCTTCCATTTCCACTCAATTCTATTTGTCTTAATTAATAATACTGCGTGTAGACAAATGGGCTAGATTAACTAGAACCTTGAGGTAAGTCATCACTACCAATGATCATATGATTTTTTGCATATAGATTGAGAAATCTTTCTATCTAATATCAAATTTTAACTTAGATACTCAGATTGACCAGTGGGGAACCTCAAAGTGTGGTTCAAAGGTAGAGATAGAAGGAAAAAGAGGAGCATGTAGGACCCCCACATGAATACTCCATCTCTCAACTGACTTCAGGATGGTTTGGGCAATAGAAAGGAATGCATGGCTATCTTTCTCCTCAGTAATAGCACGCAAATGAGCAAAAGTTAAAATGGGGTGAGGCAGAAAGACGGGAGACAGTAGAGCCTAGAAGAAAGAGTAAAAGGTTGGAAAATTTAATTTGTAAAGGTAGTGGAAAGCACCAGAAATATTCATAATAAAAGACGTAACTTCTGGTACTAAGGGGACCAGCATTTTACATGAAAGTAGGGGTTTTTCCCTCCCTTGAATTTCAGTAGAATCTCATTATTGGCAGGAGTGAGAGAGGATGTCTCTAGTCTGAAAAGAGGGCAGTTAAAATTTGCTTTAATTCCTACAAAAAGATACAAAAGAGGGCTTCTCTTGCCCTAAGCCCTCAAATTTCATTTCCCATTAAGGGGATTTAGATATTGTATGTCAAAAGACTAAGCCAATGACTAAGGCTATTTTGAAATTTTTCTAGGAAGATGAACCTACCAAAAAAACAAAACAAAACAAAACTAAACAGGTAAGGAGAGCTGGAGTACATGGAAAGTCCTGTATAAAAACACAACTGGTATTTTGAATGCTAAGAATCTGGTAAGGAGGCACAAGCCTCCACTGCTTCACTCTTTTGTTGATCTGTTGCCCAGGAACAGGCAAATCTCTCAGCTTCTGCTTTGAAAATTGAAGACCCACCATCACTGCCACCCACTTCAAATGACTGCTGAGAGAATCAATGCCAAAGGAAACCAGCATTGCGAGAAGTTTGGTTGAGTTCGCTTTCTCAAGGGTAGGAGAGCGTGGAAATCTCTGAGGTCTCTTAGCTCATTCCCAACAACTTTAACTATGTAGCCAGGTGCAAGTGCTAGTGAACTACTGGCTAGCCAGCTCCTCTTGGACAGGTGACTGAAGGGTGGGAATTGAGTCAGAAACTTAAAGCTAAAATTCTCTGTCTAGATCCCCAAAGCAACAGTCACTTAGCAACTCAACTCTTACTTAATTGGAATAATAGCTGGAATTAAGAGCTGGAAGGGAGCTCAGAAAACATCTAGTCAAACCCATACCTGATGAATTGACTATGTATCCCACAAATGGTACCAGTCATGCAGCTTTCATTTGAAAAATGATGATGAAGGAGGATCTCTCTCTGTTTCTGTCTGTCTCTGTCTGTCTCTCTCTCTCTGCTTGTCTTCCCCCCACACACCCCCACCCCCACCCCCACCTTGACTAAGAAGCGACTCCATTCTTAACCATGCAAATAAGTCACATGCCTGTACATCTGACACAATCTGTCAATGAAAGGAAGTCTTCTCTATTATTACAATGAATATTGAAGAGTAGCTCTGGGTCTCCCTGGCAGTATGGCCTTCATTAACTAGGAAAACAAATTAACTACCTGAGCTCAGACTTTGCACTTATGGGGCAGCCTCTAGAGTGGGTTTAGATACCAAAATGTCAATCTCTAGTCATAATGACTATTGCCCAAAGTCCTTAATTTAGTACTAGACAAATTAATTACTAAATGTTATACTCATCTGGTAATTTCATATATAAAGGAAAAATTCAATCTGTCACAAATACTACCAATGGGGGTACAGACATATTAAAAATAATACTGACTCCACCCCTGCCTAATAGCACTGAATATATAGCCACGATTTTAGGGAACTTCCCTAAACAAGGCCCGATTTACTAAGGAAGAAACAAATAGTAAAAATGGTTGAAGTGCAGGACAGATTCAACTAAAAATAGGTTGGGGATTTTTGACATGAAGCTCTGATTTGGAGCTTGAAAGAGTTATAAAAAGACAATTCTCCTGTAAGTCTAATATAGACTCCTTCAAGTCTAATATTGAGTTTTATATTTAATTGTACTTTCTTGCTTTCCAAAATAATTTGCTTTGTGTATGTTAGGACAAAAGATTTCTGTATATGGCTGAACAGAGGTTAATCATGCATAGCAGACAGCTGCAGAGGGTCCAAAGAACAGATCTTTGGGTGAATGAGTGCAGCTGAATAAATCAGTATCTGTATCTTATCTATCTACCTACCTATCTCATGTGTGTGTATATATATATATATATATATATATACGCACACATAAATGCATATATTGACAAATATACACATATATGTATATATATACATACACACAGATGCACATATGTGTATATATCCACACATATATGATTTATATATATGTATATATATATGTTATCTCCACTTAAAAATAGAAGTAAAAACCTTTTATTCCAACCTAATCTTACACCAACGATTATTTTCTTTGTGAAAAATTGGTTACTGGTTACTGGTAAATGGGCCAGGAGTTTCTCCTGGTTTTAAATTATTTAGGAGAGGGAATGCTAATTAACTTCCATAATTCCTCCATTTAAAAGCTTTTTCTATCTCCCGTCATGACTAAAACTAATGTTTAAAAGGGGACTTTTTTTTAATCTCTAAATTCCCTCTGGAAACAGAAGAGGAACAACAGAAAACTATTGCCATAAAGATATATGCTAAATACAGGGTACAATTTAACTCTCATCTTTCCCAAGTGGCAAATGTTTGGTAGTAGTTCTAGGCCAGTATGTTATCAGAAAGGTAACATCTATTTAGGAAAAAAATTGCCAAGGATATCGACTTATTTTCCCTTTCAAACAGAAACTACAAAAAGCATATTAAAGTGTAAGATCTGATAAATCTACATGGTTCTCTGGCCCCTTAAACCTTTTCAGAAAACACTTTATGATGGGAAAATAAAAGGATATTGCACTTCCGGAAAAAGGTGAAATATCAGACATATCTTGGAGATCACCACACTCAGACTTTATGAGAGACAAGGAGAGGCCTTCAGCTGTGCTGGGCGGATGTGCTGGTGAACAAGGGTGGTGGTTCATATGATGGGATGACATCTTGGTCCTCAGACTTGCTGTTTCCCTAGTTAAGTCTAAGGATTCTGGGGAGGCTCTATCTTTCCCAGGAAAGGAGGCAGAGGGAGCACCTAGTGGATTCTGAAATGGGTAGGCCATCAACGGGAGAGGGAAAGGGTGGCGGAAGGAAGATGTGGTGAAGCCTGTGGTGGTGGAAAGAGGAGACTGGTGCAGAGACTGATGGTGGCCACCAGCTGGTGGGCCAGAGGCAGATTGGTCAGATGAGTTTTTGCGGACAACTAGGGGCAGTGCTTCTGTTTGGTCTGTGGAGCTGGGCATTTGCATGGTGCCAAAGGTGTCCAGGGGGTTTGGAATGATGACATCACCAAAGCACTGTAGGCGCTGGTTGGCGGTGTGGAAGTTATGGTTTTCCCCATTGACTGCAAATCTTGCCTGAGGGATCTGAAGAGGTGGGAAGACCTGAGGAAGCTGGCGGGAGGGTTTGGATGAAAACACTTTCACCACAGTGTCCACAACTTGTGACATGGCAGTATTCAGTTCCTGTTTTAAGGTCTCGGCCAAATGCTTGCCTTCTGAATGTAAAGAGTTTGGCCCTTGGTCTCTCTCTTTATTACCTTCTCTTTTCGGCTTATTTTCAGCTATTTCTTGCTCCCTAATTAGGGCCCTGGCCCGGTCAATAAACTGCCCTGGGTCTAACTCACACATCTCATTATCTGACCTTCCCACTGAGTCCTGGGCCCTCACATCCAGGATTTCCGAATGCATGCTGTCTTCAGACAGGTTACCATCTTCATCATTTTCAGAATCAGTGCTGTCATAGATTTGGTAGAACTTTTCCTGCAGCTGGCGCAGCTGTTTCTGCATGTCCTCCAGCTGCTGTTTCAGCTGTCGGCGCTCCTCTCGCTTCTGTTCTTTTCGAGCTGAAACCAGCTGCTGGAAACTCTGTTGCTGCTGTTGAGGCAGCTTTTGCTTGCGTTTGTTTTCTCGGTAACTTTCTCGGGGACTTACAGACTGCGGAGCCATCTCTCTCTCATTTTCATTGCCCCTTAATGCCACACTGGGGGAATGGCTCATACCCCGAATGATATTCTCAACCCGGGCGCGCTTAGCTCTCAGGTGCTCATCACATAACCGATCCATATCAAACTGGCTCATAGTAGGCCTGCCAAAAGGGGAAAGACACTCTGGGGGGCTGTCTCTTGAAGAGTTGCTGCATATATCCTCCTGATGTACTTCTGAGCCTGTACTAGAGAGACCGCTGGCTTGGAAACTGGGCTCTGTGCCACCATTTTTGTTCATGTTATTTTTCAACAGCTGGGAAATTATGGTTGCTCCTGGAAAAGGCATCATGGCATCTTCATACGAGTTCGCCCTCTTCAGCAGCTTGCGGAGTACATTTGACTTTTCCCCATCTGCATGCTGCACCACTGAATACTCAACATCCTGCTCTGAACCTTGGGGATTCATGGCACTAAAAAACGTTGCTCTTGCCTTAGCAAAAAATGCAGATGCTGTCCCTACCGTCCTTTTCACTCCAATGTCAACTCTTCTTCTCTTGGTTTGCCTGCTTAAGAGGGCTGTGCTGTCATGGTCAGGCATCACTGGACTGTTATTGTGCCATCTTCAAAAGCTCGTCAGCTGGGCACAGCTCAAGAATCCCGGGACCCTGGCCAACAGAACAAAAGGACTGATGAATCATTTTCTTTAAATTTCTCCAAATTTCCTGACCTCAATCCTGAATAAAATGCAAAATGCATAGGCTCTGGGATTTATGGCACATTACAATTATTGCAATTTATTATGCACTCTGCTTGAAATGAAACATTTTTAAATATTTCTGCTCCACTGGTTTAAGATGGATTAAGATTTAAAAAAAAGGCAAAAACTGCTTAAGCACCAGTAATATGATTCTCTTGCACAAATGCCTAAAATGATACTGTTTATCTTCAGAAGAAAGGGTAGATTATAAGAACACAGCCTCTGACCAAAAAGAATTTTTTTTTGATTAAATTTGGGACATTGAGTGACATTACAAAAGAAGATGAAAGTAGCCTTTCCTTAATATACAACATGAAATTAAAAATCTCTAAAAATTTTGGATTAAAATTCAATTTCTGCCTAAAATTTGTTATGTTTTTAATGCTATAGAAGAAAAGTCTTGTCAAATCAGCGTAGGAAGTTGACACATCTCCTTCCACTTAACTGGGTAGGATTTTTTTAATATATTAAAATTACTCTGTTTGACTTGTATATGGGAAGGGAGAATCCTACAACTTAAATGATTAATTTGACATTGAAACAAACATGGAATGAATAGTTTTATAGATCTACTGGTTTAGCAAAGGTATTTGGACCAATAATAATCAGCCAAAAATACAATCTGTGATACCATGACCTAATATTAATTGTGTTAAAATCGTAAACTGTATCTTTTTATGAATCGATTTCTTTCAAAGTTAGTTCAGCTGGAAAGGAGAATATTCTTTAGAACATTTTTAGATATTATATATATATACACATATATATTAGAAATTGAAATATAGAACAACAAATTTTAGCATAATTAAGAATAACATTTTCAGCACTAGTCTTCTTTCAGAATCTGCTTCAAAAATAATACCTTGGATGCCCAAAGCAAGCTTTTTACATACATTTCTTTTTTTTTGTTAAACAGATTCCTATTTTCTGCACCAAACTTAAAAAAAAGAGGCTGAAAGAAAATCTGGAGAGATGAAAGAAAAATCACAGCCTCAATCAAATGTGTGAAAAGGAAAATACCTTCTCTTAATACGAGCTCTCATTGTTTCTCAGGAACACAGTATAAAGAGAGAATATACTTCTTTGCATTTTATAAAAGGCTCAACACAATTTGTGACTTATCAACTAATGATGCCAGACTCAAATTTCATATAAACTATTGGATATCACACCCCTTTGGTTACAATTAACACTATACTAAGAAAATGAAAATATTTTTCATGCTGCATTTATCTAATATTAAACTTCACATTTGCTTAACAGAGCACATCTTCACAATAACAGGGTATATTGCCAAAGGCAGCATGCAGGCTTTTTGGAACAGCTCCCATCTCTTTCGGTTCACCTGTAAAAACATCTACGTGCTCCCTAGGATTGCATCTGTGGCTAGTTTTAAAGAATGACTATCCATGCAAATAGGCATAATTTCAGCATGAAATAACCTGTAAAAATCAAGAAAATGTTCAATGCTTAGATACTAACAATGTGCAAAGCATCAAAGTTCCTCCTGCCGTCTTTGCCCATGGTGTTTGGATGGGCTGAGAGCATTTTCAGAAATTCTCTTTTAGACTGTTATGAAAGAAATACTATGCTTGCTTACATTTCAAACTCTTTGCATTCAAGAGGACAAAATGGATCCTCTGAATTAAGATTAGAAACTTAATACTTTGCTCAAAATGCAATTCTGAATGTTGTAGATATATGGAAATTATTAATGAAACCAGTTAGCTATAGAAAACCAGAAGCACAATTACAAGCCCCATGGAGACATACTGTAGGTGCATTTCACTTAGGCCTGAGAAATCAGAGTATAACTGGCAGGAGATTAAAAAGATCTGAAAACACACAGATAATGAGAGAGACAGACAATAAAAAAACTACAACCCACAAATAAATGAATATCAACTCATGATAGATGGATTGATATGATATCAAAATTAAATGAATGATCACAGGAAGACCTGAGAAATTTTAAGTCTTTGGGGGGTTTGGGAGGTGGAGGGGGGAAAGAACTAAAAGGCAGAAGTTTCTTTTCACATTGACTTTTTAAAGATCAAGACCCCTGAACATCAGTTTTTAACATTTACCTGTTTCCTTGTTCGTATACTTGGAGTTCACCTCCATCTGTAAAAGTCATAAAAATGAACTGATTTCCAATCAACACCTTTAGCATACTTTCTGCATTTTGTCCTTTCTTTCTGTTTACCTTAACACCTAATCTGGAATTTCTTTTTGACTAGTCCTTGTCATAGGGGCATCATCTCCAAGACATGGCTCAGGAAATTGCATACTGCTATGAGAAAGAGCATAAGGTCATCCTCGGGCATCCTTCCTTCCCAGCTGCCATTTTTTTTCATGTCAACTGCACTTCCTCTCATCTAACCTAGGTATCAACAGCTGTATCCCAGCATCTCCTACGTGCCAAGAAAGGAGTTGGATCCTTCCAAAGGTTTTGGGACATGATATTGCTTGCTCTGTCTGTTTTTCTCTTTAATCCTCACCATAGGATGAGTGTCAATTAAACATGTTTCTTCAGTCAACTAAAAATATAGTAATCTGAGGACTCTCCTAAATCAATCAAGCTAAAAGGATTTTTGGAAATTCCATTTCAACTTGTCAACATTTTCCGACCAAATGTTGACTAATTTTTACCATGGATCTTTGAAGCACTGATATATATGTTGAGAAAACTTGGGCACATTGGGTTCCATGTCTTGGTGTAAAATGCCATTATGGAATTCATTTCTAACCAAATATATAGAGAAAATAATGTGCAAACTAATTCACAAAGAATGTGGCATTTGATCTACTGACCCCAGAGTAATAGTGTTTGAATGATAAACTCATAAAGATAAGGTCAGATGATTCTAGCCATGAACCTTCTATTTCTTTAGCACTGTTTCATAATTCATAAATGTATATAAAGATAGCTATCATATCAGAATATTCTTCTAAATGATCTATAGACTAATTTATTTGAAGCTATTTATATGTATATGTGTATGTATATGTGTATACATGTTACATACACACACATATAGGGCTTCTGTAATTTCATATTTCAAAATTCTTTAGAGGGTCATTTTTAAAGGAATTGATCTATAATGTTACCCTCTCAGTTAACAGCATCTGAAAACTTTTCACAATATCTATACTAAACAGATAGTGTTAATTGTGCTGATTACTGATGTTCATTTTAGTTGCATTTTAATATTTCTACTCAGCATAAAGTGGAATAAATATACATTTATACATACTGGTAAAATATTATTATCAAAGGATATAAAAACATAGCATGAGAATTTGAGGTAACATAAATTAGTGACTAGATATCTACACTGTTTCTCTGAAAATTCCTTTAGTTATAATTAAAAATGCATATGTGATTTTGTTTTTTGTAGTACAGCTATTTGGCTGTTCCTATTGGCATGTAAAAATTTCATATAACATATGATTTGAAAACTCATAGAACAGGGATGCAAGCATAGTAGGTTTATCTAGAAAAAGCTCAGATAAGGGCAAATAAGGAATGAGCAGCTTCAAAAGATTCTTTAGTAAAATCTTAAGTGTCTGGTATTCAATTTGGCATAAAGAATCTTTAGGAAAACCATGGGTCAAGGACTAACAATGAAGACTATTTAGTAAGAAATTCCAGGGGAACATTACTATATTAATTTATTAATGGAATGTTCTCTGCTTTTACAAAAGAAGAGGTTGCTTTTGCTAAAGCTATATTTCCAAAGCAAAGCTGATTGAGCTTAGGGATTCTCTAGATAGTTTAGGCAAAATAATTTGTTATGGGGGAGAGAAGGGAAAAGGGTTTTTTTTTTGCCTGAATTATTTATATTAGCTGTCTCTACTGATCAAATTACTTGAATAAAATTGTTCAACTCTCCACTTGACTTCATCTCAGTAGATATAGCCTTTGGATGAGATTCTAACTGACTTAGGTCAATGTAGTTATGAAATTGAAATAGAATGTCATTAATAGGAAACATTTTAATTGATCTAGCAATGCATAAATCTGAAAGGAAAAGAATCAGGTGATTTAAGTGCCCCCAAATCACTTAGCTCTCCCCAATAGCACTGAAAAGTGAGAAATTCAATTCTGCTAATTAGCAACTTTTTCTTTGCGGTAGCTTCTCTTTCCTATTAGTGGCAAAAAAATGCTGTGACATTTACTCTCAGGAACCCATTACCCCCCAATTACTGCTTCAATTAGTTATGATTGTATTGCCAATAGTGCCTATCATAGTAACGGAGTTCTGAAGTAATGACTACTTCATTATTAAGATTCTTCCACATCATCAAAAATTCTTTAAATTTTTCACCTGCAGAATGACTGATTTTAGGTTTACGCTAAAAGCAATGTCATCCATCCTTTAAGAATAAGTATAATAAATATGCTGGGTACCAAAGTTTTACAAGTAAGCATTTTCACACGGACTTCTAAAATAATAATTCACCCCAACTAACAAGTAAGGTAAAAATAAACTCAAAAGGAAAAACTTGCGAATTTCTCCTCCTTGTAGAGTATCTAAATAATCATTATCTGTAACCTATACTTCCCATGAAGCCTAACAAGTCACTGGGCAATAAGGTTTATGGACTTCCTAGCCTAGATTGTCTTTCCAACTTAAAGAGATGATAAATCAGAATCTTGAGGTCAAATATCAATCATAACCAACTTTTACATTATTAAAAATAAGTAGCCTTCTTAGCACTTTGTGAAATCTGAATCTTAAAATTATCAATACTATCAGTTACATATATGCCACAATCCTTGAATTTCACTAAGAAATCAGTGAGAAAGGGGTTCATTTGCCTCTTAAACAACTAAAGAGCAAGTCCAAGTATATATAGAATACGGCAGAACATGCTTCAAGATTTCAAATATTGCTCAGAGAAGAAAGATGTTGGGAAAGAACAAAAGTGTGAACAAAGATTACATGAGATATACTGTACCATATTACTTTAGAATATTGTGATGAAGCTTAACAGAGCAATGCAAGGCAGACTCACAAACTTACAAATAAGCTTCCACCACAGACAAACTTTGTTAAAAATAAAACAAATGAACCTGGTCATAAATAAAATTTTTAAAATGGGAAAACTTCAAAAGCAACTAAGGAAGAGGTTGTGAAAACTTAGATGTATGTAAGCCTAAAGGGTATATGCCTCATGCAATACCATCCTCATGGAAACAATAACAAAACAAAATTTAAAAAAATATCCACCCACCTAACTTACTACCATGCAATTCATTTTATTTAAAGAAGCCCACAACAAAGGTGAGAAAAGAAATGAGCTAGCTTCTAAGACTTCATGCTGTTAGTTAGAAGGGACCAATTTCCACTTAGTTCTCTTCCACAACTCTTTAATATCTTTCATTGGAATTTAATTGGGCCATTTACGTAAGACATGTCCATTTTGTATATACATGTACATATCGAATAGACAAATGCCCTTCCTACACCTTTTTCTTTTACTTCTCTGTGTACAACATCCACCCGATTTCATAATGCCAAGAAGTTTTCTTAAGATACTCTTTACTATTAATAGGCTACATATTTCATTAAAGAAGAGTGTAAATTCACAGAGCTTATACTGCAGGTTTTCTTCCACAGGTAAAGCAGTGTCTAGGACACCCATTCTGACTCATGCCTGATTCAATGACAGTCACATCCTACTTTCTGGAAGGTAGCATTTCATAAATAGTCCACCCTCCCTTTCTTTTAACTATGTATCTTTCCAGTAAGTTATAAGTATGCATACAGATCTATTCTTTCTTGACAGGTATAAGGTACACTACAACAATAAACTTTAACAGTGCCAGAGGGATTTGATTTTGGTATTATCACCTGTGTGTATGTGTGTGTGCATGCATGCTTTCGAACACACACACACACACACACACACACACACACACACACACACGACACCCCCCCCCCCCACCCCGCAGGTTTTCAAAAAACATATTGCCTCTGCTTTCCCTCTTGCCTTTTCTCTCAATAAGTCACATGAAAACCTGGGAGGATAAACGTAAGTGAAACACAACACAGGGAAGTAAAGGAACAGGCAGTGTCTGTCCTTCCACCTGCTGCCCAAAGTATACGTATGGGGGTGGCTGTGCTTGGAAGACAAGAGTCTAAGAAGAACCCAGGAAAGGGGCTGCCAAAGACCTCTTAAAAATATCACATGGCAGTTTCAAAACCCACCAGCAGCTTAATTATTCTCGGCCTGAACAATCCTATCAACCAGGACACTCATAAATTCTAAAACCTCGACAACCCTCAAGCACTGTGGTTTGGGACTGCACAGCGAGACAAACACAGGGGAACTTGCACCTGTCTTTCTTGACACAACACACCTGTCTAGCCTTGCCCATGCGCACTTTGTTAGCAGACCTCATAGTTTGATAAAGGAAATATAAAGAGAGATATCATTTAAAAGAGACAAGTGGCTGGAGAAAAAGGGAAGGGGCATAAAAGACAGGGCATCTCTCTCCACTCTAAGAGAAAGATACTTGCCAATGGTTTTTTATTTTCTGTGCTGAAAGGGAGACACGGCACGCGCACACACACATACACACACACATGCACAAACATACACAAATAAATGTTCTTGGAAAAATACAAACAAGCAGGTGAGTCCTCGGTTTTCCCTGGGGCTAAGTGTGCACGGTTGCCAAGAATGCCAGTTTCACACCCCAACCTGTCTCCTTGAGTTATTTTAAACTCTTCCCCCACACCCCTGCCCTCCCCTCTCCTTAGTCCAGATTTCAGTTTGCCCCTGTGCATTTCTCCTAAAGGCATACACTTCAGCTTCAGCTTTGGGAGAAGCTGGGTCAAGAAAGATATTGGGGTGGGAAAGATTGTCCAGAGGACCTTGGAATAGGTATCAAAAGAACCACCCATTCCCCCAACCTTCACTTTCTTTTGGAGCAGTAAGTAATCTGCTGGCTTATCCAAAGGCATAGAAGGTACAGGAAAAAGCTAAAAAAGCACTTTAAGGACTACCTTCCCCCTCCCCCTCCCCCCAATTCCACACACATTTTAAGATCTCTCTTCCAATCCTCAGTCCAGGAAGATAGCAGTTTTCTCTTTCTCCTTTATTTCCTGTAGCTATCCATCTCATCTCTGTACACTCCTCCCTTCCCAGCCCTTCTAACTAGGCTGAGAGAGGGCAAAACTCTAGGTACCATTTCCATTGGACGCTGGTTCTTCCTAAACACCACAAACTGACAGGAGTAACTGGGGAGGGGGGGAGGGGGGGAGGGGTGTCCTTTGGCTCTAGAATCAGCCACCCAAGAACATGCACTGCTTCCTCAACTCTGGCCCCTGAAACACTTTTTCTCCATCACCGGTCCTCAAACCTGTCCACTCAAACATGCGACACCCCTCGAATCAAGAAACCTTACCCCCTAAACTTGACTCAGCAACTCCATCCAGCTGATCCAAACGCACTCCGCTATTGTCATTGAATCCATTTCTAAATTTCTGGAAAACTGGCTTCAATTTTTTTTTTTTTTGCTCGTGACAACGTCTTTGAAAAGAAAGTAATAGTCTCCCGTCTTTCCCTCCCTCTTTCCCTTCCCCCCTCTGCTGGGGTTAAAAAAGGAGAAGGGAAAGGTATGCAAATGACAAGCAAATTGGAAGAGAGAAGAAGAATGGCAGCTATAATAAACAAGACAAAGAGAAAGGACACAGGGACCAGACTAGGAGTTTGTGTGGTGGAGGGGGGGGGGCGGGGAGAAAAGAGAGGGGAAGCGGTTTGGAGAAAAGGAGCAGTGAGGAGAAACAATCCCCACCTTGAATTTCTCTCAGCTAAGAGGAGAGGAAAAAAAAAAAAGAAGAAAGCTTCCCCTCAAGCCTCAAAAGCAGTAAACAAAAGGTGACAAGATCAAGAGAAAAGAAACAGCAATATCAACCTCCCACCCTCTCCAACCACCACCACCATCAAGAGAAAAAATTGTAAACACACACACACACACACACACACACACACACACACACACACAACCAAATCACTTACTCTTTAGGAACTGGGAGGACTAGAGTGATGAGTCCCACTGAGGCTCCTGGTTAGAAATCATTAGAGTTTATTTTATTATGATTCATTTAAATAATTGCATTTTCCCCTGGAAGAAAAATTTACATGGGTATGAGTAATATAAGTCCTTTTTTTCCTTTCTCATTCAAGAAAAAAGCCATTATAAGTGCCTTTTTTTTTTAAGGAGGGGGACGTAGGAGGGGTAAGAAGATACTTACTCAGTGCAAAAAGCGATGGAACTGAGCCTCTCTCTCTCTCTCTCTCTCTTTTTCTCTTTTTTGTTTTTTGGGTTTTTTTTTTTGCCGGTGGAAAGAGAGTGGAAAATACACACGCGCGCACACACACGCTGATGTCTTGCTGCTGCTGAATATTGTAATTTGACAAGGGAGGGTGAATGTGTGTGCGATAGAGAGGGAAAGAGTAGGAGAGAGTGAAAGAGAGAAAGAAGAGAGAGACAGGAGAGTGAAAGAAGAGGGGAGAAGAGGGAAGAGGAGAGAAGAGGGAAGAGGAGAGAAGAGGAAAGAGGAGAGAAGAGGAAGGGAGAGGAGAGGAGAGGAGAGGAGAGAAGAGGAGAGGAGAGGAGAGGAGAGGAGAGGAGAGGAGAGGAGAGGAGAGGAGAGGAGAGGAGAGAAGAGAAGAGGAGAGGAGCGAGGAGCAAGAGAGCGAGAGGAGAGGGAGGGAGACAGACCCAGGGAGAGCTCTTTTGCGCCGCTCTGCTTTGCCTGGCTGCAATGGTGTATAATTTCAGAGCGCTCACACAGCTGAGCTTCGCTCCACAAGATTTACTTTAAGACACAGCTGAAGGAAACAGGAAGACTGCACGTCACAGTCTGACTGACGTACCCAGACTCAGCACCCAATCGGGAGGCGCCTTCGGATTCAAGGGGGGATAGCGAGGCAAGAGAACTTGGGAGGAAAAAAAAATAAAAGGGGTGGGGGAGATGTGAAAAAGAGGAGGAGAGAGGGACACCCCCCTCCAGCCCTCGACGCCTTCCACCCCTCCTCCATCCCTCTGAGCACTCCACCTCCCCTCCCCTTCCTCCCCCTAGACTCTCTCTCACACACAGAGTCCCCCGTCCCTTCCCCTGTTGCAAGGAAAGAGCCTTGATCACCACCACTTCGGGGGCTTCGGGGGAGCTAGCCATTTGCGAGCTGATGCAAAGCGAGCTGATGAGTGCGGGCAGCTTCCTCTTAGACTTGCTCTTCTTGGACTCGAGTCTTTTTTTTCCATCTTCTTCTTCCCAGAACTGATCGAGCCCCCAGAGAGGCCAAGCGCTCCTCAGACTTGAGGAAAGAAGGCACCGAGAAGTAGATCGAAAGAGTAGGGTGTTGCAGGCAACTGGGTGGAAGGATGGAGAGGGAAAAGGGAGGGGGGATCCACTCAAACTATCTCATTTACTCAGTAATCATGCGAAGTACATCAAAATATGTCACTTTTGTTTCTCTTCTCTTCTCTTTTCTCTTCTGCCCCCCCTCCTCCCCGGAGGTGGGCTGACATGCAGGTAAGTTTGGGAGAAAATTGTTCCATGTTTCACACTTTCCCAAAAGCACTGGATATAGTAGGGGAAAAGAATTGTCCGAGTTCCAGGCTATTGCCCTACATTTTTTCGGAGAAGTAGATGCATTTGGCTACCTCTTAGAGCATCATTTTAACTTTTAGGCTCCGCAGTCTTCTTAAAAGGCATGTCTTACAAACAATTTCCTTGCTTGCCACAAGCAATGACTCAGTTTGCCCTCGTGTAAAATGAGGGGGCCCTACTTAAATGATCTTTTAGGTTTTTACTAGCGCCGGCACTCTGTGACTTGGTAATTCGTCCCAGGGTGATGGAAGGCAGATAGATCACTGCACTTCTGACCAACTTGGACATACTTTTGTTGAGCAGGGGTAGCAAACTAGGAAGCTCTTTAGGAAAGTGGTCTTATCCTCTGAAAGATGGGACACCAATACAATGCCTAAAGAATACTTTTCGATTTGATATTACTGAAAGACACACAGAGACAGAGACCCAGAGAAAGTCAGAGACAAAGAAACAGAGACAGAGATACACACATAAAGAAGACAGAATACGCACTTGAAAGGGATCCTGAGGACTTGCAAGATACAAATACGAAAGAAAAAAGGCATCCTTGGGCGTGTTATACGTTCTACCTTTCAAGAGGGACAGAATAAATGGTTTTTAATAAAACCACCGAGTTTATGACTTTAGATCCCACAGAAGTGAGGACTTGCAAGGATTGAGAAGCCAAAAACAATTCACACCTTGCCTATTAAGTACCGATTGAACTACATTCCTTCGATTATTATTTTTTTGGTCGGTTGGAGAAGATCCGCTTGTTTCTTCTGCTACAGCGCTCGGAATTTAATCAGATCAAAGGTTGTGATCATTCTTTGCACCTCAACTATTATGGCAGATTTATGAAGTGTGTTAATAGTAAACAGCCAGAGCACCACCAACCACCACGCTGGCCCCTCCTGAGCACACACACACACACACACACACACACACACACACACACACAGACACAGACACACACACGCACACGCACACACACAAGCACACGCCCCTTTTCTTGGACGCTTTTAATTTCTGCCACAGAACCGTCAAACTGTGAGAAGGAGGATATTAAACTTCTCTTAAAAAAATAACGATGATAACTCGTCCAAGTCAAGCACCGCAGGAAACTTTCTGGCACAGAATTAAAACATTGGAAAGGAGAAGAAAAATCAAACCGGCCAGGTTAAATCTCTTCGGCTAAGATGAAAAAAGAGATCCCGGGGAAAATCAGCCTACATAAAACCCCAGCCCTTACCCTGGACACACACACACACACACACACACACACACACACACACACACACACCAGTGTTCCATATTCTTTCAAACAATTTAATTGGGGTGGAGAGTTTAGATTTGGGTGTAGAAAGACTTATGGTCAGAATTCCCACCAGATAGAGGGACCCAATAATGCCCTTATCTGGTATTTTCCAGATAACCTGGTGTGTTGGGGAAAAATTTGGGTCCCAGTGTATATATAGTATGCTTTCTTCTTCTTCTTCTTCTTCTTCTTCTTCTTCTTCTTCTTCTTCTTCTTCTTCTTCTTCTTCTTCTTCTTCTTCTTCTTCTTCTTCTTCTTCTTCTTCTTCTTCTTCTCCTTCTTCTTCTTCTTCTTCTTCTTCTTCTTCTTCTTCTTCTTCTTCTTCTCCTTCTTCTCCTTCTTCTCCTTCTTCTCCTTCTTCTCCTTCTTCTCCTTCTTCTTCTTCTTCTCCTTCTTCTTCTTCTCCTTCTTCTTCTTCTCCTTCTTCTTCTTCCTCCTCCTCCTCCTCCTCTTCCTCCTCCTCTTTTCTTTTTTTTGGCGTTAAGAATCGTATATTCTGAAGGGAAGCCAGTGCCAGCTCCCAAGAAAACTGGTAGGAGTCAGGGAGACGTGCCCTCTACACCTTAAAGCCATCTGCCCAGTCTGGCGTTTGAAACAACAGAGAGAGGAAGGGGGAGGGGTAGGAGTAGGGGAGACAGGCTCCCCGAAAGGATTAAGATGTGGACTTTCCCCTCGGAAACAAATTAGTTGAACTTTAGCCTAAAAGTTCACTTCTATTGTTCTGAAGACTCAGATGCATGCTACACACACACACACACACACACACACACACACACACACACACCACTCATTCATACACTCATGGTGAGGAATTGTCTGAGGAAAAAGTTCCTGAGGCCGCCTCTACTCCTTTACCAGACTCAGTGGAGGGTTCAACAGAGGAGGGGTTTAAGGACAGTGTTGGTTTAAGGGTCAGGATTTTGTCCTCTCACTGTTCCTTGCAGCTGCTCCTAGTTACCTATTCTGCCCCTGGTCACCCTTTCTGCAACTCTCTACCTGCTGCCCTGCAGCAGTTTTCTCTACTGTGTGTCTTCCTCAGTTCTGTAGCCTACCTTAGCTGTTCAGAAGCAGGCTTTACTGAAATAAGACCGCAACCACCGGCAAGGATGAGACAGAAAGAAAGCTCTGAGCCTGCAACCTCTGTCAGGAGGCTTTCGCTTGTGGAATCCTGGTGCCCGGTCCCTTACTGTACATAATACGCATGGCATTTACAATCTTTGTCTCCTCAAATTGGGTCGCTGTTTCTTACATTCTTACTGTTCTTATTTCTAAAAGAAGCAAGGCGCAAGGCCCTTGACTCCCCTATCTGCTATCATTCTCCCATCTGTTTTCTTCATAGGAAGGGGTCCGGCAAGCCTAGAGACAAGAGCAGATAGGAATTATCTCTGAAAACAAGCAGCTATTGGTTTAACATGACACCCTCCTTCCAACCCTAAGAATTTTAAAGTTTATAAAAGTTCCGAAGTTTTTGCTATTACAAATTTAAGAAGTCTTTGCTATTGATGAATTTATTTATTTACCATTAATAAAATAAGTGTCACTTTGGCCTGCAGGCTAAATAAATGAACTTCACCTTGGCGTTTCCTTTGTGGAGAGGTTTTTTCCCTCTCGCTTCTTTCCTTCCACTGGATGGAAGTGAGTAAGCGACTGCATCATTTAAAACACTATCAATTACGATCAAATTTCATAAAACCCCAACCCGGTTTTATTCTTTCTGGGGACCGCGATCTGATCTCCTACTAGAAGAAGAGGCATCGGTGTGAATTTCAGGGGACAACCCCTAGTGATCTTGATAGACACACTAGCGCACACAGGCACTCGGGCGAGTACACACACACACACACACACACACACACACACACACACGGAAATAGCAAGGAAGGAAGAAAAGCCAACCCTTAGGGCTAGCGCCTGGCCCCGTACTGAGACACAGACTGTCTCCCAGGGAGTTCCAATTCACTGATGCCCCGGGGAAGAGCCAAATCTATAACCTGAATTGGTTCCGAAAAAAAAAAAAAAAACAGAAAGGGGGAAAAAAGTGAAATGCCACAAGATCAGTAGCAAGTAGCAGCTGCGGAGATTCTCTCTTGGGAACCCCACAGCTTATGAGCCTCCAGAGTAATGTTTGTTTAACCAACAGCTTTCAAAGTAAACAGAAGCGAACACTCCATAGAACTTGAAGTACAAACCTTAGAAGGGTTTCCGGGGATTGGGGGATAGTGGTGGCGTTGGTCTGTGGGAAAGAAGGTCTCCCGAAAAAATAAAGTACTTCCCCCGCCCTCTCTGCACACCCCCGCCCCCATCCCTCACCTCGAGGAGACCTTAGATGTATGTGTCCAAACCAAATGCAGCCAAAGAGGACAACACAATCTTCAAATCCCGAGGTTCAAATCCTCGGGCCACCCCTCCTGATTCTTCCCTCCCCAACCACGTAGTTCGAGGAATCATCTTTAGACTAATACTTTACAATTCCTACTCCCCACCCCCACCCCCCGCACACACACAAGGGGGGAGGAGAACTAAAAAAGAGGGAAATTCCCTGTCCTGGATGCTTATGGAAGAGGGTCTAAAATGGATGTCTTCCACGCCAACCCTGGCTTTGCCTCAGGCACCAAACTTTCCAGTACCAAGATATTAACAGATGGTGGTAAGCACATGGTGAGATGTTACTTACATAATCCAGCCATTTCTTTTTGGGCCTTAGAGAGCGAAAGGGACTCACCAGGCAGCGGCGCATTTTGAATAGTGTTTGTTGCTCACCGCACCACCCCCCGCCCCCTGCCCTTATCCATCCTCCTTCCACTCCCACCCCCCCCATGTCTAAGTCGTCCAGGGTGAGGAGGGGGGCCCGATTTGAGGGGAAAAAAAAACCCTACCATACTAAGGTTTTAAGTCAACACACAATGAAGAAGCTGGAGGCTCAAGAACGGGGGTGGGGGGCTGAGGGGAGGAAGTGGAGGAATTGGCTTCTGAGAGGGAACTGCTTGCCCTTTTTCACCCCAGGGTCCCTACTGCATTGAAAATGATGCGATTTCCCGGGCCCCCAGTCCCAAGCCTTTCCCTAGATGCAGATTAGCATTTCATTAACTCTCCCTGAATCCCAGTGGAAGAGCGGACGGAGGCCTGTGAGGGCAAGGGAAGAGGGGGTCAAAAGCGCCTGGAGGGAGAGGGACGCGGCAGGGCGCCGAGACCAGAAAAGGCCACGAAGTTCGGGCAGGCCTCTTTGGCTTTGGCACTTCTACGATTCGAGGACTTAGAAAAACAAAAAAACAAACAACAAAACTTAAACAATTTTGTCTTTATTATTGGTTCTGCGGCTCACTAGACCTGCCCGCCGAGCATTCTGCCGGTGTGCAAAGTAACACCTCTGACCAAGACAGTTGCTTGCCTTGAGCGCAAAGTCTCAGGCTTTGGGGGCCGAGTAGGCAATGGCTGAGCTACCATTCTAGCTTGGCAGATGTAAGGGGAGTTTTTCTCTTATCGTTTCCCTTTCCCTAGCTGACATCCCCCTTTTCGGTCCCTACCCCATTTTGTCCCATGGGTACGTGTCGCTCCCTCCTAAGCTGGGAGACGGCGGGAGCTGCTACAGTTAGCACCCTCCTTTTGGTATAGGAGGCCTCACCAACGCGAGGGTTCAGAGGGCTTGATTGCACCATTCATTCCGGACGCGCCCCTCCCCTATCTCCAGGGGGTTGGGGTCCCACTCACGCACAACCTCACCAAGCAGCTTGCCCACTTCCCCACCCCCAGTGGCCCTGCCATTGTCTGGAGATAGGAGACAGCCTTCCTAGTCAGTGCTGCCTCTTGATGGTCCTTCTTCCCATCCCACTGGGCCCATTGCTTTCTTCCTCAGAGGGATGCCCGAGAGTGGGGAGGGGGAAGGGACACCCGGAGGAGGCACCTGCTTCTTGCAAAGCCAAGAAGGGAAGAGGAAAATCTATGACCTCTCTTAAATTGTCTTTCGTCCCATGTGTCCCCAGCTCATTACTAACTGCTATTCAGAGCATTCTATGGGTGTGGTTAGTGAAGAAACAGGCATAGAACTTGATTGTGCATGGTGATGGTGATGGTGGTGGGGGGGAGTAAGGGTGGGGGTAATCTTTTTTCCTAGTCTGAGAAAGCTCGGGAGAGAGCGAGATTCCTGACGTTTTTATTTTCCTAAAGGGGATAAAAATCCTCCCCCTCTTTCCTCACCACCTTCCCTTTCTTTAAAATTACATGTTGTGACCCACTGTTCTGTTTGTAGCCGCAAATCTGGAGGCTAATTGCTTGTGACTCACAGGTCTCCTTAGCTGTCCTTTTCTTTCTTTGCCTTTTCTTAATCATTTCAAGGGTGCAAATTCAGGGGACATATTTTTTTAATGGGCTTTGGTCATAGGAGCTTGATTTATCTGCAGTGTTTGTAACCCTCAAAATGTTCATTCACAAGGAGAGGGTTTGAAAAGGCTAGGTGCTGCGAAGACTTATCTTCCTGTTGGTATTTGGGACCAAATAAAACACAAGAGGTTGCATTTTGATGAGGCAAGAAAAAGACATGGCATTTGGGATGGAGAGCCAGAATCACACTATTTCCAAGTAAGGTGTTTATGTATTTTTAGGGGGGGGGAGGGAAGGATCTAAATGTTTGGCATCATTTTAAGATCAAAAGGAAATATATAAACTTCCTGGTCCCAAAACTGACATTTAAGAATATCTAAAATGGGTTCTCCAACATGGCACAATAGCTCTTCCACTAACCATTTCAATCTCTGTAGGTCTTAGTTTCTTCCTCTGTGAAAATGATTAGGGCAGGGTTAGACTGATTTAACATTCTTTGGTTCTATGATGCTGTCCTGAGGTAGAATTATGTGACTTATCTTTGTGTATATAACTATGTACAATACATATTCACAGACATACCCAAAGGACCACCAATAGTTTTCTCATAAAAATAGGCACTCATACAATCTCTACGAATGCAAACTGATCTCAGCTACTCTCACCTATTTAAGCCCCCTTTTTTATGTAGTAAAGGAAAACTCAAGAATTTTCTGAACGTTAAGAAAATCAAGGCCTTACAAACACTGAACCTATCTAATTTTTTTTAGCAAGTTCTTTTTATAGGCAAAAGGAATCACAAAGTTTGCATTCTGTTTTAATTTTTCTTTTTACCCTCCCAGCTTTGTAAATACCAAGGACCTCAAAGAGAAAACTGCCTACCGGACCAAAAAAAACCACAGGACAAGAAACCCTATTCAAAAGGAAACAAAAAGTGCCAGTGTTTCCATCTCAAAAGACAAATGCACAACTTATTTCATATATTTTGAATTAATAAGAACCGACTTCTACGTAAATTAAACTACTTGGTGCTATTGTATTCAAGAAAGAGATAGAGACATTATGTGAATGAGAAAGGTAACATTCTTAAACCAATAAATTTAAGTTTAATATTAACTGGAAGCCAGCCAAAGACCTGTGCGACCTTGGGCAACTCATGTAACCTCTCTGGGTCTCAAGTTCCTTATCTGTAAAATGAGGGAGTTGGACTAGAATATGATCTCTCAGCTTTCTTTGGTCTCTAGATTTATGATCATATGATCTCTCAGCCAGGATAAAACACCTAGGTAACATCTCTGGTTGTACTTCTTAAAAACACAAATGCAGTTTGGAACCAGAAAAGAGAAGACCTGGAGAAAGAGGGTGGGAAGCATGATAATCACCTTCAAATATTTGAAAGTCTATCATATGAAAGATGGATTAGACAGTCTCCTCTGTTCCAGAGGGGAGAACTAGAACTAATGGGATGGAAATTACAAGGAGGCAGATTTTGGTTTAATACAAGGAAGAACTAACTTCTTAAAAATTAAAGCTGTTTAAAAGAGGAAGAGGTAGTTGAGTTCCCAAGAAGCTAGACGACTGCTTGTCAGGGAAGCAGGGGGGATTCATATTACAAGCTGAATTTGTCTGAGTACAGTGGTTCTTAATTTTTTTTATCATGGACCCCTTTGACAGTCTGAAGAAACCTGTGGACCTCTTCTCAGAATATTATTTTCTTACGTTTGAAGAAAATGCTAAATTTCAGTTGAGGCTAGTGAAAATAAAGGTGTCATTTTCCCTATACAAATTCAGAGACTCCCTGAAATCTCTCCATGGGCCTAAGTTAAAAACCTGTCTAGCAGAATATTAGAATGAAAAGAACATTGTATATAATGTCAAAGAATATGGCTTCGAATACTTCCCCTTTGCTATTCATTAGCCATGTGAACTTAAGAAAGTCATAAACTCTTCAGACCTTAGTTTCTTTGTCTGAAATGACAGAATTGGGCTAGATAATTCCTAAGGTCCCTTGTAGCTCTAAATCTGATGGTTCCATGATTTCTAAGGTCCCTTCCAATGCTGTGCTTCTGTGACAAATGAAATAGGAAACATTCAGCAGAGAACAATCAAGAGGAACTAACATCACTAGAGCACCATACATATTCTGAAGTTTGTAAATGACTTGCATGTTCTAAGTAAGCTGTTTTACCTTCTATCAGAAGAGTACAGAGGAAGAAAGTATTTGATTGGTGCAGGAGTGGAGGGGGCTGGTAGGAGGGTGAGGCAGGGAAAAGAGATTTGAGGGTATGATAGATGTCTATGGACCTAAAACTTGACTTAAAGGCTAGATGGGGTGGAATCACTTCTCTGAAGCATGAGACTTTGAAGGGTCAGTCTTGCTTGAATTTATTATTCCTCTTTTCCTCTCTCCCTCTCTCTTCTCCATCCCTCTGCTCCTTCCTTCCTTCTCTCTCCCTTTCTCCTCTCTCCCTCTTTTTTGTCCTCCCCCCCTCCCCCCCTCTTTCTATTGCTTCCTCCTTCCCTCCTTTTCTCTCCCTTTCCCCCTCCCTCCCTCTCTCCCTCTTTCTATTTCTTCCCATCCCCCCGGACAGATACAGAGAGACCCAGAGACCGACACAAACAAAAAGAAAGGGAATGAGCAAAAGCAATTCATACACAGCCCAGCAATTCTTAGCATCCTAGCTGAAAAATATGACAAATACAAAGCTCTTAGATCTGGGATATTCAAGATTAGGAAACAAAATCATCCCCCAAATAATCATCCTATAAATAATGATGGAAAATAAAACGTGGGAGAGAGTTGTAGGAAGCCAGATGCTATCAGCTTGCTCCCTCTAGATGAAACACCAGAGCAGTTAAATGTCTGCTTGTGTCAGTGTGCATGCATTGTGTGCATATATGCATAGGTGTGTTTTTAAATAGGGAAAGGAACGAATTGGATGTGGGATGTAGCATCAATTGGTTGGGTGTGCCTTCTCTCTTCCACAGCCTCCCAGTCTTGCAGATGGGATTCAGACAGAGGAGTGTCAAAACATTGAGAAGCAAAGGGAGTAGGACTGAAAGAAGATAAATTTAACAGATGAACTGTGACATCTTGTACATTCTCATCTCTTTTCTTATCCTCTCCTTCCCATTCTCATATAGATATTTTCAGATGTTTAGTCAAGCTGAGACCTTCCCAGCTTCCTGCTTGGAGGTGGTGGGGGAAGAAGCTGTAAGAAGATAGAAGAGGCAGGGACAAGGAGAGGAAAGAGTGGAGAATGGCCCAGGAAGGCATATTCACTGTCCCTCTCCTTCTGCTCCTGATTATCTGATCTGATTTCTTCCCTTTTCCACTTCAAGGCTGGAGATCTTATTTCCCATGCCCAGGAGTGGTTACTCCTTCTCCCATCTTATTCCTTTAACCTCTATGATCCTGGAGAATTAACTCAATTTAGTTTTGGCTTAGTCCTGATAAAAGTAAGGAATCCTTTTAGAAACTTGAATCCCTCTTGAGCTAGATGGAGTTCTGGTTCTTCTGCACTCTTGTCTATTTTCCCATTAGCCCAGCTTCTCAATCACACTTGTTTCCTCCTGCGTAGGGTGAACTTGTTTCTATGAGAACTTCTTTAACTCCTCCATCGAAGCTGGATTAAGAACACTATAGGAAGATACTATTCCTTCTCCTCCTGGACTTGAAGCATGGGATTAGATCCAAATCCGCAAATTCTTAGGTTCTTATGTTTCATTCTCTGAGATTCCAAAATCTGAACCAATGACTCTAAAAGATTCTGGTTGAGGACAGAGCTCAACGCTTGCTTTTCAAAAGAACCTTCTGGGACAAATGAAGAGAGGAAAACTCAGTCATAGAATTTTAGAACTAGAGTTGGCTTCAATCAATCAACAAGAACTGATCATGTACCAGGAGCTCTTCTAGACGCTGAGGATACAAATACAGGGAATGAAATAACCAGGTTCTAGGCTAAGCATTTTGGAAATATCATTCCATTTGCTCCTCCTAAGAGCCCTGAGAGGTAGGGGTTATTACTATCCCCATTTTACATCTGAGGAAACTGAGATTGGCAGCAGTTATGTGACTTGTCAAGGGTCACACAGCTAGTAAGTGTCTGAGATTGGATTTGAACTCAGAGTCTTCCTGATTCCAGGTCCAGTGGCTCTATCCATTGCACCCACCTACCTGGATTCTGAGACTTAAAACCAGGTCTCTGCACTACCAATATCATACTCCTACTCACATATAACTTTTCTGATGATTGATATTGGGAATTCCTTTTGTGTATGAATTGTACTGGACGGCCATCGAGGCCCCTTCCAACTCTCAGATTCTGTCATTTTATAATTCTGTGATACTGTATCAAATATCTTGCTTTGTAATATTCTCTGTTATAACTAAAAAGACAAACAACCCTCAGACTGTTCCCCCTTTATTCACACTTTTGTCCTTCCTGTGTCTAGCTATATGATGAAGACAAGAGGTCTGGGACACACATTTCTCAATTGTGTCATCTCAGCAAAAGTTAGAATGCAGAAGTGCTCATTTTACTCCCTATACACACATGTACATATACACATATTGCATATATACACAAACATATATAGATGGATACATATATACACATATGTATATCTATTTCTATTCATGGCACATAGCCTCCCATTTGCCTGTATAATTTTGAGGTGAACTCTTCAGTGCATCTGGTGGTCCCATTAGAAAAAAAAAACAACACAAGGACTCCTAAATCCATACCCTCACTCAAATAAAGTCATTGCATTGAGGGGGTAAAAATGAAACCATCCATGTGGTGGTTTGCTGGGCACAGCAGGAGGTAGATGAATTCAAGGATTCTTGTATTGCTGAAAATAGAATTGTAAAAAAAAAATAATAATAAGGGGGGGGCTGGAGAAAGTGAACGAAACTAATCCTATTAAACGTGGTAGCATGTTTCTGTGGCACGCAGGGAGAGATTAAGCACAGGAAAAGGGATAAGTGCTGCTTCAGTTTCACTAAACTAATGTGACAACTTGTCATTGGAAATCTTTACAGCTTGTTAGCAGATGACTAGCTGATTCAGACATGTTTGTTACCATTCCCTTTGTGTCCCCAGTGAGTTTTTTTTTTAATTTTCTTTCTTTTCCTGTTCCTTTCTTACCCACCCTGCTCTGTTTTGCTTTTTAATCCTTCGTGTCTCCTTCAAGTCAAAACATTTAGCTGGCTTTAATCAAGATTTGGTTTGGAAGATGTCCCTTGACCTTTTCTCAGCTCCCAGTGGCCTTAAAGGGGATCTCACTCACTCATTAACCTAAGGAGCACCCATGGCTTGAGAAATCTTGCTCCACTGGGATGAAATGTCTCTTCTCTAATACTCTCCCTTTCTCCTCAGTTCTCTCCCCTTCTCAGCTTTCCTTTCCCTTTCTTCTTTTTCCATGCCCTCCTTTACTGTCTTCATTTTATTTCTTTTCTTTTTCTCTGCTTTCTTTTAGTCTTCCTTTTACTTTACTACCTCCATTCCTTCTTCCTCCCCCCCCCCAACAATGTCCACTCCCCCTTCACATTTATTGTACTTCAATAACTATCTTATTTTTTCCTTCCTTCAGATAGCGGCAGCCAAATTCATATAGGAAAAGTAATGAGCCCCTGCCAGTTTCCATTCCGTAAGTTGCTCCCTAGGGTTGGGGGTGGGGAGGACAAAGGGCTTGTCCAAACCAAAAGGAAGCAAGAGCTTTTAGACTTGGTCATTTTCTTTTCCAAAGCAGGTGTCTAGCTTGTTTGCAATGGTGGCTGACTCTCTCTCTCTCTCTCTCTCTCTCTCTCTCTCTCTCTCTCTCTCTCTCTTTTGCATCACCCTCTCTCACTTTCCTCTCTCTCCCTTCCTTCCACCTACCCCCCTCCCCTCCAACTTTCCCCACAGACTTACCACCAGAGGCGAGATGTTGAGTCAATGGAAAAACAACATTCGCCAACATTAAAGAGAGGCTGTTTAGAAAAGGAAGGCCCTGCTGAGGTGCAGAGGAAGCCTGTGTATTAACACTGGCCACCTCTTATCTGGGGCAGCTGGGCCTGAATCTACCCTTGGTAATTCCCTGGCTTTGCCAAGAGGCATTCATCGGGCAACCACCTTGATGCAGGCTAATTATTGCCCCTCAAGGGATCACCAGCTCCTTTGTAGATGCAACTTGTGGTTTGGAGTTCTTTTTTTCTCTCCACCCAGTAGCTTAGGTTAAAACCTGGGTCGTTAAGCAGAATTCTGAATAAGGAGCCACCAAAAATGATCCCAGTTTGTGCCCTAAGCCACCCCTTCTTTTTGTGGGATCTCAGGGGCTATTTGAGTATTAGTGATGCTGAAGGCTTCACTCGCTGCCTTTTCTGCCCTCATAAACTTGGGGAGGAGGAGGTTAAAGTGACCCAAAGGGGGTGGGGATTGAAAAGGCACGTGGACAAGTTTACCTCGGTTGTACATTGCTTAGTCTTCAGTGTAAAGCGGTCTCCTGATGGAAAGATAAGGTTAGTCCCTAATCTGTCAATAATTAACACTCGAATTATTGTTGCTGACAGCCAAAGCCTGCTAACACCTTGGGAGTCATACTTCTGTAGGGAAGATAAGATCCTTACACGGGCAGTCTATTTCCAGTGTCACAGGACTCATTAGAGCATCTGCATCCATCTGGACATGCCGGCGAAATATTTTCTTGAGTTACCTCTTGGGAGTATGGACTGTTCTGTTGAAAATTTTCCCACTTTGGTTAACTCTCATAGCCTCAAGGTGTTTGCGAGTGTGTGCAGGTGGGTATTGCTAGGTAGGTACCACACACATTCTGGTTCAAGGTTGGTTTAGATCAAGGCCTAGGGGCATTTCCATTGCTATTACATTACTTAGCTTAGAGGCCTTTATTTTTCCCGCAGCAAGGATAGTCTCAGGTAGTTCTTTTGTTCCACTCTCACAGTTCTAGAGGCCTGTTTTCTAAATTGTAGGTCTCCTTCATTCCAAGCCAAAGCACCCAGACTTTTGAATTCAAAAGCAAGATGAAAACTGCCCCAAAGCAAGATGGCTACATCTCTCTCACTTTTCTGATGTACAAATTTACAAGCACTTGATCGAGAGGATCAAGAGTTAACTCTCAGGAAAGATGATTTAGGCTTTCTTTTTTTAAGTTTTTTTATTTCTTTAAATGAGAGAAATCTTCTTTTCTATTGACTTGTTTTGCATGGCATTAATGTGATACTCTATGCAGTGTGAATAATAAATACAGCTAGATGATAAGTATAAATCTGCATTGGTTAATTGATTTTTTTTGAAAAAATAACTGTAGCTATTAATGCAAAATTCCTGGATTTTCTATATTAGGCATTTGACTTTGCTATGCTTTATCATAGCTGGCCCTTCATCTTACAAATGTGTATAATGTTGGACAGGTTTAGAGGGTATGGATGACTCAGTATAAGCTATCCCCAAGCCGGAAAAAAGTATAGAATTTTAGAAGTAGAAGGAATCCTAAAATCCATCCAATCTAAGTCTTTCCTGAAGCAAGAATATTCACCCTAACATCTTGAAATGGGGTTATTCAGTGTTTGATTGAATATATCTCTGGACCTGAATTCACTACGTAAAGATGCAGTGCATTCCATTCTTGAACAGCTCCGTTATGGCTAGATTAGTCCTGGGACAGAAGACATACAATCTGCCCATGGGCAGCTACATGACGCCTTTTTAGCTTGACAAGACCTTTCAGACTATCATTTTGCTAATATGATCATTGATAAATCAGGGTCACCTTATCATGATAGGCATCAGAGGTGCATTTTAGTAGAGATTTACTAAATTTATGGTGAAGCAATATCTTATGACAAATGGACTATATAGTTGACTTTAATAAACTCTCCATTCAGTAGCAATATAAAACAATTAATAAACTGAGGAGACATGTTCACCTAAAGTTTTTGCCAGTTCTTCATGGAGAGTGTCCAGTGCAAAGCACGAATAGAACTCTCAGATCCTTTTATCCCCAAACAACATGGTGCTAATTATATCAAACCTCCTAAGATTATCTCCTCGGTGAAATACTTGTGTTTGAAGGAGATGTGCTTAATAATCTACACTGGAAAAATAAAGTGGATGAAAAACTCCTATTGTTCAGGTTAGGATATGCAGTTTGGTTGCATTAGTCTCTGTGGATATCAGCCTTTTAAGTCAAACAACTGAATTGGATGGTGAAAAGGGGTATGCAGTCGCCCAGTCAATAGTTACTTCCTAGGCTAAAAGACAATTTCAGAAGAATCTTTTGGATGTTAGTGAATAGGTAACGTACAAGTTGGCCCCTAAGTGTTTATGGTAGAATATCTGTGATTAAAGCTTGAGTGTGTGTGAAAAAAGAGAATAATTAATACACTAATGTGATTGTGTTCAAGTAACAGGATCATAAGTTCATTTATTGTCAATGGGGTGTGATGATTGAATGGATAGGAGTGTTGTTTGAATGTGCATTTTGGGGCAATTTGAGATTGTCTTTCAGATTTTTAGGGGTAGATATCCAGAGGTTCCACAATATACCACTCAGGAAGCATGGAACTGATTGAAAAGTAAAGCCAATAACCTTAGTTAGCTCCTCTTCAGCTGGAGAAAATGAGATATGTTGAAGCCCAATGCTACTGTCCATGGAGGGATTCTAGTATTTTGTAACTGTGATGAAGAAGCTCTGGGAGATTATCTATCTATCTATCTATCCATCTATCTACCTGTCTGTCTCTCTCTCTCTGTTTGTATCTCTGTCTATCTGTTGTAGTCTTTGCATGGGAAAAGAGAATACCTGTTTAGGGGAAGGGCTATAAATAGATTTGGTGAATGACTGACATTGAGTATATGAAAATCTTTTTAAAGTGGAGTCCATCAAGTTGATCAATGTATGCATCCATTCATTCTTATATTCATATATACACACAAATCATATACACATATAAAATCTTAAATATGTGGTGCCAATGTGCAGTAAGTGGGCTTGGAATTGAGTAGATTAGTTTGACCTGAATTTTCAAAATTGATAAATGCTTTTAGTGAATCTAGTTGCTCACTGCTTCAAAATTTCATCTTTTAAATATCAATATTCTCCCAAAATTTTGAAAGTGGCAGTGTGTCATAGTTGAGAGTCAGTCTTGGATTCAGGAAGACACACACTGGCTGTGTGACCCTGGAGAAGTTACTTAATCTTTCAGTATAGTAGGCAAATAAGATTGTAAGTTGCAGAATGTTGATCTGCAATGGTAGAAAGAGTTTCTTCATCTTGGAGTTTCCTATAGCAACTAAATCACAAGTTCAGTGCTTATCCCTAATCTCCCAGTAATGCTACACAGCATGGAACACCATAATCTCAGAAGAAACGAAATTATCAGTGACCCACAGGACAATGAAAAGACCCATGGTAGTTATGATCAAGTTCAATGAGTGGTGATTTGCTTGTAAAAGACATCATCAAGGCCATATATACCACCAGAAAAGTTGCTCATGGATTTTGGTGATATATTATAGATGTTGCAGTGGTAACTTCAGGGGATTGAAAGGACCAGGGAAGGGCCTCTTGAACTTTGGATGAATCCTTAATAGAGGATGGAAAGGAGAATGCAGACGAGAATCACATGGGGTGAGACTACATAAAAGGTTTGTGACCTATCCCAGCTGAAGGAGCATCCACACTGATGAGATCACAGATCCAACCAAGTATCAAAGTATGATTAAATTTCAGATTATTGGATCACAGAATTAGAAGTGACCTCAAAATTTTTCTAGTCCAACCTGTACCTGATGAAGACTTCTACAACATCCCCAACAAATTGTAACTAGCTTTTGCTTGAAAACCTGTAGGGAGGTGAAGCACAAGGCACTCCATTCTACTTCTGGATTGTCCTACTTGTAAGTTTTCTTTATATCAATCCTAAATCTGCCTTCCTGAAACTTCCACTTATTCCTTCTAATTCTACTTTTTGTAGACAAAGAAGTACATTGTCCCTTCAGATACTTGAAGAATGTCATCATGTCCCCTCTGATTCCTTCAACTAATTCTCACATGATATGGTATTTGAGACCTCTGTTCATTCTAATCACTATCCTCTGGGATTTATAAAGCTTGTCAATGTCATTATGTCATTCTTAAGATGTTACACTCAGAACTGAATACAATATTCCAGATGTAGTTTTACCAGGGCAGGATGATATGTTACTATCAGCTCCTTCATTCTAGACACTATGCCCTTACAACAGGTTGAGAATGGTTTTTGTTTTTTGTTTCCATGTCACACTGTTGACACATTAAACTTGCAGTCCACTAAAACTGCCAAATCTTTTGCAGATGAATTAATTTCTAGCCACATCTTTCCCCTTTTGAACTTCTGAAACGGAATTTTTGAACCCAATCTTTATGCCCTTTATGTCCATCTCTAATAAATTTCAGCTTAGATTGAACCCAACATTCTTGCCTGTCAAAGTCTTTTTAGATTCTGAATCTGTCATTCAATTTGTCAGCTATCCCAACCAGCTTTGTGCCATCTGCATATTTGATAAGCATATTATTTATGTCTTCTTCTAAATCATTGATAAAATGTTAAATAGAATAGAGTCAAAGACAGGGACAGATATGATCTATTGTTCTAAAACATGGATATATTTTTAAGATCTCAACTTGGTCATTCAATATAGTTAAACTCAGCTTAATGCCAGCCACAAATTCAATTTATATGACCTTCAATGTCTTCACTGAAATCATTGATAAAAATGTTGCACATAATAGGGTTGAAAAGAGAATCTGGTATTACACTGCCAAAGACCTTCCCCAAATTGCTTTTGATCTGATAAATCTTTGTAGCAGAACATTTAATGTGTTCTGAATCTGTAACTTTATTATCATCCGGCCCATATTCTTTTATATTGTCCACATGAATAGCCTGAGAGACTATCTAATGCTTTAATCAAATCTGGATTTATTATGTCAACAGTCTTTGAGATTAATAGCTGTTAAAAAAGGACACAAGCTAAAAATCTGGTACAACTTACCCTCGGTTAACTTAGCAACTCAAAATGTATACTTTATTGATAGCACATCAATAGTATGAATCTTGGATTTGATGGGTGATATCTTGTTAGCTTGGGTAGCTAGGTGGTATAGTGGATTGAGTTCCAGGTCTAGAGTCAGAAAGACTCTTCCTGAGTTCAAATCTGGCTCAGAAACTTAATAGCTGTTTGACCCTGGGCAAGTCACTTAACTGTTTACTTCAGTTTCTTCATCCATAAAATGATCTGGAGAAGGAAACGACAAACCACTCTAGTATCTTTTCCAAGAAAACCCCACAAGGGGTCACCAAGAGTCAAACATGACTGAAACAACTGAACAACAAGAAGAAAAATGTGTTAGCTTATTCTCTTCTCCTTCTGTTGGCCTCCATGGTTAAATGTATCTTGATTCATTCTGTTATCATTTTCTCCCTCTATGATATAAATGTGGCTGCCCACCAAATAAATCTTTGACTAATTGGTGGAGATGAAATTGTGTCAATGGTCAGTAATATCCACTTTTACCTGGTTAGCTTGAAAATGGATGGAGTAAAACAATTTTTTTCACAATTAACATAGTATCTTCACTGGGAGTTGTTAGCCTTTATGATAATCTATAATGGACTAAGAGCAAGTGAACTTCTCATCTTCTCTCTTCTCTCCAACATCTTCTATTTGCTTGTTCAACTTTGAGATCCAAAGGATGAAGAACAATAAAAGAAAAAGACTTTATGAAGACAAGATTTTCTTTTCTTCTCTTTTTGGCATAAAGAAGCAAGGTTCCAGATAAGCATATTCTGTTGAAGACTTGTAAATACTTTCAAAAACTCCGCCCTCCCCCTCTCCCAATTACTTTATTGTCTTCCCTCAAGGATCAAAATAAGTGGAATCAACATTCTGTTCCCATTGCCCATAAAACAATTTATTTGCCTAAATAATAACTCACATTCATGGAACTCTTTGTGATTTTCCCAGGCCCTTTTCTTATACCAGCCCCAGAAAGGTATGCAACACAACAGCTATTTTCCTTGTTTTATAGATGTAGATATACTACATCAGGATTTGAGAAAATAGTTTGACAAAATCTCAGGCAGTCCTTGTGGACAACATGGAAGAATATGAACTAGATAGCAGTAAAATAAGGCAAATTCAAAATGTGTGGAATGACCACATCCAAAGACTATTGGATTATCTATTGGACACACTATCACTTTGGAGGAAAGTCTCTGTCAGTGTGAAATGGGATATACAAATGTAATACAAAAGGCTTGGCAAACCTTAAAGAAATATATACATATATATACAGATATAGATATTACTTCTTCTACAGTAATGCAACTTGTTATTGATGGAACTTCAATCTAGTTGCAACTGACTTATTCTACCATGATACATTAAATTCCCTAAATGGAGGAGGCAAATAATTATTTCTAAAACTGCTTTATCGACTACTTTCAATATTTTTAAGCATTTGCTTACTTTTACTTATTTTTTTTTGTTGTACACTCTAAATTATGTAGAGAGCAATCTTAAATCCATATGTCTTTCCTTTCTTACCAATTCCCAATTGCTTTAGTATTTTGAAAGAGGATTTTATCATCAGAGAATTCTCTCTCCACCAACAGAGCCTCCATGTTTTTAGTAGATGGTCTTAACGAATTTGTGTAGAAAAAAAATCATCACCCCATGGCCAAATTTCTGGTCATAAACTTTTCTGAATTTTGCTAGGCTCTTCTGTCACTGAGCTTGAACTGTATTCAAAACTTTTCTAGCTTTGTAGGACCTGTCAGGTATTATGCTTCCCAGAAAAATCTTAGAGGAGCCAGTGTTACTTCCATGCCACAATAAATATCTATGTAGGACTTTCATGGAGAAATTCCTGATTGCTTCTGTAGGATATTTAAGTTCTCAGGCTGATGCCCCTGGAATGGCATCTTGATTCCCACAGTTGGATTGCTATATCTCCCTCAAGTTGGTTTAACAACTAGCCCTGAAAGAATGGGGGCTACTTTCTAATTCTATAGCTCACAAACTCCCAGCATGAGTCAGCTAAACTTTTTCCCCCCAATATATTTTTATTTATTTCATTAAATTTCTCAATTGCATGCAATTTTTTTAACATTTGTTTTTAAAAAATTTAAATTCCAAATTCCCACTCCCCAACCCTTTTTCCTTCTTGATAAGGCAAGCAATTAGCTATGGATTATATTAGCCATGTTGTAAAAGAAAACATAGGCCAAAAAAAAAGAAAGTAAAAAAGGCATGCGTCAATCTAGTTCATCAGTTCTTTCTCTGGAGGCGGACAACATTTTTTATTCTAAGTCCTTCTGAATTGTCTAAATTGTATTGATGCAAATAGCTAAGTCATTCACAGTTGATCATCCTGAAATATTGCTGTTACTGTGTACAATGTTCTCCTGGTTCTGCTCATTTCACTTTACATTAGTTCACATAAGTTTTCTTTTTCTCTTTTTTTAAGAAAGCATCTTGCATGTCATTTCTTATAGGCCAATGGTATTCCATCACAATCATAGCTACAGCACGTTCAGCCATTCCCCAATTGATGGACATCCTTTCAATTTCTGATTCTTTGCCACCACAAAAAGAACCTGCTATAAATATTTTTGTTAATTTAAATCCTTTTTTTTAAAATCTCTTTGGGATATTGGCTTAGTAGTGGTATGGCGGGATCAAAGGGCATGCACAGTTTTATAACTCTTTGGGCATTATTTTCGAATTGCTCTTCTGAAAGGTTGGAATAGTTCACAACTCCACCAATAGTGCATTAGTGCTCCAATTTTTTTATATCTCCTCCAATATTTGTCATTTTCCCCCCTCTGTGATATCCAATCTAGGCAGCCAAACTTAATTAACTTTTAGACAGGGATAAAGGGATTTTTACAAAGCTGGCAGCTAGGTGGCGCAGTGGATAGAGCCCTGGGCCTGGAGTCAGGAAGAACTGAGTTCAAATTTGACCTCAGACACTGAAGAAGCTGTATGACCCTGGGCAAGTCATTTAAACCTGTTTGCCTCAGTTTCCTCATCTATAAGAATGATCTGGAGAAGGAAATGGCAAACCACTCCAACATCTTTGCCAAGACAGTGGGCGTCATGAAGAGTCAAACAGAACTAAAATGACTGAACGACAAAAACTTACTAAGGTAATATAGCAAGGAGAGTTGTTACAAAATAACACACCAAAATTTTGTGCCACAACATCTCACTAGTAGGTAAAGAGTTCAGGGGAAATTGGATTCAAGCTTAAACAGCACATGGGGCAGCCAGGTGACTCATAGCTCCAGGAAGATCTTTTGCTGGAGTTCTTAAGAAGTTCTACCTAGATGAAGCTTTTCTGATGGGCTCCACTCAATCAGCTCCTTCTCTTGGGCCCCTCTTTTCGAACAAGTTCTATGGCATTTAAAAACTGCCTGTAGAGAGAAGTCTGGATCTGTAGTAATGTTTCAGGAATTTGGCAAAGACTGGCATATTTTTTGTGATCCTTCTTTGAGAATTTAAAAAAAAAATTCTTTTTTTGTCTTTCTGCAATGGAAACTTATTTTCTAATAGGTCAAGATCAATTCACAATGACATTAATAATTTCTGAATATCATACTAATAAGGGATGAAGAAGTCTAGGACTGCTGTATTTAGTCTTATATACACAGTGGAAAAAAGTGCTGCTGGCTTCTTGAGAATTTCTAGAGAAAAAAAATCAATTTACATCAATGAACAATATTTTTCTTCTCCAGAGAGATTGATCTGACTATCGACTTCACAACAGGAGCATTATTTCAGTCAGTTGCCCACTATGGATTGTTAGGCGACATGTCCTTTGTGAACCATTAACCATGCTGTCTCTGGGGTGGCAATCTCATCAGAGGGATGCTAATTTTTGAATATTGGTGGCTACTAACTTGCCTAATTTTTATTCCAGTTTGTTGAGCATTTAAAAAGCTTCAATATATTCCAAGTGAGCAAATAATCCGTCACTTCAAACATTACTTCAAAAAAGGTTACTTTCTCATGCTCCTATTTATATCGGTGATTTTTAGATATTTTACTTCCTCTGAAGAGTCAGTGACAATTTATTGCTTTTCAACTATACTTTCCCTTAGAATATATCTGCTGTATGTATATATGTTTGTGTGTATGTATATACATATACAAATATGCATATATTTATATATAAATATGTGTATATTTGGGTGTATATGTGTATATATTATAAGGAGAATAGCCATGTAAAGGAACCTTGTGGTGAATACTTTTGTAAAGTGTGGAATTCTTTAGTAATATCAGTAATCTCTTCCAGACTAATGTTTTGTATGTTTAAATCTGGGGGCAGGGTTATCTTAAGCAAAGCATTTGCAGTTCAAATGATTTTCTGGCTTTTGTTCATATGTTGCATCATAGTATATCTTTGGTTGTTTCATGTGTGTACATTTTTCTCCCCCAACTAGATCAAATATTCCTCAAAGTTAGGGACTGAATCTTTTATTTCTATAATACCCATCAGGGTTCAATATACTTCTTGAGTTGAATTATCCCCCTTCTCCCTTATCTGTGTAATAGAAGACCAGTGTATGAGCATATGCATATACACATAATCACATATACCACATATGTAAATACATATATCATTATACATTAATATATACACATATGTAAATTCACAGAGTTGCCACCTCTATCTCTAGTGTAACGTGTATTCATATTCTCTACTGTAGGCCCTTAGAGAAGAAAATAACAATTGTATAAGATTATATGCCTACAGACCACTGGAAGGGACCCCTGAAGCCATCTAGTTCAACCTTTTCATTTTACAGATGAGATAACTGAGGCCCAAAAAGGCTGCGTGTTTTTCCCAGAGTCATGCAGGTAGGAAATAGTAGAGATGGACTGCCTACTTTATACCCCTCATCCAATTTTCTTTATACTTTACAGAAGCTACTATGTACCAAATAATTCTACCTGGCCACATTAATTATACCTTGAGTAGTACTGTCAGTGGGAATGTACCCACTAAGAACAATCCTTTGGTTTCTTTAAGATGGATCAAAGTTATTTGCTTTTTGTGATGGAGATTTTGGATTCTTCTTGGTTCATTATGTAATTCTTTTCCTTAATAATGAATGAGACATTTCTGATTTGGAAATTGTGGCTTAAACCCTTTTTTATTTATGGGTCTAATCAACTATCTAATGATAGCTTTTCTTTGATTTAACTTCTATTAAAGAGCTACTTCAATGTATCATCATGGAGTGAAGATGACTATGGGTTCTTGATCATTATAACGATGGAGTACAAGCCCTAGCATATTCTAGCGAGCTGGAAAGGCTTTTATTATAGCCTAAGTGCATATCTTTTGTCCTGGGACCAACTTAGCTAAATTCAGTGAGACTCATAACCAGGTTGGCCATGGGGGTGATTGTTTTAGCCGGAGCAACTCTCAAAGACCATCTATTCTATTTTAGAGGGATTTCAATGTGTTGGTGGAGGAAATATTCACAGATAAAATTATAGATCTTTAAGGTATCAGAATATTAAAGTACTCTATGATAAACAAATGGTTCTTAGGTGATTAGTGAGGACAGTACAGGATTAGAAGTTCACCACCACTCTCACCCTCTCCCTCCCATTGCCACCCCCCCCTCCATATAAGACAGATGCCTTTTATGGATGCTACATTTTGTTCTTCAATGCATTGTTCTTGTTTCTTTTTCATGATTTCATTATGATGAGTTGCCCAATATGCTAGACTAGACAAACAGGATCAAGAAGTAACTGAACATAGTAGTCTCCTGTTCAGTGAATGCCCAAACACAAAAGACTAGATCAGTACATCTTTATTTGATAAGAACTGCTGAGATAGTTGTAGAAAAGTTTGGAAGAAATTAGGGTTAGGCCAGCACCTTATACCATATACTACAATGTGGTCCAAATGAATGTGAGCTAAATATAAAAGGTCATGTTAAAAAAAACAGCTACAGGATTATAGAAGGAAGGCTTTTACACAATGGTGGTCAAGGTAAATTTTTAAATGAAGAATAGATATGATTATCAAAGACAAATCAGTGTTTTTATTCAGTTAATTTCAATTTAATTAAATTCTTATAAGCATTACACTGTCCTAGGAACTGGGGAATGCAAAGACAAAAAAAGATAGTCTTTCCCCTCAAGGATACAACATTCTACTGGTCTATTTGTATTAAATCATGCCTTCATGTGGTAATGATAATGGGCCATTGCCCCCTTGATGTTGTCTCAAGGTCACTTTTTTTGGTTGGCTAGAAAGATGTCATTAATGAAACATTGGTTCAGGCCTTCTTGCAAAAGTCTTCCTTTGCTTGCTTAAATAAGAAAACTACTTTTGTTTGTTTTGTTTTGTTTTTGTTTTTAAGCTGGTTTGCTTTGAAGGGAATCATGACATATTATATAGAGCCAGTAAAAATTTGACATGCAAATATTTTCATACAAAGGCACTCTACTGATTCTTATTCTCTTCTCTGACCCTTGACCAGACTAACTTTCACTTCATGCCTTCCCCAACCTTCCTGTTTCTGATTCAGAGATGTTTCTGTTCTTTGAACACCTATCATTCACTAATTATCATGCACTTTATTGCCTTGTGCTACTAATCTTGTTTTTAATGTATCTGCTCTGTCTTCCCAAATGTACTGGAAGATCTCTAAGGACAGAGATTATATGTTTTATATTTTTAATATCCCCTGGAGGCACCTAGCACAATGACTTATCCATAGTTGGTAGTCAGTAAATATGTGTTGATTGACTGAAGAGAAACAAAAGAAGAAAGCCAAGAAAGAGAGTAGAAGGAGCTGTTCTATGTGAAATGAAAGTCAAATCCCAATTGTGATAAGTACAGAGAGGTTTTTTGAGTTTTACCCTTTTCTGGGGGTTTATGTGACCAAGCAAATCTTTCGGCCTGAAAAAAAAATTGACTTGACTCTCTTCATATCTTGCTGAATGAAGATCTAGGAGCCCTGATTCAGTCACCCTTTTGGTGACATAAAGCAGCCCTTTGGGGAATTGGAGCAACCGGATTTCCCTCTTGTTTCTAAGGTTCAGCTAAAATCTAGATATCTTTTTTCAATGCAACAGGCAAAGCCCTCCCCAAGACTCATCTGCCTCCAGTGATGTCACAAACCCCTTTAAGAACACATACCACTGAGTTGGGCACATATCCAGAAAACACAATTCCTCCTGCCATTGATTCAGGATCTCTGACAGATTGGGGGTAGGAGGGGGGCAGTGTTCTCTTTGTGTGTGTGCCTGTGACTCTTTTCCCCCAGTCCTCAAGCATTTTCAGCTTACCTCTGAGCAAGACATTAGCTTTGGCTGCCTCAAATAACATTTTAATTGAAGTCTGAGTCCAAACAAATGCCCAGCATCTTTATTAACCCCAGAAGTGTAATTTTTCACTGTAAGACTGATTCAGGGGGATACTGTCTCACTCCAACTGCCACGCCATGCAATGGAACATGGCCCTTTTCCTCAATCAGTCCCTTTTCTGACCTTAATTTGAACCTTAATCTCCTTTGACTGTGTTCTCTTTATTAGCTCTCTGTAGTGAGGCACAAGGCTAGTTTTCCTGTTTTTAGACTCTTACTTTATAGAGGTTATTTCATTTTTTGCCTCCCTCTAAATGGATCTAACCAAGGCTCCATGGGTCTGGTTGATGCAGAAATGGCTAAAACTTGTTCTCACTGTCCTTGGGCATTTACCTCACCAAATAGGCCTCACCAAACAGGACTTATCCATTTCTGGGAACACATTAGAGTTTGTCAGTTCTGCTTTTAAAAAATAAGAATAAACCACCTTAGAAATAATGGCTCAGCAACACTTAGGAGAATTTTAATTAACCACCAAGGACTTTGTGACTATGGCCTATTAGATACTTGTAAAGTCAAGTGGAGTACTGAAGCTATTACCCCAATAATTCAGACAAAATGAATCCATTTTCATGGAAGCATCTAGACTTTTGGCTCAAAATTATTCCAATAGTTGTTTAAATCTCTCCACTTTATTTGCATGTGTGTGTGCTTGTACATGTGTGTGCATAACCTGATGAAAGGGTATCAAGAAGAAAATAGAAAACCAACTCCTTGAATCTGGCTGCCTACATTTAGTATTCATCAAATGCTTCAAGTGAAAAAAAATTCTTTTCCAAAGACAATGAAGCGTTAAATGTATCATTTATTTAGAGTTTACCTTTACAGACAAATGCACTGAAAAACTGTGTTGGGCAGAAAAACAGTGCTTATAATCAAGTGCTCAATTACGTTTATTACAGGTTTCTGTACTTTTTGGCATTAGCGTCAAAGCATATTGTTGTGTTGGTTATTCTTTCTAATCTAATTGGATTCTTTGTGTTCAGTTACCCCCTTTGCTCTCAGACTAATACAATAGCCTGCTGATTGCAAAAAAAAAAATGCACTACTGTGACTTTAAAAACCTGGAACCATGACTGTCATTGAAAGTTACAGATTTGACCTGGTATTTGGAGGGCAGGGACCCATATGTGCTATTGGTTCAGTGTGGCAGGCAGCTGGGAGCGATTACATGTCCCCTGCAGTGTTAGGTGGCATTGGAAGGCTACCGGTGGGATAAACTTTGCTTTTGTTTCATAGAGTTGAGCCAGTGGTGGGAGTGAGTTAGGGTTGGGCAGGATAATAGTTTATTATATGTTATTAACTCAGCTATTCAAGAAGTTGCTGTAGCAATAACAAAAACTTATTCAATCCTGACTATAGCTCTCCCTACCACCACTGTCTACAAACCCTCTTCCCTTCATTGCAAACATTTTTCTTCTAAGTTTATCTTTTCTTTCTCTGAAAGACAGGGACTTCTCTACCCCATTCCCTCTCCATTCCCCCTACTCCCCCTCTTCCTCTGCAGAGTATTAGTGATTATTTAAAGACCCAAGAGCTAATTTGAAAGTGCAGCTACTTTGAATGAATCTACTTTGAGTAGGGGAAAAAAGATGCTATGTGGAGAAATGGTTGAATATTCTTAATTAGTCCATTATTTGACACGCACGATTTAACACGGTATGCTTAGCATTGTGCATTCCCCAAAAGGACGGAGCTTTTTTTTCCCTCCCAAACTTTAGCTCCCTCTCATTCATTATATCCCCTCTTGTCACTTTCCATTAGCTGATCATGACATCCCTCGCTGGAAGGGTGAGCAAGCAGATTACTTCCAAACTGGTATAAATGACACTCAAAGGACTGGCCTGAAGGAGGCTCTGTAAGAGCAGCAAGGCTTCCAGCCCCTGGAGTCTGAGGATGTCATCTCAATAATATGATAGACCTCATTCCCACATACATTTCTACACTAACTTAACAGCTTATCAGAAGTCGAAAGAGTCACTTGTCCTGTCGTACTCGTACTTGATGTTGCAACAGATTATGTTCATGCAATGTTAAATGTTTCAGTGGTCTAGGGTTCTTTCCTACAAAGATTTTGGGATATCCTAGAATGAGATATTCCTCACATCTCAAGAGGGTTGTGCAAAATTCTCACAGCATTAAAAATAAAATCAATTTTAATTCACTTGAATTTTAAGAATAGGTTGTGTTGTTGTTTAGTTATGTCTGACTCTTCGTGACCCCATTTGGGGTTTTCTTGGCAAGGATACTGGAGTGGCTTGCCATTTCCTTCTCCAGCTCATTTTACAGATGAGGCAACTGAGGCAAACTGGGTTAAGTGACTTGCCCAGGGTCACACAACTAGTAAGTGTCTGAGATCAGATTTGAAATTAGGTCTTCTAGGCCCAGCACTGTATCCACTGAACCACTTATATACCCACAATCAAAGGTTATCCAAACATACATTAAATATGCACAAAATACATATTTTTATTTGTATCATTACACTAGAATGGAAGCCTCATAGCTTCACAAGGTGACTATCTTTGCAAGTGCAATAATTTATAGCCATGGAGAAATTTGGGAAAATGTAGCCATAGATGGTGTTTTAGAAACAAAGGAGATCTGGATTCTTGTCTCTCCTCTACTATTTAGGAATATCTGTGTGACCTTAGACAATTTAATTAATCTCCCTGGGCCTTAGCCACCACATTTGTGAAATGATGATATCTTGCTTGCATAAAGGCCGGTGGTAGTAATGCTGGAGAACTAAATAATCTCTTGAAATATCTCCCCGCTTAATGACCTATGATTTGATGATTTAAGAAAAGTATACTATTATCTGAAAGTCAGGGCTCCTAAATACAGAAGTCACCTAAGAACATGGACTCTAGAGATTAAAGTTATGACTAAGAAGGTTAGCTCAGTCAATGAAACCCACCAACATCACTGATGAGGACTGGTGACTAGTCCAGCTCACCTTTGAAGCCAAAACCGCAGGCCATATCCTGGATACAGTCAAGCTTTTGGAAGCAACGTCTAGCCTTCAGGGTGGTTTGTTCTACCAGCATGTGCTTATTCTATATTTTTCTTGACTGGGGGAAAGGTCTTATTGCCACAAAGCAATCCTTTCATATTCATTTATTGTTGATTTCCTCATCATATTTCTGTTATTCTAAATACTAGATTTTAAAAATATCCTTGCCCTTTCAAACTCTCCAATTTACCTTCCAACCCCCAGCTTCCCTAATCTTTGTCACCCCCAACCATTAACACACCAGGTTCAAACTTCATTCTTTTGCTACACCTCAGCCCTACTTCTTACCAATTCCTATCTTCCTCTGTTTTCCATTGTATCCTTTGGAAGCCATACAGTCGACCCACCCCCTTTTTCAACCTTTGCTTCTTCCCATTATACTCCTTCCAGCTCTGCCCTAAATGAAACCTGACATTCAACCAATGGGAGCTTATCCATTGGGATCCTCTCCAATGCTGAGTCTTCTTTTTATGCTCTTTGACTCAAAAGACCAAGGATAGCATAATTCTTGCTACCACCTTGCCCTCCCCCACCCTCACCTCACAAACTGCTATCAGACCCTTGTTCTGCCACTCAATAATCTCTCCTGTGAAGTTTGCTCCATCAGTGATATTATCTTCTCCCTCTACTTTTCCTTGCCATCTACTGACTTTCAGGATATCTTCTTACCTTGCTCAGTGAGCTAAGTCCTTGTATAACAATCTTCTTCCTCCTCTTCCCCTGCCTTTATCATTAATGATGACAATATTTACATTGACAGCTCTTCTAACACCCTGATTCTTTAGTTTCTTAGTTCCTTAGTTCCTTAATGTCCTCAACTCATGAAGCCTTTATCTCCATCCATTGTACTTCTCAGCCTCCAAGACTGAGAAATTCTTTTGTCTTCCCATAATCATATGTCCTCCTGTTGCCTCATATCTTCTACTCTTTACCTGAATTATGACCTCCCCTTCTTCACTCTCTCCTTTTTCTCCTATAGGAGTCCATAATCCCTGTTCTAGTTCTCTCTCTCTCTCTCTCTCTCTCTCTCTCTCTCTCTCTCTCTCTCTCTCTCTCGCCTACATCCTTAAAACATCTTACTCGATGACCTTTCACTATTCTTTCATTGCTAATCCCAACTCTAGGTAAATCTAACTATTCAATATCTCCAATTCTATTTTTAAGTCATGCTGAAAGAGTTCATTAAAAATGCTGACCAAATCAGCTACGAAATTTTTATATAACTTCAACTGTTAGGTGGAAATCCTTTTATTTATCTCCTTCTTATTCCGCATCACAGTCTCCAAAGTGGCATGTGTTCCAAACATTCTTCCCCATCCCCCCAAATTCCCCAGCTCTACTCATTTCTCAGCAGGGGATCTCAGCTCATACTTTACCAGGCCAACTAAAGTGAAGTTCATCCCCCTTTTGCCACACATTAAACCAAACCCTCTTTGTCTGTCCTCCCAGGCTCTGCTCTTTCCCCATGGCTTCAGAAGACAAAGCGTCCTTTTCCTGTATTATAAAGCTAGCTCTTTAGCCCTTGCCTTTGATTCCACCTCCTTGCTCCATTGACCACAGTTTCCATACAGAATCGTAGAATGTTAGAACTGAAAGTCAGGACCCAAGAGACTAACTATCTCCTTTTACATATGAGGAAACTGAAACCCCAGAGAAGATTTGTCCAAGTTCACCCATTTCTTTCCCTATTCGCCTTCAGCCTCCTTTCTCTGATTGTTCATTCCCCTCTGCCTTACAAGCACCACCAAGGCTTCCCCATCCTAAAGAAAGTCTTCCTTCCACTCTTTTATGATCTCAGTCTACTGTGCTATTTCGCTCTTGCCCTCCACAGCCAGACTTCTAGGAAGAATAATAAAGCGTATTACTTCTACTTCCTTGTCATCCACTTCTTAATTCTTTGCAATCTAGCTTCTCGTCCCGAGGGAGAGACAGCAGGTGACTGCTGAGTCAAACTACCCCCACCATTCAAAGAACACTCTCCCAGACCCAGGCGTAGATATCCCCAGACCCTGCATTCAAGAAATCTGGGAATATTAATACTTTCCCCACCTCCACACAGGTCATGCTTTTATCCCAATCCCCCTGAAGCCGTTATCGAGGGAGTTCATCTCCTCCACCACCGCCACCACCACCACCACCAACTGCCGACCAATTACCACTGACAGGCAAGTAAACCCATAAGCCTGAGGACTATCAGTGCCCCATTCTCCCAGCTCACAACCCCTCCTTCCAGCCTTTCTTTATGGTTATCACTCAGCTGTAACAGTTGCTTCAAATGTCTGTATCATAGAGACTTAGATATATTGTTACCATAACTTCAAGATTCTGATAGAACTTTGGCAGAATGACAGTTGGTGTTGGCAGTTGGGAGTGACAGTTGAAAAGTACCTTGATGTGAAGCCCCTCTCCCTATGGAGTCAGGGAGAGAAGGTGTGCTTATTTGTGATCCATAAGGTCTGAAGAATTTGTAGTGTGTGTTCCTTTCTCTGTGGAGTCAGGAAGAAAGGGGGTGTATGTGAGTTTTTCCCCTATGAGTAGTTACTTGATCAGTGATAGAGAAAAAGTGTCAGCTAGAGAGGAGTTGAAGAAGACATAGCGAGGAAAAAAGATGTAGAGATCTTTTCTGATGAAGTTATTTTCAACTTTTTATTATGGAAAGTATTTAAGAGAAGAGGAAGGGAGTGGGAAGGAATGAGCACTTATTAAATTCCTACTATATGCCAGGCACTGTGTTAAGTGCTTGAACCTCACAACAACCCTGTGAACTAGGCTTTATTATTTCATGCATTTTACAGTTGAAGAAACTGAGGCAGATAGTGATGAAGTGACTGGCTCAGGGTAACACAGCTATTAAATGTCTGAAGGCACATTTATTTTCAGGTTTTCCTGACTCCAGGCCAAATGCTCTGGGAGATATAAGAAATGTAATATCTTGACAGACACTAAATGGAGTAATACTGGGTTTCCCAGCAAGTAAAGGGTAATCAGTTCCTGATATTTTAAGGGTCATAGTCAAAATACAGTGTGTTTCAAAAGTCTTAGTGAAGTTTTAAGCTTTATTAATAGAGAATAGCAAAAAGGCAGATGGTGCTAGCTTTAAGAGCTTGAAATTGTAGTAGGACTTTTGGAAGACCCTTCACTATAAATGGTTTTATTATACAATTGTATTTATTATTGTTTGCTTTGGCTAATAAACTACACATATATGCACATTGTATATATGTACACATATATATATTCATTTGACCCTTTATTTAAATGTGGTTTTATAACAGTAATTACTAAAGAAGCACATGGCTAGTAGTTCAGGATTGTAGCCACCCACAAAGGTTACCTCTAGAGCCCAAGGGAGCAGCTGCCTCCCTGGGGTAATCTAATCTATGAATGTTAGTGTGAGTTGAAAAGGGAGAGTGAGCCAAGGAGGAAATTCAACGTTTGTGGATATGTGACTTAGCAACTGCCTTGGCAAGTTCTTCAGCCCCTTCCTTCTCAGTATCCACAGCTAATAAAGACCTAGAAAAGAAAGTTCTCATCACCAAAGTCCTTGGTTTGGTGTCAAACGGCACAGTATCTAAAACATATGCTTTAATCTCTGGAAATGTTGATAAATAAGGTGTTCTACTATCTAACTTGCCACTGGACCCTGAGAATTACTGGGATTTTCTAGCTGACTTGCAGTTGAAATTTCATATAGTGAGATGTCTACTCCCATTAGAATGTGAACTTGTTGAGAGAATGGATTGTCTTAGTTTTTGATGCGTAACCTCAGTGCATAGCAGAGTATTTTGCATGTACCAAGACTCAAGGGCGGGGAACCTGTGGCCTTGAGGCCATATGTGGCCTTCTAGGTTCTCAGGTGAGACCCTTTGACTGAATGGATCTAGAAGGCCACATGTGGCCTCAAGGTCACAGGTTCCCCACCCTTGGAAATGCTTAATCAATGTTTTTTCTTCTGTCTTTTTCTTCTTTCCTTCCTTCCTTCCTTCCTTCCTTCCTTCCTTCCTTCCTTCCTTCCTTCCTTCCTCCCTCCCTCCCTCCCTCCTCTCTTTCCTTTCCTCCCTTTCTTTCCCTCTCTTCTTTCCCTCCCTTTCCTGCTCTTTCTCTCCTTCCCTTTCTTTTCTCCCTCTTTCTCTCCTTCCTTCCTTCTTCCTTCTCTCCTTTCTTTCCTCCCTTCATTCATTCATCTGTTCAATCATGCTCTAGAAACCACACTCTCCAAACTGCCAGTCTCTTTCTTATGGCCCAATCACAGGAGCCAAGGCTTGCAGGTGGGACCTTAGAGATCACATCATCTCTTCCCATTCCTCATCTCTCTTGACTTTCTGTAGTATTTAAAGCTGTTGAGCACTCCCTCCTTCGTGATAATCTCTCCTCCTTTGGCTTTTGCGACACTGGGTTCTTTTTGATTCCCTTCCTATCTCTCTTGGTCTAATTTGCTGGTTCCTCCTTCTCTTATCCCTAAGTGTGGACATGCTTCATCTTCAAAGTTCTGTAACTGGCAACTTTAACTTCACAAAGCATTTTCCTAGCTACACCCCTGTGAAGTAGGAAATGTAAAGCATAATTGTCCAGATTTTATAGATGAGGAAATTAAATTTCAAGGAAAATAAATGATTTTGCTCACAGACACACAGCTAATAGGTGTAGAAGCACTTTGCAAAACTTAAAGTGCTAATAAATGTCATCTATCTGTTTGCTTATTTATTCATTGATTTGTGTATGTATATATTATGTATTTATGTGTATATATGTGTGTGTGCATATATGTATGTATCCATTCATTTGCTTGTTTATAATAGCATCTATCTTGTAGCAGGATAATATGAGATAATTATAGAACCTTAAGCACAGTGTCTGGCACATAGTAAACTCTGTGTAAATGTTAGCTGTTGTTATTGTCCATTCATTTATTTACTTGTTTATTTAGTAATCTATCCATCTGTCTGTTGTCTGTCTATCTGTTTGTTTATTATTTAAAGTCAAACTCAAATTCTGGTCCTGTATGCTCCAAGACCAGTGCTTTTTCCAATATGTCACATTACTTTTTACCTTGATTGTCTCTCCATTAACAATCATATCCACTGTCATAGCTTCAATGATTACTTCTATAAAGAAGATTCCTAAATCTAGATCTCTACCCTCAACCTACAATCCAGTCCAGCATTTTCAACTGTCTGTTGGATCTCTTCATTTGCGTATCCAATTGATGCTTCGAATTCACTGTGCACAAAATAGAGTTCATCATCCCTCTCCCTTTCTTCTCAACTTGCTCTTGCTCCTAATGTCATTACTTCTCTTAATGACGTGAAAACCTTGAAGTCTTCTCTCTTTCTTGTCACCCATATCCAATCAGAAACAAAGACCTAGAGATTCTATCTCCATAATATCCTTACATTTATCCCCTTCTAGGGAGCTAAATGGAACAGTGGAGTACTAGCCCTGGAGTCAGGAAGCCTTGAATTCAAATCCAGCCTAAGATACTTCCTAGCTATGGGCAAGTGACTTAATCTCTGTTTACCTCAGTTTTCTCAACTATAAATTGAGAATAGTAGCAACTATCTTCAGGGTTGTCATAAGGATCAAATGGGATAGTATATAATGGGCACTTAATAAATGCCTGTTCCCTCCCTTCCCTTACCACTACCTTATTTCATAGAATATAGACCAGGCTATTATTACTATCTCTTTCTTCTGGTCTGGTCTGGCAGCATGGAATAGTAGATAAAGAACCTGCCTTACAGCCAAGAAGACCTGGGTTCCAGTCTTGCTTCTGACACATACTGGCTATGTGACCCTGGGTTTAACCTCCTATTGCTCTAAGTAACTGTCTAACACATCTATTCAGAAGCCTCTACTACTATGTGCTAGGTACTGTGCTAAATACTCTACAGATATCTCATTTGATCCTCCCATTAACCCTGCAAGTGAGGTGTTGTTATGATCCCCATTTTACAGATGGGGAAACTGAGCCAGGGAAAGGTTAGGGGACCTGCTCAGGATCACACCAGATCCTCAGCATCTGTCAGGATGTCAAGGCCAGTGCTCTATCCATTGTACCACCTGCTGGTGATTCTTAATATCCATGTATCCCCACCTTCTAATTCAGTGAAGTTCAGATGAAAATGGTCCTTGGATGCATTGATATCTTGCTTTTACTCTTTCCTGGTTAATGTTCTGTGCTGCCATTGTTAGGCTGATTTATAATGCAAGTTAAGCAAATACTTGTGAATCTGCCTTCTGGGAACATATGATTCAAAACTCACTAGAGCAGGCTATATATGCAAGAATTGGAATTCTCTGAGCTGTTAGATATAGGTGTTAACCTGGGGCATGCATACTTAACAACGATAGCTATGTTTCAATATAATTGGTTTCCTTTTTAATCCCATATATTCTATTTTATGCATTTAAAAGCATTATTCTGAGAAGGGCTTCCTAGGCTTCACCACACTACTAAAGGGTACACCAGAAAGGTTAAGTACTCCTGTAAAGTCTCAAGGGATAACCTATACAGCATTAGCATCCTACATTTTGCACTCTGATGCCCAACAGCAACTGAAGAAAGGCTGCAAGTATATGATCAAATGAGTATCATCATCACTAACCAATATTTTCTGCCCCACCTCATCCCATATTTATGGCACTGTGCTAGGTTCTGCTACATCAAAGTAGCTGAAGAGAAAAAGTATTTCTTTTTTAGAATTATAAGTGAAAAAAAAGATAGCTTGTACATTGTTTTCCCTATTCTCTTTTTAAAAAATCCTTGGCCCTAATATCTATTCTTTCTTCTCAGAGATATTTACACCATTGTGAAGGAGCATTAATGTGGAAAGACTTTTTTTTTGAGGGGGGAGGGTTTTTAGGAAGGGCAATAGGGGGAGGGGAAAATTCCATTTTAATGAAGCTGGGAGTTCACATGGACCTTTAAGACTTAAAAAAAATGTAAATTTTAGATGCCAAAGTCTTGAAAGGGGTTTGACTGCCCATGGCTTTTGTGTGCATTTCCAGATGGCAGATGCCATTTTGTGTTTTGCATAAACTGACTAAATTTGCTTGCTCTTTGTACTTATTGCAGAGGAAACCATTCTCTGCTTTCAATAGGACAGAAGAGCTCCTTGGCACTGGAAACCCTTCTGGTCTGGTGAGAGAGAAATGTTTAAGGGAGTATTCTGAGTATAAGCTAGGAGCATCCAAAACTTGCCACATTTGGGCTGTTGGAAGAAGGTGGGCTGAGACTTTGAAATAATCCATAATGAAAAATTATCCATATCATCTGTGCTAATTACCATATTACCCATACTAGTCACCATATTGCCCATATTAATATTAAAGAAATTCCATGTGTTACCTGTACATTTTATTTTTTATGGCTTATAACAAAGCTTGTGTGACAAATGAGTTTTACTTCAATCACTCCATTTCCTGCTTTCTCCCATTTTCCTGCTTCCTACCTGATTGTGTCTCAATGTCCAAGCAGTTCTTTAGGGCTTTCATTCTAAGGTGGCCTAGATTGCTGTTAGGTGGTAATTTTGAGCTCCAAAACATTCTGGAATATGTCTGGCTACAAGATTTCAATGTCATTTCCAGATATCCCAGAATATCCAAAGCGTTACAGCCTTATGGGGGAAGAATAGACATTTTGTCAGGTAATGGAATTATTAAGTGAAATTTGGAGAGATACATCTTCTCTATGACATATGATCAGGTTTTTTTTATGTAGCTCTACCACATCCTGGTCCTTTGTTGACTCAAACTGATTGCACTGGGAGGCCATGCCAAACTACAGGAGCCAGAACTCTTTGGAGAAAAGCTGAAGACTCATTCTTATAACTGACAAAGTCCATGGGGTGATGGTACATAGACCCTAGTTGGCCAGTAGTGGGGAGGAAAGAGGAGTATGATGATGCTCACCTGTGTTCACTGACTTTTCCTGAGATATGTAGGAATCTTATACATGGCCGAAATGGCAATAATGGTGTCACTGACCCCAGCTTTTTCAAACTTTTAAACCAAAATCTATGTTTTGAGCCCTAGCTTTCTTTTGGTGATACAATGATGCTGCAGATGTTGAAATAACAAAATGATATCAAAGTGGTAACATCAAGAGATACATGGTGGGTAGAAATAGGCTGCAACATGTTACTAAAGATAACTTAAAGAAATGGGATAAGGTATAAAAAAGATACTTGACTAGAAAAGGAGGTGGACTGGTAGTAGTGAGAATTTTGGTTGTGTTGTTCAGTCTTTCAGTAATGTCTGACTCTTTATGACCCCATGTGGAGTTTTCTTGGCAAAGATACTGGAGTGGCTTGCCATTTCCTTCTCCAGCTCATTTTGCAGATGAGGAAACTGAGGCAAACAGGGTTAAGGGTCACAAAGCTAGTAAGTGTCTGAGGTCAGACTTGAACTCAGGAAGATGAATCTTCGTGACTTTAAATCCAGCATTCTATCCACTGAGCCATTTGTCTGTCCATTGTGAGATTTAAGGGATACACACACACACACACACACACACCCACACACACACCCCAAATATTGCTTCAATATCTAAGTAATATCGGGGCAGCTAGGTAGCACAGTGAGTAGAGCACCAACCCTGGAGTCAGGAGGACCTAGTCCAAATCCAGCCTTAGACACTTGACACATGTAACAGCTGTGTGACCTTGGACAAGTCACTTAACCCCAATTGCCCTGCCCCCTCAAAAAATACCTAAGTAATATCAAGAGACTTAAAGGAAAGCCCTCATTGCATTGAGTGGGTTTCATGTGAAGGATTTAGTAAGAGGGTATGGTTAAGAGTGGCCCAGGATGTGGAAGTGTGGACAAGTTGCTACAGGTACCATTAGGACAGTATCCATAAAGGTGAGATGATGGATTCACTAAAGAGTAAAAACATAAGAATTAAACATTCTATGCTTAAAAATGAAAACTTTTTCTTTTTGGTTTCCCAAAGATAAAATAAGTAGATAGTACATGTTGGAGTGGGAGGTTCTTATTCTCCTTCCACCTAAAATTTCATCGCTGTGTAAGTCTTAACAACAATTGACAATTATCACACTTCACTTAGCCCCTCATATTCAACAAGAAGTTTGCCTTACTAATTATTAAATAGCAGCAAATCATCTTTTTTGGGGGGGGAGGGGGAAAGACAGGGCAATTGGGGTTAAGCGACTTGCCCAAGGTCACACTACAAATCATCTTTGTATAGTGCTTCAAGGTGTGCAAACTGTTTACTTTGCAACAGCCCTGTGAATTAGATAATTCCAATATTATCCCCATTTTATAGATGAGGACACTGAGGCTGTTAGATTGTTGTGACTTATGGTTACACAATAACGCAGGTCTCCTGACAGTTGAGTGCAATGTGCTTCCACTATGCCATACTGCCCCTCAAAAAATGACAACTCACCCAAAAGTTGGCACAAAGTATGGAAAGACTGAAGATATTTTGGAACACATCAAGTAGTCATCAAAATAAGTTCATCTTTAAAGTTTTTGTTTGGGTCTAGACTTGTACTGACTTCAAATTCATTACTCCTATCTCCTGCCAGCCACTTATTCTGTTATATCAAAAGGGCTAAGGCACGATTTGAAGTAAAAAAGAAGACTGAAATGTTTTCCTCCCCCAACTCCAACCCAATAGCTTATTTCTCTTTTCTCCAACCATCTGCTCTACAGAGCTTTGGAGGTGAACATGGAGGACGGAGAGTGGAAAAGCAAGGAAAGGAGAGGAAGTAATGTTAGAGAATGGGAGGATGGATAAGGGATATATTTAGAAATGAATGTTATGATATATGTAAAAACAAGACATAATAATAAGTAAAATGAAATAGCAATTTAAAAAACAAACCAAGGAATCCGATCAGCATTTATCAAGTACCTACTATATTCAAGGGAAGAAATTTAATAAAGGACAATACTTGGCATTAGGGAGAGATAGTTTTAGGCTCTATCTCTTAAACATACCAGCCATCTGTCATTTATTCTCTTAGTGGCCTTAGACTATTCCTTAAGACTATAAATTATATCCAACTGACTGATCAGTAATATCAATAGAATGAATTTTCACAAAGGGAGTTCCCCATGCAGATGAAATCACCAGTCAGGATCCCCCCTTATTCTCCTTCCCACATCTCCTTAAAGTAATGTGCTAGTCCCTAAGCTAGGTGTTTGGGCTACAAAGATAGAACATAGAATAGTCCCTGCCTTCATGGAGCTTCTATTCTACGGATGGGAAGGGAAGGGAAGTTGGGAATAGCAGTGGTTTGGATCTGCTCGAAAGAAAGGTAGAGAAAAGAACTAGGAGCCTAAAGAGAGAAATTGCCCCTTTCCCCTAACCCCAGAACATAGAGTTAGAGTTTCCCCATTAGTCTAGTTTCCCATGAAAGGCAAATAATGTAAGAATAGAAAATGGGTTAGTTCCATCCCCTTTTGAACAAGTTATAAATTCTGAGGTCTCAGAATCCACTCAGGAGATCTTTCCTAATGTTCAATTTAAATACCTTCAGCTATACTTTAAGCCTATTTTCTTTTATATTGATTTCAGTGACTATGGAAAAGACTATGCGCCTCTGCCAATAGCTCTTACACTTGAACTGTGGAGTTCTGTCTACACAACATGAAAGGAGGGGGGATTTGGCAGTTGTTGGTTTTATTCCACCTACGTAGGCAATCAGCCCAGCTCTTTTTTTCTTAACCTGAGGTACCTAATTTGGATGTCTCAACCTCCTAAATTAACTAGATATCTGCAAGCTCTGCCCTTTATGTAGAACTATCTAGACCAGGGGTGGGGAACCTGCAGCCTCAAGGCTGAATGTGGCCCTCTAGGACCTCAAGTGCAGCCCTTTGACTGAATCCAAACTTTACAGAACAAATCCCCTTAATAAAATCATTTATTCTGTAAAACTTGGACTCAGTCAAAAGGCCGCACCCAAGGACCTACAAGGCCATGTGTGACCTCAAGGCTGCAGGCTCCCCACCCCTGGTCTAGATACAAGTTCAGGGGCTCCTTCTTTGATCCATTTAGTTCCTCAGAACATTGCATTAGAATTTCGTAATGTATCAAAAATTTTATGAGGATGAGTGTGGTTGCTACAGAGTAGTGAGGGAGGGGAAAGTGTTTGAAGCAGGAGAGGTGATTGTATTAATCTTCATTCTAGGAATAGAAATTGTCCAACCATAAGAGAGATAGGCCCTTAGGTAAGGGAAAATCAGGCCCATACTTGTTTTGATATAGAATTATAAGGGTAGGTGCCAAGGTAAAACGTGGAGGGAAATTATATCTATCTCTTTAAAAATGAGTTTAAAATTGATTTATATGACTAGTTTTAATGCTTTTCTTGATGACATACATTTGGATAAACGGAGGTCCATCATGCCTAGGATATGCATAAAGGACATGTTATTCAGACTTATTTATGGCCATCAAAGAAACAAAAGATATAGATCAGGCTATTAACTAGACCTTTAAAAAAAACAACAAACCTTTTAAGTGGTGTCCATATCTGGCTGAAGTGGGCAGTGTGCACAATAACACAATTATAGGGGACATAGTGATGTAGCAGTTTAGAGAGCTCCTTTCTTAGCCTCTCTGTTTTCCCTGGGTTCTGGCTATATTTAGTTGTTTTGCACAACACTACCTGGGTCAAAGTCTATTTAAAAGAAACAAAAATGAAAACAACAGAGATAAGACCATTTTCAGTTTTCGTCAGAAAGCAGACTCCATCGCCCTTTGTTGCAGAGGATTCTTCTCCTCTATTGTGAGTGAGACAAGTCTTTTTCCATTTCTGCACTTGGAATCCAAACAACACTCTTGAATTTGATGGGTGCGAAGGAAAGTGAAGCACTGAGCAGTCGCCTAAGGAGTGTAGTTAGGATAGTTGGTAAAAGTGCAAAATTTCATGCCCTCCACAAAAAGGGAACTTGTATCTGTCTGTGTGTCTGTCTGTCTATGAATAGCCATATGTCTACATAGCTGGCATTGGGGATTCAAAGAGAGAAAAAACATTGGTTGATAACTCCTAGAAATTCACAAGCCACATGAACCTTTGTCGAGTCACTTAATCTCTCTCAACCTCATTTTTTTCATTTTTAAAATGGGGGTGATAATAACAGCATGTTCCTTATGAAGTGTGATACGTGAGAAATCTTTGCAAAATTTGAAAGCACTAAGTAAACTTGAGCTATTAAAATGTGAATTATAATATGGATATGGTAAGCAGATATGTAAATATGACATGATTTGAGGAGGAGAGAGCACTGTTTACTAGGGACATCAGGAAAGTACTCTTAGAGGTATTGACCTAAATTCCCTAGGTTCCTTTTGTTTCTGTCTACATAACCTTGATAGTTTACGTAACAAAGTCAGTCCCTGTAATCTTCCTTTTTACTCTGTGGTCAAATTGTTTTTCTTGACAATCTTAACAGTTCAAAGACCCAGGTGAGAGAGAGAGAGAGAGAGAGAGAGAGAGAGAGAGAGAGAGAGAGAGAGGGAGGGAGGGAGGGAGGGAGAGAGAGAGAGAGAGAGAGAGAGAGAGAGAGAGAGAGAGAGAGAGAGAGAGAGAGAGAGAGAGAGAGAGAAACTATTGATTTGTCTTTTGGGTCATCTAAATGAGTAAATAGAATGTACTTTGTGGTGATCTTATCCACTGCATGGGAACTGGTCTGCAGAATGAATACATTTGGACTATCTCTCACCCTGCCCTCTTCCATATCCAATCTGTTGATTTCACCTGTGCAATATCCCTCAAATATGTCCCCCTCTCTCTTCTGACGCTGCCACTACTGCGGTGCAGGCCCCCATGTCTGTACATCTGGGCTAATGCAATAGCTGACTTACTGGTTTTCCGCCCACAAGGCCTCCTTTCTGTTCCCCAAGCAAGACGCTCCATTGCTCTGCTCCAGGCATTTTCTCTGGCTATCATCCAGGCCCAGTACACTCTCCTTCCTCATCTCATCTGTTACCTTCCCTCCTTTGATTGTTTCCCATGGATCTTCTATAAGGCTTGTTTGTTCATAGTTGTTTGCATGTTGTCTCCACCATTAGATTGTGAACTCCTTGAAGCTGGAGCTGTCTTTTACCTTTCTTTGAACCCCCAGTGCTTAGCATGGTGGCTGGAACATAGCAGACATTTAATGTTTATTTGCTGAATGACTATAATGAAAATGTCCCTGGAAAAGAAAAAGTGGAATATTGATCTATTATTCATTTAAAATAATTTTTTGAGCAAGGGCATCCATTCAAATTGACCTATTAATTATAGACTCATAGATTCAGAGTGGAAAGGAACATCTGAGGTCATCTAGTCCAATTTCATCATTTTATAGATGAGAAAACTAAGGCCCAGGTTGGCTAAGCAACTTGCCTGAGGTCACACAGATAGTAAACATCAGAGGAAGAATTTGAACTCATATCCTCTGACCTTAGAGTCAATGTTTTTTCCCCCATACCACTGCTGTTCCTTGAACTTGTCCCTCTGTCTCCCACCTCCGTGCCTTTGCGCAGGCTTTTGACCCATGGATGCGATGTGCTGCCTCTTCATCTGTGCCTCTTGGAATGGCTTTCTTCCAGAATCAGCTCAGGTGCTCTCTTCAATGGGAGGACTTTCCTGATTCCGTTAAATTGTCAGTGTTCTCTATTTCCTCCTCAAATTATCATGTATTCACTTATCTGTTCATATCTTGTATCTCCCCCTGCAGAATGTAGGCACTTGAAGGCTAGAACTGTCTTTCATTTTTCCTTTGTATTCCCAACACCTAAAACAGAGGCTTGCACGTGGCAGGCTCTTAATATAAATTACGGGATTGGATTGGGAGAGGTGAGTCTCATCTTTGAAGAACTTATTACCAAATTGTAAAGATAGAACATACACAGATAAAACACCATGAGAGCAATTACAAAACAACAGAGCAGATTGTCAGTGGAAACCAGAGGGCTCAGGTTCCAAACCTCCACATTTCTCTCTGCAGCAGATCTGTTTCTTTGAGCTAGAATTATCTGTCTAATTGCCTCAACTCTCCACTTCCTTTCCCAGGCAAACATGGAGTGAGCTGAGTTGACTAAGTACAGGGAGATTTCAGGACAGGAATGTTGGCAGCAGAAGTGGCGCTGTTCAGCACTTCTCTGGCCTTATCATTCTTGGCACTGTGTGTGTCCATTCTGGTGGTACAGTTACAGGGGGGCTCATGATGACACAAGAGATACCTTGACATTTCAGCTGCAAAGGTCACAGCCTGGAAAGGCCTAAGAACACACAGAATCCCTAGAGGAGTTCTTGACAAGGTCTGGGCCATGAAGCAAGGATCACATTGTACCCTTTGCCTATCTATACGGCAGGCTAGGTCTTTACCTGTACATTCAGCAGTTAGATTTTTTTTAATCAGGTTTTTAAAAAAAGACATTTGTATTTCAGTGGTATAGGTGTTCCAACCAAAACGTGTCTTTGGCTTGTATTATTGTGGTACAGTGGAAGGATCACTAGCTATGGAGTCAGAGAAACTGGGTTCAAATCCCTCTTTGATACTTGCTCTCTGGAACTCCTGTTTTATAGCGAACAAACATCTTCATTAAGGACCTTTCTTTCATATTCCTTACATCTACTAGTGAGGCTCTTTGACAACACTGCATCACAAGGCTGACTATACTTTACCTAAATCCTGCCTTTACAGTTCCTGGAGAGGATGAATTAATACTCTTTGCTTCTTATCGCTACTTCCATTCTCCCTCTTTATTGTTCTCCTTTCACTACTTCCATTTACTTTATCACCATAAGCCTTTCCTCCTTTGAAGCTCACTGGATTCAAATTTTCTATCCACTCCAAATCGTGGTGTTTACTGTGTTTTAGCCCCTATGTCCTTCTCCCTGCTTTCTCAAAGAATTCAGCACTTGACTCACCATCTTACTCCCCCCAACTTGTCCTTATACTTTTGTTGTTGTTCAATCATTTCAGTCATGTCTGACTCTTCCTAACCCCTTGTGGGGTTTTCTTGGCAAAGATACTGAGTGGTTTGCCATTTCCTTCTCCAACTCATTTTCCAGATGAGGAAACTGAGGCAAACAAGGTTAGGTGACTTGCCCAGGATCACACAGATATTTTAACTCATGAAGATGAGTCTTCCTGACCTCAGGTCTGGCACTCTATCCACTGAACCACCTAGCTGCCCTGTGCTTATATTATGGAACTTCATACTGGTGCTCCCTAAATTCCCTAACCTCCTAATTTGTCAGTTTCCTTAAATCCCATTGCTTCCTCCTTTGTTTCACCTCAGCCACACACAAGGATAGCCATAGTCTAGATCTCATGAATATCCACAAACGTTCCACTTCTTTAATAGAAATACTGGACTTCATCCTGCCGCTCCCTATGCCTCACTATTCCGGAACTTATTCTTCTCCCTCACCTTGATCTCCAATCCCTTGAGCCCCTAAAAAGTCTCTCGGGCCATTTCCTCTGCTCAGATGTTCTTTTCTTTATATTTATATTATTATGTTTAACCAATTCGACTGCATATCATCCTTTACCCTTGAATGTGTTACCCTCTTAGCCTATCACCGCTCATCCCTTGCAAACTTTAGCCTTGGGTTCTTCCTACTACCCACCTTTACTGCTCCTACATTCATGCTACCAACTGGAGTTGGAGGAAGTCATACAGTTGTGCCAACTGGATAAATCCCTGTTAGCCAGCTTGTGGGTTATTCTATAGTGAGTCTTCCTTTAGTATATGGATTACACAACATGGTTGTTGAGGCCCTTCTCAACTGTGAAATTCTTTGATTCTGTGAATGTTGGCTGGGTCCTCACTGAATCAAGGCAATCCTTTTATTCTTCCCTTATTTATTTACTATCTCCCTCTCCATTTAAGATATTCAGGGTTCTCTACAAGTACTCTTTATCCCATTCCCTTCTGTCTTCTCCAGCAGACTGCCCACTCTACCATCTCTTCCCTCTGTTACATCATCAGTTTCACCTTCTGGTTCCTTCTCTACTGACTTCAGACATTCTGAGTCTCACCCATCCTTAAACATCCTATTGCCCCCATGAAATGTCATCTTCTATCTCCCCTCCCTCTCTCATTCAAACTCCTATGTAAATTCTCTGTCTTCTCTGTCACTGCCTCTCCTCTTACTCACTTATTCTCAAGCCTGAGCAGTCTAACCTCCCTCATCACTAAACTGAAACTGCTAGAACATCTCTTGTATTTGACCCCTTCTCTCCACTCACATGGCTCTCACCTTAATTTAGTGCCTTCCTACCTCTCATCTAGATTATTGTAATAGCTTTCTAATTGTTTTCCCGGCTAGTCTCTTATCATTCTGGTCCATCCTACACACTGCTGCCAAGGCAGTGTTTTTTAAGTGGAGATCTGACTATGCCACTCCGGCACTTAACCAGCTCCAGTGGTTCCCTATTGTCTCTGGGACCAAATAAAAATTCCTCTGTTTAGTCTTTACTGATCTTCACAACCAGCACCCAGCCTATCTTTTCAGCCTCATGGTATATTATTCCCCCATCCCACACTCTACAATTCAGCCAAACTGTCCTTCTTTCTGTTCCTCACATACAGTCCCCCTCCATGTCTCATCTCTGTGCCATTATACTGGGGATACCTGGAATGTACTCATTCCGCTCCTCTGTCTTATCAGGATGCAGCTCAACCAGGACCTTCTACATGAAGCCTTAATCATTGTGGACCTCAATTTCCTCAGCTGTAAAATTAACAGCTTAAACCAGATGGCCTCTGACATCCCTTTCAGCTCTGGCTTTGTGATCCAATGATTTTTGGTCCTTGAGTCAGGAGAAATGTGGGGTCTGATACAAGTTCTGAAGGAGTTGGTAACTAGGAAAGTCACTTATGTTCTTTGAGTCTTGGTTTCCTTATCTGTGAAATGGGGATAATATTACTCTCCCTCTCTATCTCCTAGTCCTGGTGAGAAAAGTGCTTTGTAAAAATAAAGTACCATATAAATGTGAATGATCATTATTATTGCTATCTATCATTCCATCAGTTGTGCCATCATTCCTTGACTTCTTCAACCTAATCTCCTGTTACCCCTCATCTCTGCTTCTTTGTTTCAGCCTAGCCAATATCTTCTCTTTTTTCTTACATGATTTGCCAATTTCTATTTCTTTGCCTTTATTTTTATTGCTTCTCATACCTGAAGTGGTGTCCTCCCTGTTTTCTGCCAAACCATGTCTTTTGATCTAGTCTCAAGTCTCATCAGCCCTTTACTCTGTATTTACTCTTCATCTACATGGTTGAGACACACAATTTATTTCCAAAACTTTTTGAGTAATAGGAATCCATTTTAATAACTTTCAAAAAGCAAAAGATTCCCATATGATAGTATTTGTACTCTTAACTATCTGTAGGTAGATGTCATGCATAATGAGGATCAGCTACTAAGTAATGCTTTTAATTTTCATTTTACTAATCATGACATCTACATAAAATTGAAAGAAATATTACTTAAATCACTAGTAATATTTATATTATTAGCAGACTTTTGGCAAGTGATATTCATCAATGGACCATATTCTTGCTATCTCACAGTTGACTGTAAAGATGTAGCTTTCATAAGATGCAATTGAATTATTATAATTTGTTTTACTGCAAAGAAGCATTTGACTTGGCAGAGTAAAATGCCACCTTATGGGTTATCTTTACAGCAAGGTGTCTTCCATTTGATTTTTCAATAACATTCAATATTCCTTAGGTTATATAATAATAGAGTTAATCCTATTCAATAAACTTCTGGTAGTAGACACCACGCAGGACATAAAAAGAGAGATATATGCTTGTCAAAAATAATTTGTTATTATGACAGGGGAAATTTATCAAGGCATCCAGGTTCCCTGTGGTTGGCTAGGTCTTCCAGACACTCCTCTTTTAGATAGATGTGTTGATTGCATCAAACCCCAAGATATTGCAGAGACCCAGAAAGAGAACTGAAATTCTCAAAGGAAATGTGAATTCTCACATAGGAAAGACCAAATGGATGAAGAATGCCTGGGCAATATGCCCAGATTTCAATATGCATCTGAATGAACACCTTATAGAACTTATCCAGCTATATGTCTATCTTCACTAGACAATACATGGACTGGGTCCAGGGCTGAAAAGAGGAAGAGAGAGGCTACATTGCTTTCAGAAAAGTGCAAAACACTTTTACTGATCTCAAGCTTCCCATAACCCCAACCATTTGTTTCTTTCAGTACAAACACTTTACCATTGTCAGTGGCAGTGAGTGTGAAATAATATTCCCTCTGAAGAGCAAAAGATGAGCCATATCCAGAGGGCCATGGAAAGACACATGGTGGGTGTGAGCAAGATTTAACATATAACTAAGAGGAGATTCCAAAGACACACAGCAGTAAAAAAAAATGTCATCAAGTATAAAAAAGAGAAGAAAATAGGCTAGTCACATGGAGAGAGTGAAGGATGACAGGTAGACAGCCAGAATTGTCCTCTGATACTCTTGTGAGGTCACGAAGGCCTCCAAAAGGTTGTGTGGTTCTACTGCTGGGAGGACATGGATGAGTGTTGTACATGATTCACAGGCATCCCAGGAGGGGTAGCAATCTATATCATTGAGGGGACCTCCCAAATCTTAGCAAATAGAGCCAGCTAGGTATTTGAGTCATATGAATATGTGTGAGGAGTATTATTTTTTCAGTCTGCAGAAGACATTTATGTTTATTTTTGAAATCATCCCCAACAGTTTAGGAACTACTGATATAAACATTTGTGTGTATGTATGTGTGCATACACACATACTCACACAATATTTTATTTTGCATTTAGAATCATTAGAACCATTGAGTACTTAAACTAGTTAGGACCTTCAAGATCATCATGATATAGAGGAGAAGGAGCACCAACTCCAGAGTCAGAGGACCTTGGTTCAAATTCTAGCCCTGGCACATGATGCCTGTGTAAATTGTGGCAAGTTTTTCAACCTACCTGGCCTTTAGATTCCCCATCTGTAAAATGTGGGGGAAGGTGTTGGGCTAGATAGCCACTGAGTTCCTTTCTAGTTCTATATCTTTAAATTGAATCATTTTCTAGATGAAGAAACTGAGTCCCAGAAAGATTAAGGGACTTATGCAAGCTCATGGAGCTAGGACCAGAACCTTTGCACTACTTTTCACTAATCTACTGCTTCCCCTTGTCATTGTTGTTTATCTAACTAGATTGTAAGCTCTTTATGGGCAAGGTACCTTTTCTTTCTCTTAGCGTCCCTTAAATTCTATTATAGTGCAATATACACAATAGATTATTGGTATATCCATATGATCTAGCTAAATTCATATTCCAATTGATTTGGGATAAACTTGAACTAGATGGTGTTCTTCCTCTTCACACCACTCAGTGCCCAGCATAATACTCCATATATGGTTGGTGCTTTATAACTGTTTCTTGATTTGAACTGAATTGAAAACACCAAATAGAGAATTTTATAGGCTGGTAAAGCAGATCAGTGTAGATCATAAATCTGTATTTAAAAAAAGTTAACAACTTTATCCTTTCCTTAGGAGCTAGCTTTTTAACCTGAATTATGTAGATGATTAATTCTTTGGCAATGAGCTGCTCCCCCAACCCCAGTGTAGAAGGCACAGATTCAGAGAAATCCATGGGCATTGTAACCCATTTAATTCAATAAGTATTTGTTAAAGTGTAGTAAGTAGAATGCAATGTCCTCAGGAGGCCTATTTCATTTGGGGCTGTTTGCTCAGAAAGTAGCACGGTGCCTTCCACATAGTAGGTGCCAAATAAATTCATGTGGGATTGAATTGTCTGCTGTATTCAAGACACTGCAGGAAAGTTTCACTACTAAATTGGGCTATCTGTGAAGGTTCTATGGAACACATAGCACTTGATTTGGACCTGGAAGGAAGAAAAGGATCTTAACAGATGGAGAAAAAACAGAGGAGGAGAAAGAGACATTGTGGGCACAGAGGGAGGGAGATCACAGCACCGTCCAGGACTGACAGCTAAGGCTCACCTTAAGTTGGGCTCAATCTAAGTCTGAGACAACATTTCTTTTATTACAGTACACTAAAGAGTTGCCTGTTTTTTTGAGAGTAGAGAACACTAATGTCGATTGTGATTGTGGGTTTTTTGTCAGTTTCATTTGGGGTTCCCAGTGGAACAGAGAGTTTTAAGGGAGTTTCCTGTTTGTGTAAGGTGCCTGGTTGAGTAAAGAACATCAAAGTTCTCAATCTGCAGAACAAATAAAGCCTGGGCAAAGGTAACAGAAATGTCTCCCACCTTGTCCCTGAATTGCTTCTGAGGGGCTGTTTATACCTCGAGTTGCATAACTGAGCATCTACGGCATGCATGGGCGATGGAGAAGAGGCAGGCCACTGGGGAGGCCTGCCAACTAGATGCAGTCATTGACCTCTTTTTTCTCCCCACTTTAGGTCATTCATAATTGTAGTTACACCTGGGTTGTCACCTGGGGGAAGTTGGAAACACAACTCATCAAGAAGATAATTCTAAAATGCAGATGTTGGGCAGAGAAACATTTGTTTAATTAAAATGATTTTTCACTTTTCTTCTAGATGTTTGCCTCTTATTAGACATAGTCCTAGGCTGTGTCTGTATAACTAAACTGAATCAATAAAAAAGTAAATTTGGCTTTTTTTTAAAAGTTTGTTTTGGCTGCCTCGATAGCTGATCACTGAGCAATCTGTGGGATTAGTACACTGTCCAGTTATTGCAGTTATATTAATAACTTAACTGGCTCATACTTGAGGTGATTCTACTGAGGGCTCAGCAAGGGACATTCAAGTTCTGAACATGGGTGGAGACAAAGCACATAGCATCTTATTGCTAGAGAGATTCTCAGCTTCAGTGCACTCATAGATAAGGAAACTGAGGCCCAGAGAGTCCAAGTGTCTTGATCCATACAACACAGCTAATAAAGAGCAAAGTCAGGATTACAATAGAGATCTCTTAACTTTCAGTCAACTTTTTTTTCCCATGGCATCAGGCTATTTCTGGGGCTTCTGTGATTAGACTATCAGGTCTGGAGTCAGGAAGACTTATCTTCTCGAGTTCAAATCCAGCTGCAGACACTTTCTAGCTGCGTGACCCTGGGCAAGTCACCTAACTTTGCCTCAGTTTCCTTATCTGTAAAATTAGCTAGAGAAGGAAATGGGTAAATCATTCCAGTATCTTTGCCAAGAAAACCCCAAATAAGGTCACAAAAAGTTGGACAGGACTGAAAAACAAGTGAACCCCAAGGTTGTTTCTAGAACACATGGACACGGACTAAACTAAACTGATTTAAAGAGTATTGTTTATCCCTACATCAGCAAGAGGAAGAATATAGTTGAGATAGTTATAGAAACAATTTAGGCAAAAGCACTTATTATGAGAGAAAACATGGTTTTAGGGCTCTCTTGATCATATCTACTATAGAATTGGTCTCTTCTGTTTCCACATGTCGAATGTTAAAGTTTATCAAGCCAATTGGAGATGTGGATATCATGTGGTAGTCAATGTCAATGAAGACGCAGAGTTACATGAATGAGAAATACAGAAGCAAGTGTCAATAAAGGCCAAGTAAAGCATGTATTGGAATGGATAGACTACCAGCTTTGGAGTCAGAACTGGAATTGAATCCTAGCTTTGATGCATACTAGCTTTGTGACTCAAGGTAAGATATTTGACCTCTCTATGTCTCAATTTCTTCATCTCCAAAATGAGCACAGTAACGTTTTGCTGCTAAGTTGCAAGGCTGTTGTGAGAAAAGTGCTTTGAGAATTCTAATTTGCCATGTTCATATGAGTAAAGCAGAGACTTAATAAGTCACATGGTGAGTTTGACACTGGAATGTTATTAAGAAGGTAAACTTTATATCATTTTTTTCTTTTTTGTTTGTTTAAACTAATTTTTTCAAAATAAATTTCACCTTTATTCCTTCCCACCTCCCTAATCCCATTGAAAAGAAAGAAAAATAAAACTGTCATAATAAATATGCACAGTCAAGCAAAACAAATCCCCCCAATGGGCCATGTCCAAGAAACGTATGTCTTAATTTGCACAATGAGTCTCTCTGTCAGGAGACGGATAACATTTCGTCAATCATCCTAGAATTGAGGTAGGATCATAGTTTTCTGAGTTTTTCCAAGTTGTCTTTACAGCATTGTTGTTATAGCATAAATTGTTCTGCTTATTTCACTATGTATCAGTTCATGCATGTTTTCCCAGGTTCACTTGAAACTGTTCCCTTCTTCATTTCTTACAGTACAACAGTATTCCATTACATTCACATACCATAATTTGTTCAGCCATTCCCCAATTGATGGGCATACTCTCTTATGTTTCCAGTTCTTTGCCACCACACACACACACACACACACACACACACACACACACACACACACACATTGCTGCTACAAATATTTTTGTACATATAGGTCCTTTACCCCTTTTTGGATCTCTTTGTGGCAAAGCTAGAAGTGGCATCACTGTGTCAAATGGTATGCACCATCTAGTAATTTTGGGGGCATAATTCCAAATTACTTTTCAGAATGGCTGGACCAGTTCATAACTTGACCAATAGTGCATTCATATACCTGTTTCCCATAGCCCCTTTCAGCATTCATCATTGTCCTTTTCTGTCAACTTTGCCAATATATTGTGTGAGGTAGAACTTCTGAGTTGCTTTAATTTCTCTAATCTTGAGTAATTTGGAGGATTTTTTCATATAGTTGGAGATATAGATATCTTTGGTTTCTTCCCTTGAGAACTGGCTGTTCATATCTTTTGACCATCAATTGGAAAATGGCTCTTTTTCTTATATGTTTCAATTAGTTCCCCAAGTATCTTAGAAATGACAACTCTATCAGAAAAAACTTTCTGGGAAGACTTTTCTCCCCAGTTACCTGCTTCCTTCTAATTTTAGTTACATTAGTTTTATTTGTGCAAAAACATTTTAATTTTATATGCTTAAAATTGTCCATTTTATCATCTGTGATCATCTCCATGGTCATGAAATCTTCCTCCAGCCATAGATCTAAAAGGTATTTTCTTCCTTGCTTTTCTAATTTGTTTATGACCTCTTTTTAAATCAAAATTTGGAGCTTTTCTTGGAATATGGTGTGAAATATTGGTCTATAACTGTTTTCTACCAGACTGGTGTTCAGTTTTATGAGAAATTTTGTCAAATAGTGAGTTCTTACCACAACATCTGGGGTTTTAGGGTTTCTTAAATTCTAGGCTACTCTGTTCACTTACATATATATATATATATTTGTTGTATATCTAATTTGTTATGCTTGTTAACTTCTCCCTTTCTTAACCAGAAACAAACCATTTTAATGATTTCTGCTTTGTAGAGTTTGAAATCTGGTATTGCTAGACCCCCTTTCTTACCCCTTTTTCTCATTTGTTTCCTTGAGATTCTTGACCTTTTGTTCCTGCAGATAAATTGTATTATTATTTTTTTCTATCTCTATAAAGAAATCCTTAGGTAGTTTTATTAGTATAGCATTGAATAAGTAATTTAGGTAGTAGTATTGTAATTTTTATGTTGGTTGGGCTTATGAATGAGTAATTGCTATTTCTCCAATTATTTAGATGTATCTTTCTTGGTATGAAGAGTGCTTTATAGTTGTAATCATATAGTTCCTGTGTGTCTTGGCAACTAGATTCCCAGACATTTTTGTATATTCTGAAGTTATTTTAAAAGGAATTTCTGTATTTCTTTCTGTCGGGTTTTGTCATATTTCCTATAATTTAAAAAAAAGTTTACCTTCTTAGTAACATTTTCTCAAGCTAATTTTCAAACAAGAGTTGAGGTTTTTTTTTTTGCTTTTTTTATGTTGGTTTCTGTCACTGAACATAGAAACCAAATGGGGAGGAAGAGATGAGATCAACCCCAGATCTTTGCTTTTCAGAGCAAGTCAATTGGGACTAAAACTGCTTTCAGAAATTTGTAAGTTGGTAATTTATTACTAGGTAGATAACAGAGAATTGTCTTTGTCTTTGTATGTGTGGGTATATACAGCTCAAGTCTAAAATTGGCTAATGTCCAAATTATCTGACTCATTGAAATCTTGGCCAGAAGAAATATACCTAGACCAAGGAACAAAATGCTACATGGAAAAAGAAAATATTTCAATTCTTGCAGCTAACTTAAACTTTATGTTGACAGAGGTCAATAGATCTAGAGCTGGAGAGGACTTAGATTCCATTGAGTTCAGCTTCCTCATTTAACAGACAAGGAAATAAGCACAGTGGTTAAGTGTATTGCCCAGAACCACAAAGCTAGTAAGTGTTGGAGGTAAGATTTGAACCTAGGTCTTCCTCACTTCTAGGCCTGTATCTTATGCATATGCTATGCTGCCTCTCAAACAACTTATCTCTCCTGATCCTAACCTATTGAAATGAAGATTTCTCAACGAATGTTGAACATTAGCCAATGTCATGGCTTACATCGAGGTATTTAATTAATATTCTAGTTTTGATATTAATCATGGCTAGCTTGTGAGAAAATATTCTTCATTTCTGCTGAGGAAAATCATAATATAGGGATATAGGTTGGAAAGTCAAAAGATCCTGCTACATGGATTTTGACACACTAGACTGAATAATTAATGTTGCCAGTAAACAGTGGAATTCATCAAAGAGTGGAAAAAACTCTTTTTTTTGGACGTGGATTAATTGTGACCTTTCATGGAGGCAGGGGTATAGACAGGACAAAATTGAGAAATTATCCTCCATCTTCCAGGCTCCTACATATCTCCTAAGCAGTGCTTTCAACATTAAGTGACATCCCAACTCTACCTTAAATCTAGTTTCTTTCTGTGTTTTCAGTGACTATACAAGTTAAGTAGTGGGTAAAGCTCATATACAGAAAGCAGAATGTAATGTATGATTTAGAAAAGAACTTTTGAAGCTAGCAGAATGTGTAAGGAAAATCATTTAATCATAATCATATTGTTACGGTCCTAAGTTATTAAACTTAGGCTGAAGGTGAGAGAAAAAGAGGAAGGAGGGAAAGAGAGAGACAAAGACATAGAAAGAGAGAGAATGAGAGGGGGAGAGAGGAGAGAGAGAGAGAGAGAGAGAGAGAGAGAGAGAGAGAGAGAGAAAGAGAGAGAGAGAGAGATTCAGAAACACGTAATGTGAATGACTGCTTGCCTCCAGGCTCCTAGGGCCTAGTTTTCCAATCTGGCAAACAGCTTGATGAGTCTGTTTATTCAGCCACTGTATCAGACATTCCCTTTTCCTGCCCAAAGAAGTCCCCTTTGAAGAGCTGGCTCTGCTGGGGAGCAGTTTCCCTTTGGAAAGGCTGCTCCTGTTTGCAGACCTAAAGGAAAAGAACTGGAAACACCACAAGAATGTTCTTTAGAATGATATTCGATCCCCACGTGAGGGGAGGGTGAAAAAGTGGTAAAAGATTTATTTCCCGGTTGAGGGTTTTTTCCCCTCTCAAGAGAATTAAGCACTGAACAAAGGTATCACATGAACACTGTTGGGGTCAAATGTTCTGTTATCTGCAGATCTGTTGGGTAGTGATGAGGTAGGGGCTGGGGAGGGGGGCACTTACAGCAGCAGCAGTATGAGCCACGAGGCTTTACACAGAGCACCTGCTGGGGTGAAAGGGTAATTCAGGGGACATATCGACCTTCCCATGTGATCTTTATCCAAAAAGGCATCAGTGTGGACAGATTTTTCCAGAGGCCAAGTCTAGGCAGTCCAAGGGAAACACAGGGTGGAGTTTTTTTTGGTTTTTGTTTTTTAAATCTGGTGAATCCAGGGCAATATAGATAACCAATATGGATTGTCCAGACTGGGCAATTCATTTTGGCACCTAAATAGTGATCACTGGCATTGCAAAACTACTTTTTACTTCTAGAAAGCATTTTCACAGCCATCCTCTCATCTTCATGTCTCCATATTCCTTCAGTGCCACTGGAATAATTTTCTTAATTTTTATGGATAAGAAAACTGAGGCCTAGAGATTTTGAGAACTAAGCTATAGGTCATTGCTTCTAGCTCCTTCCACTATATCTCTGGAATATGTCAAAGGTATGTCAGAAAAAAAGGTAAAATTCTATATCTTTTCCAAGTGTGTAGAATATTGCTGGTGATTTGGAAGATACAAAATGCTCCCCAAGGGAGTGACCCTAGTCACTAACTTCCAAGAGAACCTTTCAAAGAAAGTGCATTGTGCTGATTTCTTCTAAAATCCATGTTTCTGGAGTAAGCCCTTGAAAATATGTCATTTACTGCATTAGATGATGGTTTTCCTTCAAGAGAACATCCTACATTTTTATCCCATATTTATCCTTTTTCTATGAAAATCAATCTTCAATCTCTTAGTCTCAACCTTCAATCTCTCGGTGAGGATTGTTTTTCCACTACTGTGCATGGGATGCTATAAGTCATATACAGTCTTCCCCAGGTCCTTTAAAAATATAGAATTGCAGCATGAGTGTAAAAGTTGGAGATGGGCAGTCAGTGGCCATGGACCAGAAGAAGCCAATTTGCCCCAAACTGAACCCAAAAGAGCTGTAGTCATTTGCTGTTTATTTGTTTCCATTACGTCTGACTCTTCTGACCATCTCTGGGGTTTTCTTGGCAAAGATGCTAGAGTGGTTTTCTTTCTCCAGCTCACTTTACAAATGAGGAACTGAGGCAAACAGGGCTAAGTGACTTATTCATTGTCTCATTAATAAATATCTGAGGCTGGATTTGAACTGATTCTAAGCCCAGTGTTCTGTCCACTGGAAAAACAAATGTTGAACATGTGTTCCATTGTCTGTGAAATGTGCTTAGAATGGAAGCTCACTTCAGGAAGGAACTGCTTCCTAACGTAGTAGTGCTTTCCACACATTAGGCTCTTAATAAAAATTTACGAGAAAGTAGAATTGAATTTTCCCCACCTTTTACTTCTGTTTTTCTGAGGATGGTGAGGGTGGGGTAATAGTGAGTAAACTGAACCCTTGAAACTCTCTGGCTTGGGGTCTTGGGTGCGAGAACACTGTGAGATAGACAACAGGGTAATGGAAAGGAGCTGATTGGCAGCTGCGTGGAGCAGTGCTTAGAGGACGGGACCTGGAATCAGAAAGACTTGAATTCAAATTTTGTCCCAGATACTTGCTGTGTGTCTCTGATCAAGTCGCTTAATCTCTGTATGCCTTAGTTTCCTCATCTGTAAGATGGGGATAATAATGACAGTTACCTCCCAGGATTGTTGTGAGGATAAAATGAGATATTATTTGTAAAGTGCTTTGTAAATTTTAAAGCTCTGTATAAATGCCAGTTATTGTTAGTAGTTGTAATACAGTAGACATGTAGAAAACTGGTGAAAGTAAACAGGAGAAATAGAAATTGATAAGGATTAGAACTCCACCAAGAATTTAGTAAGTGCTTGTGACTCTTGTGCTAAATACTGATTCTGAAAAAAACCAAGCAATGTAGTGGAAAGAATATCTGATTAGTATCAGAGGACATGGGTTCAGATCCTATCACTCACCACCTGTATAACCTTGGGTAAGTCACTGGACCTTGGTGTGCTCATCTCTATAAGACTGGGGTGGACTCAGTGACCTTGGAAGTCTTTTCCAGCTCTAAACCTATGATTATAGGATCCTTCTAAGGATGCCATCAGAAACCAAGAACTGTTGAACCACGAGTGAGGAGGAGGGCATGCTACTTCTGCCACTCCCCAACTCTCCTCCACTTAGCCCTGAAAGGACCTTAGACATTAATCATGGAGCAATGGATGATTGATATGGCTGTACCCTGATTAGAAAAGGGTTCATTTTACTTGCACATGGTACATGGAATTAGTTAAGGGTTGCACAGGAAAGGGAGCGATGGACCATTGTTCACATTAAATTATAATGACAGCCTTCCTAACCACTGTGTATTTATTATGTAAGAAAAGAAAATGTCTGGTAAAATTCTGCATAGGTTAATAACACCTTCATCATATAGTACTTCTTTTCTATTGACTTGAATAGCCCTCCTACTGACTTTTAATGGATTATTAGAGTTAATTACATCAATTGCAATATAATTGATTCTTAAATACTATGTAGAAACCTCATACAATTATGGAAAAACAAAAGTTATCTAGACATCTCAGATCAAAAAAGATTTGGAATTCCTGCACATTTAATTTCTGATAATCACTAGTCAGTTTGGACATTAAGATTGCAGGGTGTCTTGTTTTCTCTTTGCTAGGTTTTGACAGAATTGATAGTTTTACAACATTTAACTCAATATGCATGGAAATATAAGACTAAAGCTGTGAGTGCAATTTTTCTAAAAAAAAAAAAGATGACTTCATCTCTTAAAATACTGAAATGTGGTACCTGCCAAGCATTTACACAGGCATGCTTAGGGGAGAAAAAAAATGAAAAAAAGAAGGTTTTGGTGTCAGATTTTGGAAAGCTTTTCCCCACAGGTGCAAGGATCCCTATGGGCCTCAGTGGTTCATTACCCAAGGTCTTCAAAACATGACAAGAGGATGAACTGAATGCTCATCAAGACAGGGGAAAACATCTTTACCTTCTTTTGCTAAGCAGATATTGGCTGTGCTAATCCATGTCAAAGCCACTGGTTGAAAAGTGAAAAATGCAGCCATACCTGGTATTTAGAGTCATAGAGACAAAGAAGCTACAGTTTGACCAAATGGGGTCTTTTTAGTTTTGATGGAATTTAGTCAAACTGCGTTGTCTATTTATAGCCATAAATGCAAGGGTTCTAAAATACTGTTCTGCTTTGAAACACAGATATCGAAGCCAATCGCTAAATCTCTCCTTCTGAATTCCTGCACCCTTATGGTTTCTAGCCCTGATTTGACACTTAGTCTATACTGTCTTGTAGCATTATCTTCTATCTCCTATCTGTCTCCTCAACTAGATTGTAAACTCCTTGAGGGCAAGAAATGTCTTACACTTTCTCTTTCACAATGCATGGTTTTGTGCCCTTCCAAAGCATTTTTATTTGATGAAGTAGCAGTTCAGTTGTGAATTCAGTCTGCCTGAACATTGGTCATAGATTGCTCATAGACAGTATAAATTAAAGTATAAAACTCCAGTCCTTTAATAGATCTTTATGGTTGTTCAGTTGCGTCCAATTTTTTGTGACCCCGGGTACTTGTCTATGGGGATTTCTTGGAAAAGATCCTAGAGTGCTTCACTGTTTCCTTCTCCAGTGTGCTCCCATTTTAGAGGAGGAACTAAGGTAAATAGGGGTTAAGCGACCTGCCCAGGGTCACACAGCTAATTGTCTGAGGCCGAACTTGAACTCAGGTCTTCCTGACTCCAGGCCCACCTAGCTGGATCAATAGATCTATAATCTCATTAATGTGGGTATTCCTTTCAATGGCATATGTCAACCCATTTGTGCCATCTCCCCTTGGACAATGCTTGAGCAATATTCTTCTGTAGATGTTCCAAAAATCCATCCAAAATGTTGGGGACCTTCCTCTGGATCTGTTTTTTATATGCTGTGGGTTCTGGGGGAAATACCTGCTGAGCATCTATTACTTGTCACTTTTCTGTTTGTATATTTCCTCTGTAATTTCTTTGCCCTTACTGCAAACAGGTCACCACTGGCAAAAATGGGAGAACATAATGATGTAAATATAATGGTACTAATGGTGCCAAATAGTTTGAGGATAAATACATTTGTGTCCAAATTAACTACAATATAGGGACTACTAAGATCGAATATGTCTCACTGGAAAAAAAATGAAAAGCAAATAGCTAATTGGGATGATTTCTTTTGTTCCTAGCCTCACGTGTGTTCATATTTTCTCTCTGCAGACCAGAGGCCCATGAGAAATCAGTCCTCAACAAACTGAGTTGAGTTGGTGATCTTTAGGACATAGTCGACTCTTGCAAATTTAGAAAGCTTAGCTAGGTAGGCATTGTATAAAAATGGAAAATTCATGGAGGCTCAGAAGTTTCTGATCATGCCTTCTAGGTGTCTCTTTTTGAGATTGGATTTAGCAGTGAGACTTAGACTTCTAACCGATCTTTTAAGGGGCCTTCAGCCTCTGGATCTTCAAGCCTTGTAAGAACCATGGTTGCTATGCCTATACGACTAACTAAATATTATTCCAGACAATATGTAAGGATATTCTCCACATAGTCCCCACACCCACCCTATTAAACAAATCATAACATCCTGGATCCTTCAATAGGTTTAAATCATTAAAAGGTCTGGTAATTAGGTTTAATTTGTTTCCAAGTTATTTGTTTGCAAGGAGTTAATAAGCCCAGAGCTTTTGATGGTATGGTCTTTAAGGAAAGACTTTTCCCCCCATTCCTATGACTTCCTGTTCACGGGAAAATGAGAGGAAATGAAGCCTAAGCAAGAGGATGGGCCCACCCTTTTCCAGTCGTGTGGCTAATTTGTCAGGTGTAGTATTGGCACCTGGAGGCTTGTGTTGGCTTCTCTCCCATTCTGACTGGGGAAGTATCAAAATACTTATAACATGCTGTAGGAGACTTCAAAGCCTATTTGTAATCCAAAGAATGGAGAAAAGGATATTGTCATTAAAAGACTGAGCAATGAATGTGACCAATCATTTGCTGATTTCAAGATAAAAGGGAAATTTTTAAAAAGGAATTGAGGTGTTTTTTCCCTCATAGTATCACATAATCCATATTAATCAAAGAAATTATTTGGGTTGAGGAGTGAGTCTTTTTCTTTCTCATGGATTGGAAGGTACTTTTCATATTTCTGAGAAAAACCACTAAATGGATCACACTGGATTGAAAAGTAACAATTTACAAGAGAGAGAGAGAGCTTTGTTTTTGTGAGTCTGTCTGTCTGGGATTTTTTACAGAATACATTGCCCCATGTTTCAAATCCTTTAAAAAATACCTGATAATGGAAGTCTGTCCACTGAGCCAAAAAGAAAAGTACAATACCAAATGGATCTAATAAATTATGGGGGCTCATTTGGATTTTCAGAATTCATTTAGCATTTTTGGACTGTCACTGTTGGGTTGGTGCCATCTTTCTCAATATTCAGCTACAAATAATTAACATTTTTTTGAAAGAAAAAAAGTATAGCTAATTGTTAAGCTATTGAAGGTAAATCTATCTATGAATGGGGACCCAACCAAACTATAATCAGTGGTTATCACACCATAATAAATTCAACCCAATAATGGAAGTTATTTAGGGCCTCTTACTTGTGCAAGCTAGATATTTGTATATCTAACTAGCAAGCAAACTCATTACATGGAAAACAAGGGCATATTAATCTCATAAAACATTGCTTTTTATGTTACTTCCAAGCTTACAATTCTTTAATAGCTCCATGAGGACTAGTGGAAAAAGAAGTCACCTGGGAGTTAATAGGGTTGGGTTTTATTACCAATTTTGTCCCGAACTACCTGTATACCCTTGGGCGAATCAAATTATTTCTGGTGGTCTCAGTTTCTTCATTTTTAGAATGTAGAGTGAACCAGAAGATGTCCAAGGTCTCTTTCACTGTTAACAATTTGGAATAAAATAATTCTAACGGACTCTTTACTATGTATTTAGCATCAACCTAGATATGCTAAGAGATATAAAACAAATATCAATTAGCAATTATTTGCTGAGCACTTCCTTTATACAAAAGCATGAGATATGGTTCTAGCCCTTGTGTCACTGGCATTAATGTAGCACTTCCAACTTCCTAAAACACTTTACACAAGTAGTATTATTCAAACCTCACTATACCCCTGTGAGCTTACCATGTGTTTCTGCAGTATTATTTCATCCCTGCCTATAGCAGAGGGGCCCTGAAAGCTTCTGGAGGGAGAAACACAATTGTGAGACACTGAAAAATCAAATTGTCCTGATCTTTTCTGAGATAGAAGACAAGGAAGTGATGAGATTGGTGCATGTGTGTGCAAGTCTGGGGTTCTCTTTTTCCTGCTATAACTGAGGGAGACTTCCTAGCTGCTTTGTGGGACAAAGGGAGGAGAAAGTGTCAATGATAAGGCCACTCCCTTGAGATTCAGGACCCCCGCTCACCATGAATGAAATTGAACTGCCTAGTTGCTTTTGCAGCTAAGATAAGTGATCTCCTTGTAGGTGAGCAGCTGCTGACTTTGAGAGTGGGACTGTGGGACAGCATTAGTTGCAGATTGGTGCAGTCCGATGGTGCTCAGCCCTGAGGCAGAGAAGCCAAAGGCACCCACTCCCAGCCACCGAATATCAGTGAAACAGGGATGAGCCTGGAACAGCAAACACTGGCAACTATTGATAATCTATGAGCTGGTGAGATAGAGAGGACAGCTTTCTCCTGCCTTCTTTCTCTTGCTTTTCCTTTGATATAGTACCAATCTCTTACTTAATGATTTCCATGACCTGTAGGAATTTATGGGTCAGTGCTATTCTCCTGACACTCAAAGATCTGGGAGAGTGCAAAAGGAGACATATTTTTGGACACGGTCAATATGAGGATTATGTTGCTTTACTATGCACAAACTTTCCACATTGGCCACGTCCAAAAATATGTTGCATTCTGCATTTTAAGTCTATTACTTCTCTGTCAAGAATTAACATCTATCATCACTGGTCCCCTGGAATTATAGTTGATAATTACATTGATCAGAGTTCCTAAGTCTTGTATTTACAATATTGTTGTTACTGTATGCATTGTTCTCCTGTTTCTGCTCACTTTATCTAGGCTATTTTGATGTCAGTCATTATGTTTAAGATACCATAGTGAATATAAAGAAGAGTAAAATATAATTCTTGTAGTGTGCAAATGAAAGAGATGACAGTCCCACTGAACTCTGCCCTACTTAGATTACATCTGGAATATAATGCTCAAAACAGAAGCTAGGGATCTATATTTTAGGACTGATATTGACAAACGTGAATAACTCCAAAGGAGGGTAACCAGGATGATAAGACTGGGAACTTTGCCATCTAAGGATTGGTTAAAGACACTCGGGATATTTAACCTAGAAAAAAAGATTTAGAGAGAGTGTAATCACTGTCTTAAAATATTTGAAGGATTGTCCTTTAGGAAAGGGATTAAACTTGTTTTTACCTAAGAGGACAGCACTAAGACTAGTGAGGGGAAATTGCATTGAAGACAGATTCAGCTCACCATAAGAAAGAACTTCCCAGAAATTCATTCTTTCCTGAAGGGCTACCTCAGTGGGTGATGAACTTCCCATTACTGGAAGTTTTCATACAAAGGTTTGATGAGCACCTTTCAAAATTATTTTAGAAAACAATCATCCTTCAGGTAAGGTTTGGGATAGATGACTTCTAAGGCTGCTTCCAGTGCTAACATTCTATGATTTCTGCCCTCACGGAGCTAGAGGCCTAGTAGAAGACATTTTAAGGGAAGAGACAACAGGGCCTGGTGACACGTTGGATATAGGAGGCAAAGGAAAGGGAAAATTCAAGATGACTTCAAAGTTTCTAGCCTAGAATATTGGAGAAGTGGTGGTTCTATAGACAGAAATTGATAGTTGGGAAGGAAAGTTAATAGGTTGCAGAGTGTGTGGAAAAGATAAGGCTAGCATTAAAGGGTAATTACAATCTGGTTCCATACTATGTTTCCCACTTTTCTGCAGTATGAACTCTTTTCTTCCCTCTCTAGCCTCCTCATATTATATTCTTCATGTCTTTGCACATTCTTTGGCCTAGCCTCCAGTCATTCAAACTCTATTCATCCTTCAGGGCCTAATTTAAGTCCTACCTTCTACATGAAATCTTCCTCTCCCCCCAATACTCCAGCACCCCCTGACTCATGGTTGAGTCTGAGCAGTCTCTTTTGCTACAATGAAAGTTGAACACCTAGAATAATTTAGTGGTGCAATTAAGTAAAACTTACAACAAATTCATTCTGATAGATATTTAATGATTCACCCTAAAGGGAAGGAACTGTGTAGTACAGTTATTATGCTTCATGATAATTAGACATTAATGCAAAGCAGTTCATCTAAATTACTATAATGAGTTTTTTGTTGTTATTTTCTCTTTGTTAGTTATACAACGTTTTTAAATTGCATCAATGTTGAAATTTTCCTCTAATATTATATGCTGTTCAAACATCATCCTGCACACATTCACACTTGTCAGAAGATGAAAAGGGATGCCTACATTTGGGGTGGTAGGAGGATGATGATGATGGGGCTAAGTAGACTGAGAAGCAGTCAGACAGGTAGGAAGAGGAACAGAAGGGAACAGGGTTGCAGAAATAAAGAGAGGAGAGAATGTCCAGGACAATAGGGATGATTAACAATTTCAAATACTTCAGAGAGGCCAAGAAGGATGGGGACTGACAAAAAAAAGATTAGATTTAGCAAATAAGAAATTATGAGTGGACTTAGAGAGAGCAGCCACAGCAATATGCAGCAAGAGAATCAGAAGGTGTGGCATTTGGTCAGTCCAAAGTAAAGAGAGAAAGAACTTTCCAAGATTTACTCCAGCCTAAATCCCAAACTGAATGCCAATGCCTATTTATCAGAGCTTGGTATCTCTGGCTAAACCCATTGAGATAAGGAGGTATTTGTCTTCTGGACCTTCTCTTTCCCATTTCCCTAATCACTTTCAACCCAATTCAATTCAAATGAGAGCTTCAGAAGAGATGAAATACTCAAATATTGTACTTTGCAAACTTTAAAGCCATATAAATATTATCAATAATAATACTAATAAATCAACATTGTTAAGTACCTATTAGGTATAGGGTACTGATAAGGATATAACCTGTCCCCAAGGAGTTTATAATCTAATAGGAAGATAAGATAATTTACTTCACTAATAATTTTCTATTTGCTAAATGAGCAAATATACATGTAAGTAAAGAAAGCTAAAATCAAACTGCTATGGGAGTTCAATCAATCAATCAAATTATGTGCCAGGCACCACACTAAACTCCAAATACACAAATAAAGGTAAAAGATAGTTCCTGTCCTTAAGGAGATCACAATCTAACAGAGACAATATGCAAACAACCATGTACAAACAAGCTATATAGAAGGAAAATTAGATATAATCAACAGAGGGAAGGTGTTAGAATTTAGAGACTGGAAAAAGCTTCCTGTAGAAAGTGGGGTTTTAGCTCCTACTTGAAGGAAGCTAGAAAGGTAAGAGGTAGAAATGAGAAGGAAGAACATTCCAGGCATGGGGGAAAACCAGTAAAATGTCTGGAACTGGGAGATATTTGAGGAACAACAAAGAAACCAGTGCTAGTCACTATATTACAGAATATGTGTTGGTGGGAGAGGGGAAGGAGGAGAGGCTTAAGAAGACTAGAAAGGTAAAGGGGCCAGGACATGAAGAGATTTACATTCCAAAGAGGGGATTGTATATTTGATCTTGGAAATGATAGGGAGTCCCTGGATTTTATTAACTAGGTGGGTGATGCGGGCAGATCTGCACTTTAAGAAAATCACTTTGATAGCTTAATGGAGAATGGAATGGAGAGAAACATGTCAGGCAGCATAGCTAACTGCTAAACATTAGAATATCATAAATGCATAGGAAAAGTAGGAATTATGCTGTACAAATTCCCTCAAATGAGGGAGAAATCCTTAGCAGCCAGAAGAATCAGGGGAGGTAATATTTGAATTGCTCCTTGAAAGATGGGTAGGATTTCAACAGATGGAGAGTATGGGGAGGGAGAGGGAATTCCATATGTAGGGAGCAGCATCAATAAAGGACAGTGACTAGAAAACACAGGGCGAGTTTGGGGGTGTGGAACACAGGATCATATATTTAGAGCTTGAAGGGATCTTGGAGACTATCTACGCCAACCTACTCATTTTATAGGTGAGGAACTGAGGTTAAATGACTTGCCCAGGGTCACACAGCTTGTGTCTGAGGCAGGACTTTAACCCAGGTCTTTCTGACTTCAAATTCCAAATTCTATCTACCATGCTATGCTGTCTAGTCTAATTTTGCTGGTGTTTAGAGCATTCAGGGGGAAGCAGTGGAGAGGCAAAGTAGAAAAGTAGATTAGAGTTAGATTATAGATCACCCTGGGTGACAGGCTAAAGACTTTGGACTTTTTCCTGTAAGGCAATGGGGAGCTATTGAAAGTACTTGAGCAATGAAGTGGTACAATTAGGCTGCACATTAGGAAAATTAATCTGGAAGCCCTGTGTAGGTCAAAGACACAAATTAGAATTCACCTATCAATTTACTCACCGCACAGGATACAGCTCTCAAGATTCCAATTTTCTTTTTCTTTTTCAGTAACTGAATGTCTTAAGCAGGTCTACTCCCCATCCTGGTGGAGTGGTAAGCATTTTAGCGCCAGGACCATATGTTATGCAATTATGCAGTCACCACTGAGAATATCAGTAATGGATGTATGACATACCAGGTAAGCAGTGGCAATTATCTCCCTGGGAGGAGGCATCCTTTGCCCAGGGCATTAGTTTGCAAATCAGCCAGGGTCCTCCTGTAGCTGTTGGCAGTGAAATGGTTAAGGACAGTCAGCATTAATTGGAACTTCTCTGTTTGTTTTCTTTTGCAACCTTAAAGTTATCCAAATGGAGTGTTGATTTAAAAAAAGAAATGTTTTCTTGTGAGAAGACAATATTTTGAAATGTTTTTCATTTATGAGAGCCTGTTTCCTTCAGGCTCCCATTGCTGCATCAGGTTGAACAAATGTTAGCGGCAACTAATTAATTAAGTTTGCAGAAAGTAGCAGCAGGAGATTGGAAACTTGAAGTGGAAGTGAGCATTTTGACTGTAAACATGCTGCCTGCCTGAAAGACTGTATCTGGATTGAGCAGTGACTTAGTTATCCAAAGAAATGCAGTATTTATGGTAAAAATCAGCTCTGCAGGGGGAAGGAAATCTTTTGCTGGCAAAAACCATTCATTCATTCCATGGGTTCATTGCAAATGTTTTCCTTGTTTCTGTAGCAAGGAAATAAGATGCCATTCTCTGTATCTGAAAATAAAACTATTGACTCACCAATGAATCCAATGCTCCTATCAATCTGTGATCTCCCTGAGGTGGCTACAATTTCCAATAATGCAGATTTCAAACTATCTATGCCCTTAGATCCTAGGTATCCATTGTTTATACCCTTCAGTAATCTCTTACTGGGGTTCTGCTCGATGATGGAGACCCAGACCTACCTGCAAGGCATTCACCTGTTATCCCTTGTTCTCATTATCTGATTGGCTCCTCTTTATTTTCCAGTCATACCTTTTTTTTCTGATGGCATCTTTTAAACCACTTTTGCCTAATTTTAATTTTGTAGTATGTTACAACCTACTCAAGTTGGACATGTCTGCCATGCCACAATTACCCAATACCCTTACTTTAAATGAGTTGAATTATTTTTTTCAGGGGCGAGAAGGATTTGTGTGGAACCAATTATACTCATTTGCCTGACCCTTATGACCAAGGATTGGCATTTGCAAGAGAAGCAAGGAGGATTTGGAATCATGTTATATAATAATAATAATAATAATAAAAATTAATAGCATTTATATAGTACTTTAAGGTTTGCAAAACACTTCATGGGGGCAGCTAGGTGGCACAGTGAGTAGAACACTGGCCCTGGAGTCAGAAGTACCTGAGTTCAAATCCTGCCTCAGACACTTGACACATTTACTAGCTGTGTGACCTTGGGCAGGTCACTTAACCCCAATCGCCCTGCCTTCCCCCCTGCAAAAAACAAAACAAAAACACTTCATGAATATTATCTCATCTGTGTAAGGTAGATGCTTATTATCCCTATTTTACAGATGAGGAGATTGAGGTTGTGAGTGATGTGACTTGCCCGGGGTCACACTGCTATTGTCTAAGATAGGATTTGGACATAGGTATTTCTCACTCTAAGTGCTGTTAACTGGATAATACAGAGATTATATTTGGTTTCATTGTTAGAAGACTTAAATCATTAGACTACAACTTTTACCAATGAAAAATTTTTTACTGACAAAATCCAAATTCTTTACCCTTAATTGATGACCTTTGCAGACGAATTTTGGTGTGAATTCTACATGTTTCCATATATGATATTATTTGACCTGGGTTCCATTACCATTTGGATAACCTCAAAGAACCTGTCATTTGTTTTTTCAGAGGTGAGCCAGATTTGCATAGAATCATCTACACTCACCTGATCTTTCCTAATGACCACAAGCTGCCTTTTTTTGCAAGAGAGACAACCTTTAGTGGGTTGAAGTGGAGACTGGGTAGAAGGCCATCCCCGAGCATAGGAAGACCAAAGCACTGCTCATAGTTGCTCACCTCTTTTATTTTTAAGCCAAGTACCCTCTATCTGGGGCATGGGCCAGGACTGGCAGGGCAAAGAACATCAGCAGTTATTCTCAAAGTCAGACCTTCCGACCTTCAGTAGCAGCTTTGTAATTAGGACTGACCACAGTTAAAATTTTGAAGCATGGAACATTATGTTTAATGTCTATGGACTCCTGGTTCTGTAACTTTTTACCCCTTGGTAAGTATCCACACTCCATCACCTTCTCATATGCCTTTGAAGGATTTTTGACAAAAAAAGGTAGGAGCAGGAAGCTCACTGAAATTTTAGGCTTAAATATTATGATTCATGAAGTCCTAAACTTGTAAATAATCAATTTACAAATGGTTCACATGTAGAAACAAACAGCAAGACAGTCTGAGTCCAGAATCCCAATCCTTCAGGGGATAACTGACCTTTGTTTTCTCGGTTGATAACTTAAAGAGTAAATGAATTGGAGAGATAATGGGTGTAGAGAATGAGTTCTCAAGGTGTGGAGAATGAGTTCTCGACCTTTACCCAACAGGGCTACTTTATAATGTAAAAACAAAAATTGCGAAGACTTATGTGATGGTAATTATATGTATGTTGCTTACTTAGTTAAAGCTAAGTACAGATGAAAAGGACAAAGAATATGGATTCACAGACCCTCTGCAGGGACATCAAAGCCTCTGAGGTCCAGGGCCCATAGTTTGAGAACCATTTTTGTTGTAATATAGATCATTGCCTTCTCTTACATTGATACTGAGATGTGATGGGTGATCTTTTCTCTTTTAGACAGAGTTGGGGAAAAATATAGATAAGTATAATACAGAATAGTTCATGATAAGTACATTAGGGATTGGGGAACAAAATGCTATGTGCAGTATGAGGGTGATCATTACCAACAGGAGGAATCAAGGAAGGCTTCATGGAATTGATGGCTTTTGAGTTGGACTAAAATGGGTGAGTATCAATTAATTCATTAAAAGGAGGAGGGACTTAAGGGTGCCCAAGAGTATCTACCATGATTCTTTAACCTGCTTGCCCTTTCTCCATGGATACCCTACTTAATATTGGTGAGAAGATGGAGAGAAATAATCCTGGTGCCTCTAATTGGAACTTATAATGAATTTTTCCACAGAAAAAATATTGCAAATGACACATATATAAATGTGATAGAATCATTAATGCTTTGCTAGTAGTTCACTATGAGGTGAAAGGCTTTGTGTGGGCTAGCCTGGGAACAAAACCACTATTTACATGATATTGTTTCTATGGAAAAAAATGAGTTCTGACTTCCAAATAACTGACTTACAAAGGATTGATTAGCAGCCAGTTTGTAAGTAGGGGATTGCATGTACAGTGAATGTGAATTCGGAAAGGCCATGTCCCTGCTGTGTTTTGTAAGTTTAGTTTTTTTTTAATAGAATTTAACTGTATTTAGAACTGAAAATTTGTGATAATCATATGATAGCTCCAACTCTTGCCCTAGAAGGTACAATTGAGAATCATCAAAAAAAATCAGCTCTGACTTGAACCTAGCAATCTGAGAATCACATTCCAGACCTTCTAGACTGAGTTCATAAAAGTCCTTTCTGGCAGGACCATTGTATTCTCAATATATCTACTTTGGCTTTGAAGTTGCTGAGATTCTGATTTGAAGACAAATTTGGAGAGAACAATCTGAATTATGAAAGCTTGGGCTCAGGAGGAAGAGAAAAATCTGTGGTCCCCCAACTTTTAGGACCCTCAGGAGCTATAAGAAAGTCTATGTGTCAGTAGAGGCTCAGGGTCAACAAAAATAGCCAATGTCACATGGAGACTTGAGGCAGTTACTGTGGGGCATCGGTCACTGATGCTGAATGGTAATGGATGGTGGTGAGAGAATGAAGCAAATTTTGGTGCCTGACTACAAAGTAGTGGATTGTGCCCTACCCACTCAAAAAAAATGAAATGCCTGCTTTGCTGAGACAGAAGATTTCCCTTTCCCAATTCCTAATTTGCCACTGGGACGTTAAACCCTAGATATTGGGTTTGATTTGGAGGGCCTCTCAGGGAAGTTGAGATACAAATTATTCCCATCTGTGGTCAATATTGGTTGGTTACAGTCATGTCAGGCTTAATAAACCATACCTGTAGTGGTAAGGTTTAGGGAATGGATTTGTGATTTCACAAATATAGGGCACTTCCAAGGGAGAGAACTCTCTTTACTAGTGCAGGTCAGAACCCTCTCTACAACTTGAGAGTCTTTGTTGCCTAGAGAGTATCAAAAAGGGTAAGTTGTCTAGGTGGGCAGCTAGGTGTCACAGTGGATAGAGTGCCAAGCCTGGAGTCAGGAAGACATTTTTCCTGAGTTCAAATCTAACTTCAGACACTGACTAGCAGTGTGGCCCTGGGCAAGTCACTTAACCCTGTTTGCCTCAATTTCTTAGATTGTAAAATGAGCTGGAGAGGGAAATGGCAAATCATTCCAGTATCTTTGCCAAGAAAACTCCAAAGGGGGTCATGAAGAGTTAAACACGACTGAAAATGACTAAACAATGATAAAGTTGTCTAGGGTTACATGGCCAGAAGGAGTAAAGTAGGACTCAAACTCCCAGCTTCCTATCTTCGAGGACAGCTCAGTAGCTCCTTCACCATAGTGCTTCATAAGCCCTGTCTACTTCACATCTAAAAGTTTTACCCAGCGAGCAAGAAGTTGCTGGCTTAGTGTCCCTCTAAAGAACTTTAGAATGTTGGTATTAATGCTAATAACTGATAACCAGTAACTTGCCCCAGTTAGGCATGGTTCATTTGAAGCATTTCTTTTTTGCTTCTAGTAATCCACAGCATCCTTCAGAAAGATGAAAAATCTTCTCCCTCTCTAAACTGGAATTTACAAAGTCCTGGGAATTACTATATATTTCTCTGAAATTTAATTTGCTTTTTTCTTTTCTTCAAGTGAAAGCCTGACTCACAGAAATCACTAGGAAATATTAACTGCAAGGGAGACCTAGCTATTGGTCCTCACAATGTAAGAAACCTTACTGATAAATATCTTACATCATTGGAGATTTATATCTGAAAAGGCCTTACAGCTCATCTAGGTTAAACTCCACATTTTACAGCTCAGAGAAGTTAGTGGTGACCCATCCTGGGTCACATAGGAAGTAAGTGTCAGAGGGAGGATTTGAACCCTGGCCTTTCAAATTCCAAATTCAGCATTTTCTTTAGTCATTATAACACTCCCCTCCCCACCCCCACTCCTGCTTTGGCAGAGTAATAAACTTTATTCAAAATGCTGATCTAAGAGAAAGAAGTTGGAAAAAGGCAGTTTGGTTCAGTAGAAAGAATATTGGGTTTGTAGTCAGAGGACCTAGGGTCAAATCCTGCTACTGACATTACCTGTGTGATCTCAGGAAAGTCTCTTAAACTCTCTGGGGTGGTTTTCTCATTTATGAAATGAGGGGTCTGGATAAGATAACCTTATAGGTCTGATTTTATGATCCTCTGAGGGGAATTGAGCTGCTGGCTTAACCACCAAAACATGAGAGAGAATGGAGATGCAAGAGTAGAGTCCAAGGATTTGGGTTCAAATCCTAGACCTTCTACTTGCTCTTGGTGTGACTTGGGCAACTCTCCTCAGCCCTCTGAGCTTCAGTTTCCTCCTCTATAAGATAAGGGGGTTGGGCTAGGAGATCTCTAAGGTTCCTCCCATCTCTAGGTCTGAGGACAGCCCCCTTTCCCAGCTCACATAGATTTCCCAATCTTCTTCTAAGAGAGACTATGGCTGGCCTGCCCAGCTTTCGAATGCAAATACTTGCAAAGTGAAAATGGATACACTTCCCCAGCTCTTCGTCCCTGGCCTCTTGAGGACAGACTGCCAACTGTGCTTGCATGTTGGTTTGGCACCGGGACAAATGTTCCCTAGAGCATTGACTGAAACCACCAAACTGATATCACATGGGACCCCAGCCAAATCCCAACCTTGTTCTCTGTAGGTGGATAGCTGTGGAATTAACCTGTGCTGGTTTGTCTTTTGCTCCTGCCTATCTGGTAGGTTGGAGTTTTTTTTTTCAATGCCATCTCTGAATCTTCTTGTCTCTCTCCACCACCCCTCTCTATTTAGTCCAACTCTCCCCTCCCCTCAATGTGTGGTATCCACCAGTCGCTAAGCCATTCTTCTGGTCTTGGCTGGTGGAGAGCATTCAGCAGCTGCTCAGTTCCAAGTTCTGGGCAAGCCACAGATACCCAGATTCCCTCTTTTTCTCTGTTCTCTGCCTCAGTTGCCATGCAGCATCTTGAGTGAGAACTACTGATCGACCAGCTCATATGTATGGCCAGTTCTGCAGCTTAGCTGCCACTGACCTCCTTGGAGCGTGTGCTGGCTGTCTGCTCCCTCTGCCTCTCTACTTTTGCATTTTCTTCCTTCCCCTTCCCCCATTCTCATTTCACTTCCAACCCCTATCCATCTAAGGTTTAAAAGCTCCCCCACTCTCCATGAATTCATTACTTGAGTTGATTTAGCATGTGTGATGCCACTTACTCTTCCAACAAGCTGCCTTCAGACTTATTTCCAAGTTAGATGAATAAGTATGTGCCCAGGAGATGATTTCTGCTTTGCATTTAGTTTTTTTTTTTGTAAAAATTTCATTCCTGGGAACTTATGTGCAAGTGTTATGTCCCTAATCCTGGTTTTTTAACTGTGGAAACCCCATGATATTATAAATTTTGAGCCAGAGGGGACTTTATACATGACCTACACCAAAACTCCTCATTTCACAGAGACCAGAAAAGGTCAGTAACTTGCCCCAGGTCACACAAGTAGTGGCAGAGCTGGGATTTGAATCCAGGTTCTCTGACCCGAAAGCTAGCATTCTTGACATTGTACCATGCTTCCACAAAAAAAAACATAAAGTCTTTTTACATAATTATAACCTAGAAATAAAGCACCATTACCTTGTCTTGAAATGTGAAGCAGTCTTTTCTTCCAGGATAAGATAAGAAAGAAGTCGATTTTAAATTTTCTTTGCATCGTGGTATATGAATGTAATGGAATACTATTGTGCTGCAAGAAATGATGAGCAGATAGATTTCAGAACAACCTGAAAAGACTTACGTGAACTGATGCTGAGTGAAGTGGGCAGAACCAGGAGAACATTGTACACAGAAACAGCATCTTTGTGCAATGATCCACTTTGAGAGACTTAGCTCTTCTTAGCAATACAATGATCCAAGACAATTCCAAAAGACTCATGTTGGAAAATACGATCCACTTCTGGAGGAAAAAAACTGCAGAGTCTGAATGCAGATTGAAGCATACTAATTTCACCTTTTTTGTTTTTTCTTTCTTGTGGTTTTCCCTTTTGTTCTGATCTTCTTTCATAACATGACTAATGTGGAAATATGTTTAACATGATTGTACGTGGATAACCTATATCAGATTGCTTGCTCTCTTGGGAAGGGGGGAGAGGAGGGAGGAAGAAAATTTAGAACTCACAATCTTATAAAAATGAATGTTGAAAATAATCTTTTTACATGAAGTTGGAAAAAAATAAAGTACTATTAAGTAAGGAAAATTTTTCTTTGCTCAAACTTCATTTCTTCACTCAATCATGGAATGGACATGATTGCTCAAGGAAAATAGTGCTTTTGGAAAGAAAAGGTTAAAGTTGGCTACTGATATTCATCAGGAGATGGATATTTAATCTTTAATCTCTTGTCCAAGGCCCCTACTTCGGATCAACTCATTATCCCAAATAAACAACGTGTCATTCCCATTATTTATGTCTCACTGCAGCCAAAGTGTCTGGACCTCATTTTAGTAAGCACCATTCATTTCGACCCATTCAGTATTAATCTCCCTGCTAACATTTTTCCTGTTCTATGTGCTGTCCCCTATTTGCTTTTATGTTTTCCGCAGAGTGTTTATAAAAGGATAATCTTTTACAAAGCAGGCAGAATTTTTGTGTATAAACCTCTCTGTTTGAACGCCTCATTGATATACCATCTCAAATCTGAAGTGTTCAGCAAGATTAGCAAAACACTAGCAAGTGACCAAGCTGGGAGAAGCTCACAATCTCTCTCTAGATGGAGAAAAGGTCTCTAAGGGTGATATTGACACTCTTAAAGATGTTTAGCTGGTATGGCTGCCCAAATGGCTTTAGCTAGGCTTGGGGACCTAGAAGATCAAGAGAAACCAAGAGACCAGCTCCAAAGTCACAGGGGCATCTCCATAAGTCTTCCAAGGCTCCATAATGCAGAAGCCTCTGATCTGAGCTCTCTGCCTAAGCCTCATTGAGTTGTGAATGTGCCCCTTCACTGGGGTCATAAAGTCGTAGCTTGATGAGGCTTCACTAGTCAACTCCTTTAACTCCCTTATTTTACAGCTGAAGACAGTAAAATCCAGTCAGGGTAAGCCACTTGCCTAAGCACAAAGGTAGTAAGCATCAGTGGCAGAAGTAGCACCCAGGTCCTCTGATCTGAGCCAATGTTGTTTGTATAAAATGGATTCCTAGGAACTTGTTATGTCCCTAATCGTGATACTGCTGCAGGTAGTAGCAGATAACAAGTTTTGGGAGATCCTACCATTCTGTAAGGGCCTGATATATAGGGCTGGTGCTTAACTAGATCTATTGTTTGAGGACCAATCTCCCTAGACTTGAAGAAGCTCATTATTAGAAGGCTGACTGTCAGTGGCTGAATTTAAGGGGTTACAGCAACTCATGGATACCATCTGATAAGGCATGCTGGGATTGTATTGACTTCAGTGAAAGGAGTGCCCACAGGAATGAAATTGTGGAGCCTTAAGGCACTGAAGCAGACATAAGAGACCTTTAAAATGCAACTCATTGTATTTACATAAAACATCCACCTTATCTAAAGCCTCTAAAATTATTATCAAAAGGATTTGAACCAGAAGAGCTGGGTTTGGGTACCAGCTATGCCCTTTTGTGGCTGTGAAACCTAGCACAAGTTACTATACCTTCTCAGCCTGTATTCTCATCTGTAAAATGGATCTTATAATACTTACATTATCAGTTCCATCAAACGGTTGTGAAGAAAATGCTTCTGAAGCTACAGCATTTTACACAAGTGTGAGCTGCCCAGAAGCATTGGAAGATAATTTGCTCAACTGAGTTTTCTGAATTTAAGCTGAGGCAAGAGTCACAGCCCCTTCAAGTCAAATTTGCTAGGTGCTTACTATGAGCCAGGTTCTGCTAGGGATGGAAATACAAGGAAGCATAATAGTCTTTGCCTTCAAAAAACTTTCATTCTATTAGTATAAGACCATACATATAGGGAATGGTGGCTGGGAGTAGTGTTTTGAACAGGGGAGTCACAGGGAGATAATCAGAGGTATAGGACAATTGATCCATATGCCCTTTCCAAGAATGTTAATGTTGTTTTGAATACTGATCTCAATGCTAGAGTTGGAAAACATTGGGAAGGGAGAGGGAAGGGGTAGTGGCATGGTATTAAGGTTGAAGAAAAGTCATATGGTGGGTTTGAGTGTGAGCCTAAACAGGAAATTATGAATATTCAGAAGCCCAAGGTCTCAGGAGGTGGAAGTTGTGACATAGAAACATGGCAGCTTGAATATGGCTGGGATGTAGTGTGATGGATCTGGGACTAGTGTCCAGAGGTGGAAAATCTTACCTAAGTAATTCCTGCCTTTAAGGAGCAGAAAGGGGGAGAAGCTGAATATTGGGTGTTGGTTTTTTTTTTTGGTAATTAGCTTAGAGCAAGGGGGACATTTGTGAAATTTTGCAAGGGGTGTAGTATGTCTCCTATGCCACTGATTAAGAGGCTTTTAACAGATGGACTTGGAGAACAGAACTAAATTCAACAAATAAAAAATCCTCAGCCAAAGGGGATTTTAAGTGTGGCCACTGTGGGAACTGAGAAGCGGAGCCTACACTCAGCAAATGTTAGGGTTGCTGTGTACCTTCGAGGGAGAGAGGTTCAGCTGGGATGGATGCATAGAAGCATCTGAATTGCAAACTGTGCTTGTGTTCTTAGCTGGCAGCAAGATAGGTTTAAAAAAATCCCAAGATGCTCTGTGCCAAAAAAGATGTGTGTTTTAAAATGGTATTTCTGAAATTCCGACTTGCTGTTAATGGTTGATCCGTTCCTTTGATCACCTCGGTCACAAAGGTTGTTATTTTTAAGGAGTGCTTTTTTCCTACAAGGGACTTTTTTTTGCCCACACGTCCACACTTATTAGGGAAAAATCCCAAACAGACATGTGGCCATGGCATCTTAATGGCCTAGACCCTTAAATACATGTGTCATATTGTAGGCTTGCCAAATCTCTTTTGAAGATCTAAGCTGTAAAAAACACTCCAAATTTTATCCATCATGGCTCTATCAACATTGAGCTCTGTTTAGTATTTTATTTTAGTTAAATGCCACTGTTGTTGCCCATTTATTATGACATAAACTAGGATGGGTGCCCTTGTCTTAATCTTCAATCAACACCAAGATACAGCTGATGAATTGTTGGGGAAATCTTGCAATAGATTTTGCCTGCAGATGCTCTCCTTTTGGCTCCTATAAAATACTTGAATTAAATGGCCACTTCTCATCCTCATGAGCTGACTAGAACTCTTTTCTGTGAGATGGAGACTGGAAGGGTCTGCCCAGAGCAATAACTGGGGTGGGGTGATGGACACACTATTAAGTCTTTGCTCCAGAGCACAAAATTTTGGAGGGTGAAAATTTGACACACCTCCAGCTTCATGGAAATCACTTTAGTAACTACTTTCTCTTCATGCTTAATTTATTGTCTTAACAATTTCTGTTATTGTAACAGTGTGATTTAGCAAGTTGATTAAGGATACATTCCCTGCTCTTTGCCCCAGATACCATATTTGCTAGCGATAGCCCTATTTATGGTGTCCAAGTGTCCTTAGAGGCCTCCTGGGCTCAGGATTTGCTGTCACTATGGAGACAGTTACAGGGTCTTCTTATCTGGGAGGATATCTTTAATCTGGAAATACCTACATTTCAGATGGTGCTTTCATTTGGAAAAGTCTCTCCTAGTAGACTCTAAAAGCAGAGGACAATGCCTTCTCTTTCTCTATCATTCTATTTCATGGTGTTAGTGCAAGACTGCACTCATTCATTCACTGGGTGGGCACTTACTAAAACTTGTATTATAGTATGAAGAGCTGGGCTGAGTTAAGGGGCTACCAAAAATGTAGAAGACAATATCCCTTCCCCCAAGGAGCTTAAAATCTACTTAGGGAGGAGGCATCAGTAATAAATTTGAAAACATTAAAGAAATACCCAAGCAGAGGCACTCTAGTATGGTGAAAACTGTAGGCATCCACACTGGGTGAATGCCAAGTAAGAGAAAGTAAGAACAATGTGGTATGAGCAGTAATAGGAATCTATCATCCACTCTCATATCATTACACTTATTTGTGTATGTAACTCATCTTCCTTACAAAATCATAAATTTCTTTAAGGGAAAGAACTGTTGCTTATTCATCTTGATGTCACCCACCATGCCAAGAATGGTACTCTGCACTTAATAAATATTTGTTGAATTCAGGTTGAATTGGAACTGACCTTCTTTCATTTATTAATCTACCAACAAGCATTTATTAAAAGACTGCTAGGTGCCAGGCAGGCAGTTAGGTGGCACAGTAGAATGAGTGCTGGACTTGGAATCAGGAAGACTCATCTTGGTGAGTTCAAATCTGGCCTCAGTCACTTCCCAGCTGTGTGACTGTGGGCAAATCACTTAAGCTTGTTTGCCTCAGTTTCCTCCTCCGCAAAATGATCCAGAGAAGGAAAAGGCAAACCACTCTAGTATCTTTGCCAAGAAAACCCCAAGTGGGTTCATGGAGAGTAGGACTGATTAAACAACAAACAACAGGTGCAGGACACTGTTCTAGGCCCTGTGGATATAAATAGAAAGAATGAAACAATTTCCAACCTTAAAGAGCTTACATTCTAATGAGTAGTAATTGACTGTTATTACTGTACATTTAAATATTTTTGGCTTTGTAAAATGATAAAGCAGGGCCTTGGATGAGCTTATTATTCCTCTAAGGGCAAGACCCAACCTGCAAATATCAACCTCATGGGGAATATAGGACAGTGGGTGGGGGAAGCAGGGAAAGGTATGAAGTGTTAATTGTGCCCAAAGGGAGTGAGTCTTTCCAGTTTGTTGAATGAGCCTAGAACCAAGGCCTGAAGAATACTGGAATTGGGGAGGGGTGTGGGAGGTGTTGAAAAGGAAAATCATTTGATTCTGAGACCTAGAGATGCAGCAGGTGTGGCTCTGGGATTTTTTTAATGACCTAGCTGTTTAGAATCCAATTAAATGAGAGGCCACCTGTTGCAAAGTAAAATATAATCTCCTGGCCCTGGGAGAGAGGGGAAGAAACCCTTCGGGGAAGGAGTTGTTGAGGTTCAGGTATTTCTTCACAGGGCTTAGTCTAGACAGGCTTCTTGGAGCAGGGCAGTCTTAGGCTGTATAGGATTAAGAAGTATGAGATCGAGCTTGGCAAGGAAGAGGTGCTCATTCCCATGTCTCCAGCTGCCTGTTGGCTATCTCTAACTGGATGTCTTGTAGTCATCTTAAACTCATTATGTCGAAAATAGAACTCATTTTCTTTTCCCCTAACCTACCTCCTCTTCTTAGTTTTCCTAATACTGTCCAGGGCACCTCCATCATCCAGTCACCTAGGCTCTCAACCTGGGTGTGATTCTTGACTCTTCAATCTTCCTCATCCCCCATATCCAATATGATGCCAAGTTCTCTTCATTTTACTTTGAAACATCTTTAATATCTTCTCCCTTCTGATACTGCCATCACCCAGGTGCTAGGTGCCATCATCTCACGCTTAGACTATTGCAGTAGTCTTCTGGTTGGTTTCCCTAACTCACATCTCTCCCCAATCCAGTCCATCCTCCACTCAGTTGTGAAATTGATCCTAAAGGATAGGTCTTACCTTATTGCCTCCCTATAAACATCAATGACTCCCCATTACTTCCAAGATCAAATATAAAACATTCTGTTTTTTTAATTAAAGCCCTCCACAATTGTCCCCCACCCCCAGCCCCCAACTTTCTAGTCTTTATATACTTCATAGCCTTCCCCCCAAGTATTCTGTAATCCAATCTGTATCCTTGCTTTTCTTTAAACAAAATATTCTATCTCCCAGCTCTGGGCATTTTCCCTGGTTCACCCTGTAATATCAATTAAGTTGGGTGTCTGATTGAGTCTTATTAGGTGCTAAGCCCCAGGCCCAAACCCCTACCTATTAGGTGCTAAGCCTATGTGGGTGTGAATGGGTAACTGAGGTGGGGCTCCAGGTAGGGCCAATGAAGGGAGTCTGATTATATCTTCACTCTCAAGTAGGCCCAAAACCTCTAACTACTAGGTGCTAAGCCAATGTGGGCATGAAGCCCCCAGGGTCCTAAGGGGAGTTGCTAAGACCAGAACCAATCTTGGGAGCCTGAGCTCTGGTCATTCAGATGATATCTGAAACTGTATAAAAAGAGAGAACAGAGGTATTTGCTTAGGGCTATCACTCCTGGTGGTGCGCTGATGTGGAGACTCTGGGCAGCTGTAGTGAAGAGCCCTCCAGCTTGTAAACCCGGATGTTTGGACTTTGTTAAACTCTGGTAATTATGCATTGAGATTTGAATCAGACAAGGTCTATCTGTTGATGTTTGTAATTTGTTTGTATTTGCTTTGAAGTTCAGGGTGCTGGCTTTTTCCCCTGAACTAAGTGAATGATATTTGTATGTTGGATTAAAGTAAGATTGTTAACCCCTTAACATTGCTTTCCTTAGTGAAGCAGATCAAAACAACCTGGGCTTGCAGCATTCTGTGTGCTGATTGTTGTTGATTTTACACCCCCACAGCAGCTGCTAGCTGAACTGTTCAAACACGCCCTCATGCCTAGAAAGTTCTCCTTCTTCACCTCTGTCCTCTGCTGTCGCTGACTTCCTTCAAGTCCCAGATAAAACCTCAGCTTCTACAGGAAGCCTTTCCTGATCCTCCTTCTTTCTAGTACCATTCCATTGTTGATTATCTTTCATTTATTCTTCAGATATCTTGCTTGTACATGGTCGTTGCATTACAGTGGGGAGATCATCAGACTTGGGAGACATAGGGACCTTGGGTTCAAATCCCACCTCAAACATTTACTAGCTCTGTGCCCGTGAACAAATCACCTAACTTCTCTATGCCTCAGTTTCCTTAGAGGTAATATAAAGAAGTTAGACTCAATGGCCTCTAGGGTCCTTTCTAGTTCTGATTCTATGATCTTTTCTTTCATCCCCTATAGATGTTACCTTCTGTTGGTTCTACTTCTACAGTCATCTCTCTCCTACTTGTCCCCTTTGTTTTCCTAGCACTGCGATTTAGGTCCCCACATCTCCTCTCCTGGTCTATTGTAATGGCTTCTGGACTTGTCTCCATGAGCCCATCCCTTCACAACCCATTCTTCAAACCACTGATCACAAAATCTTCCAAATGTTCACATCTGGTCCTATCATGCCCTTGCTCTGAAACCTTCTTAAATAAAATATAAGCTCCTTGGCCTGACATTCAAGGTTCTTGTCAATTGTGTTCTAGCCCATCCTTCTGGCTATCAAACATGATTCCCTACCATGCATGTTACATTCTAGCCAGACTATAGCTGCCATCTTATAAACTCATCTTGACCTTGCCTGCTTCTATATCTTTGTTTTTGCTATCTCTCATGACTGGTGTAATTTCTCTCTACCCTTCTACCTGCTGAAATTCTTCTTCTTATTTTAAAAAGTCAACTTAAATGCCATCTTTTCCATTAAGCCTTCCTCAAGCTCCCCCTTTCTAAATTTCTCCGATGACCCTCTTTGGACCCCTCCCCCTTTGTCAGGTCTCAGCATGCACTAGCTTGCAAGCTCCTTGAGGACACAGATGGCTCCTCATTTCACCTTAGTACCCCCAGTGCATTGCACATGGTGAGTGGTTAAAAAAGGAGGGTGGGATTGTTGAAATGAATTGAATAGTGTGGATAGGTGTCATCTCCCCGACTAGATTAAATGGTTACTGAGAGCAGGGACTCTGTGCATTCCCAAAGACTGCTCTGTACCTATCCTGTGTTCAATAAATGTTTCTAACATGGTGACTGTTTAATTTAAAAGCAGAGAAGGTTGGGCTATGGGATGAGAAGAAAAGCAGAGGGAAGAAGGAAAAGATTCTTTAAGTTTCTCATGAGTCAGTGAGCCAACTGGGATTTGCAACAGCTATGGTCCCTTTTCTCCGCTAATCACTGCAGTCATGAAAACTACCAGAAGACATTCATTTTTAATGGCTTGTTACGGGCTTCTTTGCAATATATCTTTGGGTATTAAGGTGTGGAGTCAGGGACTTAAAATGATTGATGTCTCTGCTCCACACATGGGGGTCTCCCCCACTTACCTAGCTCTCTGATATCCACTAGGGAAATTTATGGGCACTCTTGGCAGCCTAAGCGGCCATCAAATATTAATCAAAAATATGTAATAACTAATATATACTTAAAGAATTGAGGAAAATTAACATTCAAGGGAAGCATTCAGGGACCCATAAAAATCACAAATGCTACGGAGACTCAGTCAAGGTTGGCAGCCTCTGAACTTAACCTGCTTTCAAACTTCCATTGGGAGGCTCCGTTTGCCTCCTGGTCTTTGATGCTGAGATTAGCACAGCTGAGAAAGTTTGGGGGGGAGCCCCTAAAATCTATAAAAATGATTGCAGCAGACATTTGTGTTGTATTTTATGGTTTCCAAAAATGCTTTACCTATAGAGAGAGATTGTGATGTAGTGGAGACCTGGTCTGGAAGCCAGAAAGACCTAGGCTCAGGTCCCATCTCTGATGCACACATACTTGCTTTGTGACCCTGAGCAGATGACCTGACCTCTCAGTGCATCAGGCAACTCTAAAAGACTATAAAAGGCTGCAGAATAAGTGTCAATATGGATTGGTAGGTAGAAAGAGATTCCTCCCTTTAGAGTTCCTTATGCCAGTGAGATGATAGATCTGGTCCCTCTCTCTATCTTCTCATTTGAGCCTCATGAAACTCCTGTGAGGTGGGTATAGCAGTTTTTACTATTTTCATTTTACAGATGAGGAAATTGAGGCTCAAAAGGACCAAGTGCCACTAGTAAATGTCAAAGGTGAGTTATGAAATCAGGGTACCCAATGCTGAATTCAAGATCAGCTCTGGGAACACCTGAAGGAAAATGGAGGTACTGCCCCAGGACACACTTGGCTTTTTCAGTAGCCTCTTAATGTCAGGTGTCCTCACACAAAGCATGTGAGACCCATTTTCTTGATGTCAGTTCATGAGGCAGAATTTCCAGTGGTACAGGCCGCTGCTGACTCCTTTTTACCAGTCACACCACTAGCCAGAAGTTCCATTTCTTAGTGCTTTCCACGAATGGTCTGCCTTAGCTTTTCTTGGCCTAAACCTAAAGGGATTTAGAAGTAGGACTTGGGGGTGAAGGGAAGGGTAGTAGGAAAGGGGCTCAATAATTGTGCCCTGCTTTGTAGGGTAGAATGTCTTGTTTTTGTTGGGAACCATGTATGATCTTTCCAGCTCTTTCTTTTAGCTAATCATAACTGCTTTATTATTAACTAGATTTGATTTTCTGAGCCACAGAGAGGTTAAGATACTTGTTCTCTGTCACATAGGAGATGAGCAGCAGAGCCCACAAGAAAACCACAAAACCAACAGCCTCTCGGGGCCCCTCTTGGGTACCCAGAGCACAGTGCAGGGAGACAGACTACATGGCCTGAACATGGAGCAGGTTGTTCGAGGATGGGAACATCATGGCAGTTGTTGAGTTCTTCTGTTATTGTGGAAAATCAGGAGGAGAGCCTGTCATTTGTCATCTGTTCTTCGAATGTAACAAACTTTTCTTCCACAGGCCATTTGGTGTGAATCTGAGTGATGGTTTTGGCGACGTGGCTCCTACCCTGGTGGTGGAACAAACAGAAATGAGGCTGGAACAGGAGTCTTGGATCCTCTCAGCTCTCCAACTTCAGTGGGCTGGCAGTGGAAAAGGCAGTGGGTTTGGAATGACCACACATGGGCATTTGGAGATTAAATCTTGTTTGTGCCTCCCCATGTCAGGCTTCTGCAGATCAAAGGGGCAGGGAGTTTTGAGGCAACTCTCTCTCTCTCTCTCTCTCTCTCTCTCTCTCTCCCCCTCTCTCCTCTATCTCTTCCTTCTTTCCTCTCCTTCTTGCTTTTTTTCAAGGCAAAAATGTCCCTGTTGAGCAAGGGCTACATCCATTTTTTTGCACCAGAACCTACATTTATATGTGTCCCTACACCTGCATTTGTATGGATAGTGCAAGTTTCCCAAGAATGAAATGGTTGAGGACAAGAGGAAGGGCAGAATAATTAAGCAAAGACTACTACAGGGAAACTTTACTCTGTTTTCTGATGGCAATTGAGACATGAATTGCAGGGGGCTTCTGAGTGAGGGGAAAGCTTTAGTTCCTCTTTTATCTCATCATGAGAAGATTTGGATTGCCATGGAGCTGCTGTTTTTCTGTCTCTGTGTTTCATTCTTTCCTGCTCTTAGATGAAAGAGTGTTAGAGTTCTTGTGAGCTTCTAAAGATTAGAAGAGCCAGACCCTGGTGTCTGTACCACAATTTGCCAGCATCTGATTCTGGTACTTAATGTATCCCCAAGGAGTGACCTGAGGAATTAGTAGCTAAGATGCTACTACTTCGGTGCTCTCAAAGATGGAAGACACCAGCTTCCTTTTGAGATCTCACAAGGTCCACTAACAAAGGAAGGAAAACAAAATTAGGAAGTGGGCCCCTAGACCTGACTAGGAGTCCATGAGCTCACGAACTGGCATGTTGGGGAAAAGGGACTTTCAAAGCTCAGAGAATCATCCTTATACCTTGTGGTCAGTAGGAAGTAGAGATCTTAGGAAAGGCCATTGTTATTTTAGTATAACCACAGAATTCTCATCCAACAGTCAGTTAAACAAGTTCTCAGGGTTGACAGGAAGTACTCCATCATGCTTCCCCATTCAATTCAATTCAATAAACATTTATTAAACACCTACTATGTAGTGCTAGGTACTCTACTAAGCACTGGGGGTACAAAAAGAGGCAAAAGATAGTCCTGTCCTCAAGGAGCTTGCAATCTAATGGGGAAGACAATATGCAAACAAATATATTCAAAACAAGCTTTATACTAGATAAATAAGAAATAATAAAGAGAGAAAGCACTGCAACTAAGAGGGGTTAGGGAAGGCTTCCTGTAGATAGTGGGATTTTTCTTGGGACATAAAGGAAGCCAGGGAAGTCAGTATTAAGAACAGAGGAGAGAGGGTGTTCCAGGCATGGGGAATATCTATGCAATATGCCTAGAGTGGGAGGCAGAGCCACCATGGCAGAGTGAAAAAGCACTTAGCTGAGTTCTTCCAATGTTCCCTTCCAAATGACTCTAAAATAATACCTCAAATCAAATTTTGGATTGGGGCAGCCAAGACAAGGAAGAGAGATCTGTGACACAAGGGTAGAGGCTAGCTAGTCCAGAACCCATGTGGATGAAACACCAGGGGTAGTATTAGGTGGTGGTAACAGAAGCAGAAGCAGCAGCAGCTTTGGGAGCTCTGAAGCTAGAGAAAATCATACCACTTGGGAGGCACTAATACCTTCCAAACTCCCAGAACTAGCTCTGAAAACAGCAGTGCAAAAATTCCTTAAGCTTAAGACAGAATCCCTCTCTCATTCCCCACCAGGAACAGAACCCAACATTAACATAAAGTTCCAAATCAAGAAATAGAGTGGAAAAATGAGAAAGCAGAAACAATAAAAAGAATATGACCATAAAAGCTTTTAGAGTGATAGGGAAGCTCAAGACAAACTCAGAAGAAGTCAATGAAGTCAAAACAATTACAAGCAAAACCTCAGAGAAAAATATGCATTGGAAACAAGCTCAACAAGGATTTTGGAAGAGCTGAAAAAGGATTTTCAAAATCAAATGATAGTGATAGAGGAAAATTTAGGTAACAAAATGAAAGAAAAGGAAGAAATTTATGGAAAAACAATAGCTTGGTTTAAAAAAAGGCAAAAAAATTCTGAAGAAAATAACACCTTAAAAACAGATTGAGCCAAATGGAAAAAGAGTTACAAAAATCATGAAGGAAAATAGCTCCTTACCAAGCAGAATTGGCTAAATGGAAAAAAGAGATACAAAAGCTCACTGAAGAAAACAATTCCTTAAAAATTAAAATTCGGAAGGTAAAAGCTAATGACTCCATGAGACATCAAGAAAAAATAAAAGTCAAAAGAATGAAAAAAGAGAAGAAAATGTGAACTATCTCATTGGAAAAATAACTGACCTGGAAAATAGATCAAAGGGAGATAGTTTAAGAATTATTGGACTACCAGAAAGCCACAATCAAAGAAAGAGCTTAGACATCATCTTTCAAGAAATTGTCAAAGAAATCTTCCCTGATATCCTAGAATTAGATGGCAAAATAGAAATTTAAAGAATCCAACAATCATTTCCTGAAAGAGATTACCGAATTAAAAACTCCCAGAAATACTATAGCCAAATTCTAGAACACCCAGGTCAAAGACAATGTACTTCAAGCAGCCAGAAAGAAACCATTCAAATAAGTGAACCACAGTCAAGATTACTCAAGATTTAGCAGAGGGCTTAGAATGTGTTATTCTGGAAGGCAAAGGAGATAGAATTATAACAAAAAAATAGCCTCCTCAGTAAAACTGAGTATAATCCTTCAAGGGAAAAATAGATATTTGATGAAATAAATGATGTTTGAGCATTCTTAATGACAAGATGAGCACGGAATAGAAAATTTGACTTTCAAATACAAGACTCAAGAGAAACATAAAAAGGTAAACATGAAAGAGAAATAACAAGGGGCTCATTAAGGCTAAACTGTTTGCCTTTTTATTTGTATCTTGTAAGAACTTTATCATCCTTAGGCCAGTTAGAATGAGGGTATGGGATGAGTCAGTTCTGTTGTGATGGTATAAGAAAAGGATAGGTGAGAATGAGGGTTGCCTTGGGAGAAGGGGGAAGGGAGAGGAAGAATGGGGAAAATCATCTTATATAAAAGAGGCATGCCAGGAAGAGCTTTTACAGTGGAGAAGGAAATGACAGAGGGCTGAATAGGCAATTCTTGAACATCACTAACATTTAAATTGGTTCAAAAAGGGAACACACACACACACACACACACACACACACACACACACACACACACACCCTCTCTCTCTCTCTCTCTCTCTCTCTCAATTGGTAATAGAAATCTTTCTTAACCAAAAGGGAGGTAGAAGGGGAATGAAATAAGAGAAAGTGTCTGTGTGGGGGGGCATGATAAAAGGGAAGACAGATAAAAGAAGGCAGTGGTCAGAAGTAAAACAGACTTTGGAGAGGGGACAGGATAAAGAGAGAGAGAGAGAGACAGTGACAGAGAGACAGAGAGAGATAGAAGGATAAACAGAAGAAAATAGAATAGAGGAATATACACAATTAGTCTTTGTAATTGTGAATATGAATGTGATGAACTCACTCATAAAATGGAAGTGGTAGTGAAAGGTATTAGAAACCAGAATCCAATACTTTGCTGGTTTTGTTTTGTTTTTGTTTTCACAAGAAACATACTTGAAATGGAAAGACACACACAGAGTTAAAAAATAAGGAGCTGGAGCAGAAGCTATTATACTTCAGCTGAAGCAAAAAAAGGCAGAAGTAGCAATTGTGATTTCAGATAAAGCAAAAATAGACCTAATTAAAAGGGATAATCAGGGAAACTACATCTTGCTAAAAGGAACCATAGACAGTGAAGTAATATCAATCCTAAACATATGCACCAAATGGCATAGGATTCAAATTCTTAAAGGAAAAGTTTAATTAATTGTGTGAGGAAATAGACAATAAAACTATACTAGTGGGGAACCTTAACTTTCTCCTTTTAGAACTAGGTAAATCTAACCATAAAATAAATAGGAAAGAAGTCAAGGAGATCAATAGAATCTTAGAAAAATTGGATATGTTAGACCTCTGAAGAAAACTACTGTTGTTTGTCTTTTGTTTTTGATGAGGACCAGTGGCAACACAGGGTGATGTCTTGACTTGTGTGTGAATTAAATTTAAGTGAGGCAGAATTGTACAAAATCATCAGCTTTACTGTCTTCCAGAGTCACTGAAGTCCAGTGGCAAGATAAAAGTCAAGATAGGACACAGTGGATGAACTTGATGTCTTTGATGTTTGACCAAGTTCTAAGTCTTCCACAGCACCTGCTTCAGCTGCCTTTATAACTGTTGGAATAAATTATTCTCATTTACCCACTCCACTAAGAGAAGTCTTTACATATTTGGCGTAGACAACCCCCTAAGTCACCAACAGATTTGTGGCCTGTTGGTTACCCTCAACCTGGCTTAGCCCGTCTGCCAAGAAGGTTTTACCAGGGTATGACCCCTATTCATGATACAGCTTTTGGCAGCTTTGGTGTGAGCCACAGGAGAAAACTAAATGGGAATAGAAAAGAGTACATCTTTTTATCAGCTGTATACAGTACCTTCACAAAAATTGACCATGTATTGGGGAATAAAAACCTCACAACCAAATGCAGAAAAGCAGAAATATTAAATTCACCCTTTCCAGACCATAATGCAATAAAAATTACATTTAAGAAAAAGGGTCATAGGAGCATAGTTTAAAAGCTAATTGAAAACTAAACAATCCAATCCTAAAGAATAAGTAGGTTAAAGAAAAAAAATCAGAGACACAACCAATAGTTTCATTAAAAAGAAAGACAACAATGAAACAACCTTCTAAAATTTGTGGGATGCAGACAAAGCATTACTTAGGGGAAAGTGTATATTTCTAAATGCATAGAACAGTAAAACAGAGAAAAAGCATGCCAATAAATTGGTCATGCAACTAAAAAAGTTAGAAAAAAGAATGAATTAAAAATCCCCAATTAAACATTAAAATGGAAATCCTGAAAATCAAAGAAGAGATTAATAAAATTAAGAGTAAAAAAAAAAAACCCAAACACTGAGCTAATAAAACCAGGAACTAGTTTTATGAAAAAAAAACCCTAATAAAACAGATAAACCATTGGTTAATGTGATTTTTAAAAATAAAAGCAAATTACTAGTATCAAAAATAAAAAGGGCAAATATACCACCAAAGAATATGAAATTAGAACAATTATTAGGAGTTATTTTGCCCAATTATATGCCAATAAAACTGACAATCTAAGTGAAATGGATGAACATTTACAAAAATATAAATCACCCAAATTAACAGAAGAGGAAATAGAATTATTAAATAGTGCTATTTTAGAAAAAGAAATAGAATAAGCTATCAGTGCACTCCTTAAGAAAAAAATCTCCAGGACTAAATGGATTTATAAGTGAATCCTACCAAACATTTAAGGAACAATTAATTCCAATAATATACAAACTGTTTAAAAAATAGGTGAAGGGGGGGGTGGAGCCAAGATGGTGGCTGGAAAGTAGGGACTTGCATGAGCTCCCTGCCAGGTCCCTCCAAAAACCTATAAAAATGGCTCTGAACAAATTCTAGAATTGCAGAACCCACAAAATAGCAGAGGGAAGCAGGGATCCAGCCCAGGACAGCCTGGAGGGTCTCTGGGTGAGGTCTACCATGCATGCAGCTGGGAGCGGAAGGGAGTGGAGCCCAGCATGGGTGGCGGCAGGACCTACCAGACTGAGAGCTGGGCAGTATAGGCTCTAGTGCCTTGAATCAGTGAGCTGTGGCAGTTACCAGACTTCTCAACCCACAAACATCAAAGACAACAGAGAAGGTTAGTGGGAAAAGCTGTGGGGGACAGAGTGAAAAGGGTCCACGGTTTGGCCACCACCCCAGGGGCAGGGGTGGTGGTGCAGCTGCAGATCTACAGCTGCAGTTGCTCCAGCCCCAGGCCAACCTAGTGGGAGGAATTGAGTGGCAGATCAGAGCGGGAGTGCAGAGCCGGCTTAAGATCTGGTACAGGTTGGTGGTTCTTGGGGAAGGAGGAGTGCTGGTGTGGCAGAGCTGGCTGTATAGAAATAACTCTGAAAACAACGGTGCATCCCCTCAAGCTTGGAACAAAGTACTCTTTACTCTACAAGCAGTCATACCCTGACAAAAAACTCAAGGGTCAAGTAAGTTGGCTGGGAACAAGGCCAGGCAGTGAAAATGCACTCAGATTCAGTCTCACACTTTGGAATATTTCTTTGGTGACAAAGAAGACCAAAACATACAGCAAGAAGAAGTCAACAAAGTCAAAGAGCCTATATCAAAAGCCACCAAGAAAAACATGAACTGGTCCCAGGCCATGGAAGAGCTCAAAAAAGATTTGGAAAAGCAAGTTAGAGAAGTAGAGGAAAAATTGGGACGAGAAATGAGAATGATGCAAGAAAACCATGAAAAACAAGTCAATGACTTGCTAAAGGAGACAAAACATACTGAAAAAAAATATTGAAGAAAACAACACCTTAAAAAATAGACTAACTCAAATGTCAAAAGAGCTCCAAAAAGCCAATGAGGAGAAGAATGCCTTGAAAGGCAGAATTAGCCAAATGGAAAAGGAGGTCCAAAAGACCACTGAAGAAAATACTACCTTAAAAATTAGATTGGAGCAAGTGGAAGTTAGTGACTTTATGAGAAATCAAGATATTATAAAACAGAACCAAAGGAATGAAAAAATGGAAGACAATGTCAAATATCTCATTGGAAAAACCACTGACCTAGAAAATAGATCCAGGAGAGATAATTTAAAAATTATTGGACTACCTGAGAGCCATGATCAAAAAAAGAGCCTAGATATCATCTTTCAAGAAATTATCTAGGAGACCTGCCCTGATATTCTAGAGCCAGAGGGTAAAATAAAAATTGAAAGAATCCACAGATCACCTCCTCCAAAAGATCCCAAAAAGAAAACTTCTAGGAATATTGTCGCCAAATTCCAGAGCTCCCAGATCAAGGAGAAAATATTGCAAGTAGCCAGAAAGAAAAAAACTTGAGTGAGTATTGTGGAAAAACAATCAGGATAATACAAGATCTAGCAGCTTCTACATTAAGGGATTGAAGGGCTTGGAATATGATATTCCGGATGTCAATGGAGCTAGGATTAAAACCAAGAATCACCTACCCAGCAAAACTGAGTATCACGCTCCAAGGCAAAATATGGATTTTCAATAAAATAGAGGACTTTCAAGCTTTCTTAGTGAAAAGACCAGAGTGGAATAGAAAATTTGACTTTCAAACACTAGAATCAAGAGAAGCATGAAAAGGTAAACAAGAAAGAGAAATCAAAAGGGAGTTACTAAAGTCGAACTGTTTTGTTTACATTCCTACATGGAAAGATGATGTGTATGATTCATGAGACCTCAGTATTAGAGTAGCTGAAAGGAATATGCATATATATATATATGTATATATATATATATATATATAAATATATATATATAAATATACTGTATGTATATATATATGTGTGTGTGTATGTGTGTATGTGTGTGTGTGTATGTATGTATATATGTAGGTGTATATAGAAAGAGGGAACAGGGTGAGTTGAATCCGAAGGGATGATATCCAAAAAAATAAAATCAAATTAAGGGGTGAGAGAGGAATATATTGAGAGAGGGAGAAAAGGAGAGATAGAATGGGGTAAATTATCTCACATAAAAGTGGCAAGAAAAAACAGTTCTGTAGGAAGGGAAGAGGAAGCAGGTGAGGGGGAATGAGTAAATCTTGCTCTCATTGGATTTGACCTGAGGAGGGAATACCATACACACTCAACTGGGTATCTTACCCCACAGGAAAGAAGGAGGAAGGGGATAAAAAGGGGGGACCGTAGAAGGGAGGGCAGATGGGGGAGGAGGTAATCAAAAACAAACACTTTTGAAAAGGTTCATGGTCAAGGGAGAAAATTCAATAAAGGGGGATAGGTTAGGAAGGAGCAAAACATATAGTTAGTCTTTCACAACATGAGTATTGTGGAAGGATTTTACATAATGATATGCATGTGGCCTATGTTGAATTACTTGCCTTCTTAGGGAGGTTGGGGGGGGAGGGAAGAGGGGAGAGAATATGGAACTCAAAGTTTTAAAAACAGAAGTTCGAAAACAAAAAAAAAGTTTTTGCATGCAACTAGAAAATAAGATACACAGGCAATGGGTGTAGAAATTTATCTTGCCTTACAAGAGAAGAAGGGAAAAGGGGATGGGAGTGGAGTGGGGTGACAGAAGGGAGGGCTGACTGGGGAATGGGGCAACCAGAATATATGCCATCTTGGAGTGGGTGGGAGAGTAGAAATGGGGAGAAAATTCATAATTCAAACTCTTGTGAAAACCAATGCTGAAAACTAAATATATTAAATAAATAAAATTTAGTTAAAAAATAAAAAAATAGGTGAAGGAGTTCTACCAAATTCCTTTAATGACACAAATATGATTTTGTTAAGTAAACCACAGAAAGCCAAAACAGAGAAAGAAAACTATAGATCAATTTCCTTAATAAATATTAACGCAAAAATTTTAAATAAAATACTAGCAAAGAGATTATGGCAATAAATGACAAGGATCATACATTATGACTAGGTAGAATTTATACCAGGAATGAAGGGCTGGTTCAATATTAGGAAAACTATCAGCATAACCTATCATATCAAGAACAATAGCAATAAAATCGATAGATGCAGAAAAAACTTTTAACAAAATGTAACACCCATTCCCATTAAAAACACTAGAAAGCATAGGAATCAATGGAGTCTTTCTTAAAATGATAAGTACTATCTATCTAAAACCAAGAGAAAGCATTATCTATAATAGAGATAAATTTGAAGCCTTCCCAGTAAGATCAGGAATGAAGCAAGGATGTCCATTTTTTTTATTAAGATTTTTTATTTTTGGTTTACAACACTCAGTTCCACATGTTTTTGAGTTACAAATTTTCTTCCCCTCCCCTCCCAAGATGGCATGAAATGTTTTACATACACTTTTGCATTAAACTTATGTACACAATAGTCAAGTTGTAAAGAAGAATTATGACCAATGGAATAAATTACAAGAAAGAAGAAACAAACCACCCCTCCCCCCACCAGAAAAGAGAGAGGTAATAGTTTGCCTCAATCTGCATTCAGACTTCATAGTTCTTTCTCTGGATGTAGATAGCTCTTTCTATCATGAGTCCTTTGGAGTTGTCTTGAACCTTGTATTGCTGAGAAGAAGCAAGTCTATCAAAGTTAGTCATCACAGAATCAATATGTCTGTGGTTGTGTACAATGTTCTCCTGGTTCTGCTCTGTTCACTCAGCATGATATCATGTAGTTCTTTCCAGGTTATTATGAAGTCTGTATCTTCCCCATTTCTTACAGCACAATAGTATTCCGTTACATTCATATACCACAATTTGTTTAGCCATTCCCCAATTGATCGGTAAAAGATTCTATTGTTGACACTATTATTCAATATTATTCTAGAAATGCTAGCTATAGCAATAAGACCAGAAAAATAAATTGAAGGAATAAAAATAGTCAATGAAGAATCAAAATTATCACTCTTCACAGATGATATAATAGTATATTTAGAGAATCCTAGAGGATCAGCTAAAAATTGGTTGAAATGATTAAGAAAGAAAACAGAGGAGTGGTGAGATTGGTAGGAAGAAAACCAGAAGAGAGTCATGTTCTGAAAACCTAGAGAGTATTAAGATGAGAGTGATCAACAGCAGAGAGATCAAGGAAAATGAGGATTGAGATAAGACCCTTGGATTTGGCACTGAGTCAGGAGTTGTTACATTTATATTGAGTAGAAATGTTCAGTTGTGTCTGACTCTCAGTGACTCCATTTGGGGTTTGCTTGGCTAAGATACTGGAATGAAAAAAAAAGATACTGAGATGGTTTGTCATTTCCTTCTCCAGCTCATTTTACAGATGAGGAAACTGAGGCAAACAGGGTTAAGTGATTTGTCCAGAGTCACACAGCTAGTAAGTGTCTGAGGTTGGATTTGAACTCAGGAGGATCATTCTTCCTAACTCCAGGCCTGGCACTCTATCCACTGTGCCACCTAACTGCCCTTAAGTAGAAATTTACATCCCTGTTACTTCAATTTATTGTTCCTAGTTCTGTCTTCTGGGGATCAAACAGAACAAATCTAACTCCTATACTATTTACCAGCCCTTTAAGTCACTGAAGACAATTGTAATGTCTTATGTCTTACTTTTCCCTGGTTAAAGATCCCCAATTCCTTTGGCTGACACTTGTATGGCCATGTATTACTCCTCTGCATGTACTTCAAAATCCAGTTCTACTGGCCTACTTGTTAGTCCCCCAATGTGATACTCCACATCCCATTGCAGTACCTTGTATTGGTTGTCCCCAGTGGACATTCTATCCTTCCTCATCTTTTCAAGTTAGAATCCTAGACTTCCTTCAAAACTCAGCTCAAATGCCATCCTTTGTAGGAGCCTGTAGGACTCTGTAGGAGTCCTTTCCTGTTCCTCTCCACCAACTGCTAATGCTTCCCCCTCTGATGTTGCCTTGAATATACTCTTCATGTCTTATTTACCTATATGTACCTATTCATGTATATTTTGGCTTCAGCTTTAGAATGTAAACTCCTTGAAGGCAGGACTGTTTTTCTTTTGTCTTTGAGTTCCTAGAGAACAGCACAGGGCCTGGCAACACACATAATGATCACTTAATAACTGCTTGTTAACTGATTCATTGAAGGAATTGGGACATGAAGCTAGAGAAGATTTAGGGGGGACATGGGCATGTAGATGTAAATAGACTCATTTTAAAGATGGAGCAACTCAAGAGACAGAATGGTTAAGCCATTTTCCAAGGTCAAGTATTTACTTAAGATCACCCAAGAAATCAGAACCAGGATTAGGACATTGACCTCTTGACTTCTAACCCAAGATAATCTCAATGGTATATCATCTTCACAAAGAGGACTTTCAGTAACTAGAATAGTATTTGTTCCAACTTTTTGATTTCATGGCTCAGGATGAGCAACTGAGTGGGAGGAGGGGAGTCCTTGGTTCTTCCTTAACATACTCAGTCCCTGAGCTCAAACACCCCATGGAAAGCAGCCTCTAGCTTTCTCTAGGAGATCAGTAGCCTGGCACTATTCCATACTCTGGGGCAATGTGAAGTTGTGGGCATCATGGAGGTGGCCCTTTTCTCCAGTGCCCCTTTTCTCCATCTCCCTCTCATTGTTGGGCTACTTCCAGCTGCTTTCTGCACTGAGAAGATAGGCTGTCTGGAGCTAAGGTCTATTCTCTACATCATCCCTAAGTCAAACCAGAACTCAGGTCCTATCAACATGGGCCTCTATCCTTTTATCTCTTTACCCAGAAATCTGTCAAATTGAGCCTGTGCTATTCCTGCAAGATTCTGCTCCTGCCCTCATTCTTACAGTCTCATAACAGGGTCATGATGGGACACCAGTTCTGAGTTCCTTCCATTCTTTGCCCCTTCTTCCTCAGAGGAGTAGTAATGTTATCAGAGCCCTCTGAATGTCCCATCTAGGTATAAATTCCTATCATGGGGCAAATTTCCCAACTGGAACCTTGCTGCTCTAATCTAGTTCAGGCTAATAATTTTCAACTAAAATAGGCTCTTAAATTATGATATTTGTGAACCAAAAAAGGGAAACATTGTTAATATTAGATAATACTTGTCTAAGGAACTATTTTAAATTAATTGACCAGCCAACACAGTCAATCAATTGATTTGCTATATTTTCCTCCCACTCCTCACTCCACAGTGAATTGACACTAAAGTTGGAAGTAACTTAAAAATCTTGCTGTTTTGAAACAGTGGATATAGAACTTGGATATAGTGGATATAGTGGGTTTGGAGCACCTGGACAGAAGGACTTTAGGAGTATACTTAATCGCACAAAAACTACCAGAATTGGGGGCGGGGAATTAATCCAAATGATTACGCAAGGATTAAGTGTGAGTGTCTGGAAAATACCAAGTTGACTAAAAACATGGTAGGAGACATCATTTTGACATGGAAGTAACCAATTAATAAGTATGTATTAAGCACCTACTGTGTGTCAGGCACTGAGCTAAGGGTTGGGAATCCAAATACAACGAATTGAAACAATCCCAATTGCAAAGGAACTGATATTCTAACATGGGAGAAAACAAGTACATTATAAACATATGCAGAATAAATACAAAGAGAATAGATAAAAATAAAAACAAAGTGGCTAGATAAAAAGCTAGTTTGGGAAGGAGGCCACTAACATTTAGAGGAGTCAGAAGTAACTTCATGTAGAAGGGGATGCTTGAGCTGTGTTGAAGAACTAATTCAACGGATTACCCATATACTAAAGCATTCTTCATTCACTAAAGATAATGTTTGATGTTGCAAAGTACTTTCCTCACAGTCATCTTGTTCGTTCAATTTGCTTTTTGTGAGTGACTGTGAATATCACTCTGTCATATTTTGTGAGAAGGCCCTGGACTATTCAGGAGCTTGATGTAATCAACACAATTCTATCCACAACCTGGAGTATCTGGAGAACCTCACCATCTAGAGGGATGCCCACTTATACTTGAACTCTATGTGAGGTATTTTCTTCAACAGTAACAAACATCTTTTGTGAGCACACACACATTGCTTTACATGGATAACCCCAGGATTTTTTAACAAAATAATTTTTATTGCTCCTCTCTAAGATCTTTGATAAAATCTTGACTCATTTTAGAGATAATTTCATTCTGCAGAAGGTAAATAAAGGCGTGCTGAGAATTGATTTTTTGTAGTCAATTCTGACTGACAAATAAAATTGTGAGTTAAGTAGAAATAATAGGAACCTTGGAAAGAAGTTAACATGAAAACTCATGATGGAGAAGAAGAAATGTGAGCATAGTTTACTAATATGCATCCAAGATTTTGGTAGAATGGTTTTCAAAGAATTTAGAGAAAGGATAGGGGGTCTTAGTCCAAAGTTCTCCAGAGAACATGTAACCAAAAACAATGGAGAACTTTTGAGAATTAAACTGTAGCATAAACGTCAATGATTATTCTGAAGAAGAGGAGGACAATACGTCTGAAGAGGCTCATTAAAATCATGAATCAACTTTTATTTTCAAAAAATATTATTATGTTAATTCTGAACATGATAAATACCGCCATCTCCATATACATAAGTAGAAAGGGAAAATTATAATGAGAACAACATTTAGCATTTATATAGCATTTTATGATTTGCAAAGGACTTAACATATATGATACATGTTATCATTTGATTCTCACAACAACCTTGTGAGATAGGGGCTATTATCCTACTTTGAAGATGAAGAAACTAAAGCTGAGAAAGTTTAAATGACTTTCGCAGGGTCACACAGCTAATAGTGTTGGAGGTAGAATTTCAACTCAGATTTCCCTGTCTCCAGGTCCAACATTCTATCTAATGTCCCATAATTATATATAAACCATGGATCTCTATCACTATGCTTTTTTAAGATATATGTGTGTACATACACACATGCTTATACATAATAAATTCAACATTTTACTTTCCCAGCTATGCTGCTTGTCTGTGTTTCTGAATATTCTTCAGCCCTCTTTTGCACAGGTAAAATGCTTTAATAACTGTCCTTTCTTCCTTTTCTTCTTTTTTTGGTGGCAACACCAATACCATCTCCTCTTTCCCTGCCAATGCCCTCCTCCAATGAAAAACAGTAAAACATTCTCTGTAACCAATAAGCATAGTCAAGTTAAACAAATGTTTGCCATGCCCAAAAGTGTGTTTAATTGTGCCCATCACCACTCTGTCAGGAAGTGGGTAGAATGCTTCCTCCTCATTCTTCTAGGGTGGTGGTTAGTCATTGCATTGATCATAATTCTTAAGTTATTTTTCTTGAAAATACTAAGCAATTTTGATTTTTTAAAAAGACAAATAAAAGATTGAAAGAAGAGGTGATTAAGCAGGAAAAGAAAAATGGGGCACTGTCTTGAAAGATTAATAGTGGAAGTGCTAGTTTAGAATGATCTGATGAATGCTAAGGGTAACAAAAAGGGCTCTTTTATCTGTGTTGAGGTCATGAGGAAAATCAAGGAAGACATAGGACCATTGTATGGGGTGGGTAAGATGATGCTAATTGATAACAGAGTAAAATAACCTATTTTGATTTGCTTTTGCCTATCGTGGTCGATAATCTTTGGAATGAAAAGACACAAATGGTTAACAGGACATTTAAAGCCTTAGATCGATGAGATGATGCTAAGAGAACTCTCTTAAGGAGCTCAGGCCACCAGATGCAGATCATCTCGGTGTCCCTCACAGAAAGGGCAGGTATGATTGCTGACCTTTTCATTGATCTTTGAAAAATAATGCAGAACAGGAGACATGTTGAAGAACTGAAGCCTCGAAAGCCAAGCCCAATTTTTTTTTTTGGCAGGGCAATTGGGGTTAAGTGACTTGCCCAAGGTCACACAGCTAGTACGTGTATCAAGTGTCTGAGGCCAGATTTGAACTCAAGTCCTCCTGACTCCGGGGCCGGTGCTCTACTCACTGCACCACCTAGCTGCCCCCAAGCCTATTTTGTTAAGCAGGAAGAATAGAAACTTTAAACTATGGGTCAGTGTACTTGATTTCAATGCTTGGCAAATTTCTAGAATGTATTGTCGGTTTGCGAACATTTGGAGAGGGAAGCAGTGATCTTTCAGACAGAATTCTGAGGGGATCTGTTATTGGTCCTGTGTTGTTTAACATTTTTACCAGTGACTTGAATGAAGGTACAGATAGATTCCTTATCAATTTACAGATGACATATTTGAGAGGTAGAGTTAATACATTTGATGTGCCAGGACATAAAATATTTCCTAGGCTAGAACAATTGGCCTGATGTAATAAGGTGGAATTTAATAAGGATTAACATAGTGTCCTGTGTTTGGGTTTATAATTTTTTTAGTTTTTTTTAATTTAATTTTATTTTAGACTCAAGGGCAGGCTAGAACACAAATACAGAATAGAGAAAAGAAACAAAACATAGTATAAACTTAAATATTGAAACCTAAATACAAAGAAAGAAGAAAAGCATGTCATGTGTGTAGCAGAACATAAGAGAAGTTTCAAAGTATATAACAATAAACTTTCATTTCAAGAAAGCCTATATGATAAATAATACATGTTGTTTTGAGAATTGTCCATCTTTTCTTTGCTTCCTGGTGAGTTTTCTTTTGTTCTCTGCTGTGTACATTTGTACTTTGTTCTTTTTTCCCCTCCCCCTGCCCCACCTCCAAAGGCTACAATAAAGTTTAGATATGTTTTCTATAACTATAGATATATACATACACACACACACACACATATATATATATATATATACATACATATATAGACATATACTTTCCCAAACATACTCTACTCCTGATCTTTGTTTTTTTATTTGTGCATATCTCTTGTCTTCTGTCCCTCTTGATTCCTCTACTTTACTTCTACCAACTACCTTGCTTTCCTATTACTTGCCTACCCCCCTCCGAGGATTCCTCCCCTATCTTCCCATTCCCGTAAATCTAAACACCCTTCTATACCCCACTTTTACCTATTCCCTCATTCTCCCCTCTAAAAATCCCTCCCTTGTCCTCTTTCCCCTCACTATACCACTACCATTTTATTTCTTCTAAATTTAGAAGACTTTTGTACTATTCTAAATATATATGTATATATATGTATATATGTGTATATATGTATATGTATATGTATATGTGTATATATATATATATATATGTAGGTAGGTATGTATGTATTGTTCCCTCTTAAACCCATTCCCAATGAACGTAGGTTACCAGAACTACCAGCCCTCCTCTCACATCTATTTCCTCTGTATGCTTTCTTCCTCTTGCACCTCTTTAATACAAAATAGTTACTCTTTTTAGCTGTTTCTAAATGGCTTTACTTTTTAAATTCATATCATAGTCAGATTTATCCCCCTCTTTCTTATGAGCTTGCCAATTATTAATAAGAATCTTAGACATACATTTTACATTTTATGCTGTATAAAAGGTAAAGAGTCTGTCCTTATGAATCCCTTATAGTTAGTCTTTGGTATGTATCTTATGTTTCTCTTGGTTCTTGTATGACAAATCTTCTATTAAGTTCAGGATTTTAAAAAAAATTTAAATTATTATTTATTTTATATTTTTAGTTTTCAGCATTGATTTCCACAAGATTTTGAATTACAAATTTTCTCCCCATTTCTACCCTCCTCCCCACTCCAAGATGGCATATATTCTGATTGCCCCATTCCCCAGTCAACCCTCCATTCTGTCACCCCACTCCCCACCCCCCATTCCCTTCTCCCTTATTTTCTTGTAGGGCAAGATAGATTTCTATGCCCCATTGCTTGTATATCTTATTTCTCAGTGGCATGCAAAAACAACCTTTTTTTGAAGATCTGCTTTTAAAACTTTGAGTTCCCAATTCTCTCGCCTCTTACCTCCCTACCCACCCTCCCTAAGAAGGCAAGCAATTCAACATAGGTCACACATGTATCATTATGTAAAACCCTTCCACAATACTCATGTTGTGAAAGACTAACTACATTTTGCTCCTTCCTGTCCAGTCCCCCTTTATTCAATTTTCTCCCTTGACACTGTCTCTTTTCGAAAGTGTTTGCTTTTGATTACCTCCTCCCCCTATCTGCCCTCCCTTCTATCATCCCCCCTTTTTTATCCCCTTCCTCCTTCTTTCCTGTGGGGTAAGATACCCAATTGAGTGTGTATGGTATTCCCTCCTCAGGTCAAATCCAATGAGAGCAAAATTTACTCATTCCCCCTCACCTGCCCCCTCTTCCCTTCCTACAGAACTGCTTTTTCTTGCCACTTTTATATGAGATAATTTACCCCATTCTATCTCTCCCTTTCTCCCTCTCTCAATATATTCCTCTCTCATCCCTCAATTTGTTTTTATTTTTTTAGATATCATCCCTTCATATTCAACTCACCCTGTGCCCTCTATCTATATATATATGTGTATATGTGTGTGTGTGTGTGTGTGTGTGTGTGTGTGTGTGTGTGTGTGTATTCCCTTCAGCTCCCCTAATATTGAGGTCTCATGAATTATATACATCATCTTTCCATGTAGGAATGTAAACAAAACAGTTCAACTTTAGTCAGTCCCTTATGATTTCTCTTTCTTGTTTACTTTTTCATCCTTCTCTTGATTCTTGTGTTTGAAAGTCATATTTTCTTTTCAGCTCTGGTCTTTTCACTAAGAAAGCTTGAAAGTCCTCTATTTTATTGAAAATCCATATTTTGCCTTGGAGCATGATACTCAGTTTTGCTGAGTAGGTGATTCTTGGTTTTAATCCTAGCTCCTTGGACCTCCGGAATATCATATTCCAAGCCCTTTGACCCCTTAATGTAGAAGCTGCTAGATCTTGTGTTATCCTAATTATGTTTCCACAATACTCAAATTGTTTCTTTCTGGCTGCTTGCAGTATTTTCTCCTTGATCTGGGAGCTCTGGAATTTGGTAACAATATTCCTAGGAGTTTTCTTTTTGGGATCTTTTTCAGAAGGTGATTGATGGATTCTTTCAGTTTCTATTTTACCCTCTGGCTCTAGAATATCAGGGCAATTCTCCTTGATAATTTCTTGAAAGACAATATCTAGGCTCTTTTTTTGATCACAGCTTTCAGGTAGTCCAATAATTTTTAAATTATCTCTCCTGGATCTTTTTTCCAGGTCAGTGGTTTTTCCAATGAGATATTTCACATTGTGTTCCATTTTTTCATTCCTTTGGTTCTGTTTTATAACATCTTGATTTCTCATAAAGTCAATAGCTTCCACTTGCTCCAATCTAATTTTTAAGGTAGTATTTTCTTCAGTGGTCTTTTGGACCTCCTTTTCCATTTGGCTAATTCTGCCTTTCAAGGCATTCTTCTCCTCATTGGCTTTTTGGAGCTCTTTTGCCATTTGAGTTAGTCTATTTTTTAAGGTGTTATTTTCTTCAGTATTTTTTGGGTCTTCTTTAGCCAGTCATTGATTTGTTTTTCATGGTTTTCTCACATCACTCTCATTTCTCTTCCCAATTTTTACTCTATTTCTCTAACTTGCTTTTCCAAATCCTTTTTGAGCTCTTCCATGTCCTGAGACCAGTTCATGTTTTTCTTAGAGGCTTTTGATGTAGGCTCTTTGACTTTGTTGACTTCTTCTTGCTGTATGTTTTGGTCTTCTTCGTCACCAAAAAAAAGATTCCAAAGTCTGAGTCTGAAACTGAGACCGTTTTTACTGCCTGTTCATATTCCCAGCAAACTACTTGACCCTTGAGCTTTTTGTCAGGGTATGACTGCTTGTAGAGTAGAGAGTACTTTGTCCCAAGCTTGAGGGGCTGTGCTGCTATTTTCAGAGTTACTTCTACACAGCAAGCTCTGCCACACCAGCACTCCTTCTCCCCCAAGAAGCACCAACCAGGATTGCAGCCCAGATCCAGGCAGGGCAAAGCAGGTTTTGCACTCCTGCTCTAATCCGCAGCTTAATTCTTCCCACCAGGTGGGCCTGGGGCTGGAAGCAACTGGAGATGTAGCTCTGGAAGCAGCCTTAAAGCTGTACCACCTCTGCCACCCCAGGGGTGGTGGCCCACTGCGAACTCCTTTCACTGTGTTCCAGCAGCTTTTCCCACTAAGCTTCTCTGTTGTCTTTGCAATTTGTGGGTTGAGATGTCTGGGAACTGCCACAGCTCACCGATTCAGGGTGCTCCGCCTGCTCCGCCCAGCTCCTGGTCTGGTTGGTCCTGGCACAGCCCACGGTGGGCTGTGCTCAACTCTGCTCCCAGCTCCATTTGATACACCCTTCCCAGCAACCATCCAGGCTGTCCTGGGCTGGAGGCCTGCTTCCCTTTGCTATTTCTTGGGTTCTGCAGCTCTAGAATTTGTTCAGAGCCATTTTTTATAGGTGTTTGGAGGAACCTCGGGGGGAGCTTAAGGAAGTCCCTACTTTCCAGCTGTCATCTTGGCTCCAACCCTGGTATTTTTTTTAACAAAGTTTTGAAAGTCTGAGAGTTTATTAAATGTCCATTTTTTCATTAAAGATAATACTTAAATTTGCAGGGTATGATATTTTCAGCCAGAGCCCCATGTCTTTTGTTCTTCAATATATTGTGTTCCAAGACTTGTGGTCCTTTATGTCTCTGCTGCTAGGTCTTGTGTGAGTCTAATTGTGGCATCATTATAATTAAATTGTTTTAATCTTGATGCTTTTCATATTTTATCCTTGAGCTGGGGATTTCAGAATTTGACTATGATATTCCTATGAGTTTTCCTCATAGGATCTCTTTTAAGTGATGTTCAATGGATTTTTTTTCTATTTCTACTTCCCTGCCTTGTTCTAAAGCTTCAGGACAATTTTCTTTAATAATTTCTTGTATTATTGTATCAAGATTCTTTTTTTGATCATAATTTTCAGTTAGTACAATTATTTTTGTAATTTCTGTTCTTGATCTATTCTCCAAATCTGTTGTTTTTCTTATAAATGCTTCACTTTCTCTTACATGTTTAATTATTTCTTGATCTCTAATAATTTCACTGGCTTCACTTTGCCCAATTCTAATTTTCAAGATGTCATTTTCCTCCTTGAGATTCTGGATCTCCTTTTCCAGTTGGTTGACTTTCCTTTCATAACCTTCTTGTTTTTCTTGAATTATTTCTTGGATTATTTTTATTATTATAATTTTTTAGTTTTCCTCCATCTCTGTCATTTGATTTTTAAAGTCTTTTTTCAGATCTTCTATAAATTCTTTTTGGGCACTGTGTTTGGGTTTAAAAATACAACTATACAACTTCAAGAATGGGGAGTGAGGAACATGGGTAGACAAAAGTTAAAGTGAAAAACAATCTTGGAGTTTTGGTGTACTGCAAGCTTGATCAGAGTCTATGATGTGTCATGGCAATCGAAAACGGCAATGTGATCTTCAGATGCAATAAGAGAAGCAAGGTGTCCAGAGCAAGGTAGATGATGATGTTACTTTACTTTGTCTTGGTCAGATGACATAATGTGTTTAATCCTGCAGGAGAGGTTTAATGTATCTATTTTTTTTCTAAAAAAAAATGTATTTTATTGATCCATTTTGTTTTGATGCAATTACTTCACCCCAAAATTAAACAAAACCCTAATGAAATTTATTTAATTCAATTCAATTTAAAAAAATTATTAGGCAATACTATGTGCATAGCCCCATGCTAGTTTCTGAGGAAATGAGGACAAAAACAAACCAGTTTCCCTCCTCAAGGAGCTTATTTGAGGGATCTATACACACAGAGAAGTAAACACAAAGTAAACACAAACTAATTTGAAGAGATCAAGGATACTAATAGTTTGAGGGAATAAGGAAAAGCCTTAGGTGGAAGATGGCATCTCATCTGTGCTTTGGCAGAAAGATAGGCCAAAGTTAAACAAAACTACTGCACAGAGCGATTTCCACTGTTAAAATCTCATGAAGCTGAGTCTCTGTCCTATACTCTGTCTTCACTATTAACCCTCAACACTCCTAAGGCTGGCTGTTTATTTTCTGTTTCTGGCTTCTCTCTACCTATTGATTGCCTTGGGGGACTCATATATCACCCTTCCCTAATGGAATATGGTACTGGGAAGTACAACCCTTTCCTAGAGAAAGTAGTTTCCTAACGTGCAAATTTCCCCCAGACAAAAGCCACCATAAGGTCATCATCTTTAAACTAAAGTATGGAGATGTTCATTAGTATCTCCCTTTCCTTTTCCCTTCTAGAGTTCTACTTCCTCTGCTTTTTCCATCCTAGTTCCTGCTCAGCATTAATATTATCCTGTTCTCCCAAATCCCCTTTTCTTATAGCCAGACTAAAGAAATTATTGTCCCTTGTTTGTTCCCTTCTGGAATGGGTGAGGTTGTGTCTTCAACTCCTCTCTGTCTTTAGCCTCCCCTCTTCCCATTTGCACAGCTTCCCGCTGTGTTTTCCTTTTCATAAAATATATTGATTCAACTATAAAACATCTTGGACTTTAGGTAATGGAGTATTCCCTTGCCCTGATTCTTTAAGTTACTCTTAAATCTTTATCCTCTTAGGTCCCTTTTGTCCCTTAATGATCTTTCTTTGTTCTTTCTATTACTCCTCAGTTCAATTTATTTTCTGTTTTCTTTAGACAATAGCTTTGAAACAGTAGGTGCTTTATTTCTTTACTTACTTTTTTCTTGTTAATTGTATTTATTTAACTTTCTTGTTTTGCAAGTTGAATGTTCTGCTCACCTTGGTTTATTTTTTTGTTGTTGTCGTTCATTTGTTTGTTTTTTACTCTTTCCTCCCTGACTGATTTGTTTTTTCAGGTTCTTGATGGATCAACATCTATGTCTTGATTTTGATGAGTATACTCCAAGGCTCTTTCCTGGGTCCTTTATTTTGTCTCTATACTGTCTCACTTTGTGACCTGCCTCATCAGCCCCCACAAATTTGATTACAGTCGCTATGCTGATAATTCTTAGAACAATATAGTCAATCCTAAACTTCCTTCTTGATAGCTCTAATTGGACATTTTGAGCTGGGCATCTGTAACAAATCATTGTCTACCCTTCACCCACATAGGTTAGGTTAGTTCTTTTTCTAAAAGTCAAGGAAGATGTTCCCAAGATTTGATTAGCTCAGGTGACTAATGCTCAAGCTATGTCTTCTTTGATGCAGCTTTGATGTAGCTTGGCATCTGGCCAAGCTGATGTGGCTTCCTGGTTACAAAAGTACATTTTAAGAAAGCCCTTTGGGGTCCTTCAGACTTGATAGAGGATGCCCCAAGATGATGTGAGTCATTGCAACCTACCCTGCTCACTACATAAATTTCCATATGGCAGTGAGGGAGGTTAGCTAACTATCATAGTAACCTTGTTGCTTATCTATTCTATAATAGCTATGGCTAAGTAAACTTCTTTTTTATTAACTATTGAATGGTCTGTGAGTCTCATATTTAATTCCAGTACCAAACTTGAATTAACAGGGTAGTTTGAATCAGGCCTGCTATTACATCATATCAATTTGAGAATTCTGATCATATAACATTTTCTTTCACCTCCAAACCGAAACCTCTTTTGAGATTAAGGGTATCACAATCTTTTTAGTCAGTCAGGTTGGCAACTAGTGTCATCATTGATTTCTCACTCTCCCTTACCCCCATATCCAGCTAATTGTCAAATTTTGTTATTTTTTCTCTATAACATCTTCTTACATACACCCTCTCCTCTTTACTCATTCGACTACCATCCTAAATCAGGGTCTTATCTTCTTTCACCTGGACAATTGCAATAACCTCTGATTTGATCTCCCTTCTTCAACTTACCTCACTCTAATTCATCCTCCACAGTTATGAAGGTGATTTTCCAAAAATTCAGGTCTGATCACGTCATTGCCTTTTCTTCCCCCTCCCCACTCAAAAAACATCAGTGCCTTTCTATTATATTTAAAATTCAATATGAACTCCTCTATTTAGCATTTAAATCTCTTTATAAACTGGTCCCTTCCTATCTTTCCAGTCATCTTAGCTATTCCTCCCCTTCCTGCAGACTATGATTTAGCTGAAACTGCCAACTTGCTGTTCTATACACAAAATGCTCTATATTTCATTTCAGTGCCTTTACACGGGCTGTCCCTCATGCCTGAATGAAATCCTTCCTCAACTCTGCCTCTCAGAACTCCAGATTTCTCCTAGCTCAAGTGGTATCTTCTACATGAATCCTTTCTTCCTCACCATCACCATTATCATCAGTCATCATCATCTTCATCGTTATCATTATCATCATCTCCACTACCCTTAAGTATTTATTAAGCTGCTTAGGCACTATACTACTGGAATACAAAGAAACACAAAAAAATTGTTGCTACCCTCAAGAAACTCACATTGTAATGGAGAAGACCACATGCAAATAATATGTACAGTCATAGATACATATATATCACATACAAATGTATATATACACATATACGATCACACACATATGTATTTGTGTGTGTACATATATGCATATATATGTATATATATTACTGAAGGTAAGATTTGAAGCAAGACTTGATTGGAGGTAGCCAGAGAGGCCAGGAGGTAAAGAGAGAGGAGTCCAGGCATAGGGGACAGCTTATAAAAAAGGCATAGACCCCAGCTGCTAATGTAATCCCTCCCCAAACTGCCTTGCGTTCCTTTGTACACATTATAAATATACATGTACACATAGTGTTACAAATAACATTAGCTTTTTAGATATCTGTTTTCGAATGTAAGCTCCTTGACATTATGAGCTATTTTATTTTTGTCTTTGAATCCCCAGTGCTTTTTTCAATGTAGTAGTCAATTGATAAATGCTTGTTGGTTGATTGAAATTAACTGGACCAAGTTAATGCTCCATCAGCAGTTTATTGGTATATCTGTCTGCCTAAAGACACTCTAGCATTAAAATTTCTCATATTTTCTATTTGGTCTGGGAATATAGTTCAATGTTGCATTATATTTGATTTATTTTTTGTTAGTGATTTAAAGAAAAATTTCAGGTAGATGTTGATACTTTGTATGTCGTCTTCTGTAAACTCTTGTTCATATCCTTTGGCCACTTGTCTCTTAATATTACAGATTTTTGTCAGTTCTCTATAGATTTTGGACCTCGGACTTCTATCATTTTTTTTCTGATCTCTGTTTTTTCCTCGAATTCTATTTCCATCAATTTTCTTTGTGCTTATTCATTTTGTATAAAGAAAATTCTGCAAAATGAGATGATTTTGCTCCCTTGCCTGCTTTAGTTTAATCTTATTTAATTTATTTAATTTAATCTTATTGTTATGATAGCATTTCTGTTGCTATTTCAAATCATAGTGCATACCACTGTTTCATTCCTTTTGCGGGGGGGGGGGGGGCTGGGGGGGTGGGAAGAGACTCTTGGTGTTGTACCATCACAAAAATTTCTAGCTTTGGATCTTAGAGAAATGTTTTTGGACACATGGAGAAAATATATTTTCATTCCTGTGATTTTTAAAAAAGTTAAAAAAATAAAAAAAGAGGGCTATATTTTGATAAAGGTATTTTGAGGATTTATTAATATAATACTATTTTGGCTATCACTATTATTAATCATGTTAATAATTTTCCTAGTATTATCTTCAAATTTATGGCATAAATTAAATTTCTCAAAATTTTTAAAAATTGTATTTTTTGCAGTAGTTTATTTTCAAATATTTTCATTAATATCTAAGTAATATTCACTAGTAACAGCAGTACTTTTTTGCTTTATCCCTTTTTGGTTTGAGTATCATGAATATATCTGGCTCATAATAGCACTTTGATATAGTACATTTTCTATCAGTTTTTGCACAGTTTATATATCATAGGGGTTATTCATTGATAAGATATAGATTTGATTTGTAAATTAATTTGGATTAGGAAGTTTTTTCCCCCACCTTTGGGAGTATGCTTTATTGTTCCATGTCTTTTTCTGAGACTGGATTATTTAGAGTCTCTATCTTGTTTTATTAAATTTGCATCTTTCTGTTCAGCACCATTCACAAGTAAAATTTTACCACCCCCCCATCTTCAAAATCTCCTTTATTTCTGCTGAAGACTTGCTTTAAGATGCATTGATTGATTTCTTCTCCCTTCACTTTCTTTACTTCTTCTGGTGTAGTTCTATCAGATCACCCTTTATGGGCTTAGCCCATAGCTGATCTTCATTTGATCTTACAATAATAATAGCTTACATTTATTCAGTACCTTAGGGTTGACAAAAAGCTTTGTATATGTTCTCATTTTGTTCTCACAACATACCTGTGAGGTTAGTGGTATTATTCCCTATATACAGACAAGGAAACTAAGGCCAGCAGAGGTTAAATGACTTCCTCAGGATCACACATCTAGTAACAATATGAGGTGGAATTTGAAATCAGGTCTTTCTTACTCCTCATCTGACTTTCTATCATCTACAGCAAGATGCCATCACAATTGCACTCAGGTAAGGTGGGATTTCTAATGAATAAGAATTTTGTTTCTCATAGTGTGTAAACCTATGTCACCTAGCCTTTTCATGTTATGTGGATTTATTTATCTTTATTAATTTTCTTTTATCTGCAAAATTCGCATTTCAAAGACCCTGATCATCTTCAGTTTTCTTTGAAGGAATAATTAAAAATTTGTAATATTTTTGAAGATCCATTTTTATGTAGGAGTATGTTCAAATCAATAGGATTTATTCATTTTTGGCTTCAAATTGGTTTCTTGCTTTGGAGGATATTATATTCTGGCATTTTCTTTCATTTCTCAGCATGAAAGAATAAAGTCCTCTGCAATTTGAAATGATTTTTTTGAGATATATATACATATATATATATATATATATATATATATATATATATATATATATAGCTGCCTACTATCTGATTTCAAAGTTATTATCTAAAAATTCATCTCTGAAACTTGACAATTATGTTTTTGGGTGAGTTAAACTTTTTCTGAGGGCAAGCTTATGGACCTCAGGTTAAGCTCACCTTGTCTAAAGTTAACTAGTTAGCGAATAGACAGAAATACCTCCAGTTAATGTCACATAATGAAATAGCATAGAAAAGTAACAATGAAACATTTCTCCCATAGACACAAAGGAATTCATACATATGGAACATGTGTGGCCATGATGTATGAGTTATGTGGGGGCCAGAAGGAACAACTCAGGCCTCTGATGCTACAGAAACACTGAGGTTGCTTGTTAATGTCCTTATAGCAGGCTTGCTCACCGCTCTTCTCTGTGGAACTTGTTTCTACCAGACACTGCACCCTTGGTCATGTAGTCTCTCCTAGATGAGGCAGCTGGGTGCCGTAGTAGCCAGGATACTGGACCTGGAGTCAGGAACCTGAGTTCTATTTGCCTCCCACATTTATTGACTCTGTGACTTTGGCAAGTCCTTTGTCCTCTATAAATAAGCTTCACTTTCTTCATATGTAAAATGGAGATATTGTTGTCATTTTTATTATTGTCAGCATTTATATAGCACTTGAAGGTTTGCAAAGTGCTTTGCACATTTTATCTTACTATATTCTCTCAAAAATGCTGGGAGGGTAGTTGCTATTATCCCCATTTTATATATAGATGAGGAAACTGAGTCAAACATAGGTTAAGCAACTTGCCCAGAATCACACTTCAGTAAGTGTCTTCCACTGGATGTGAACGTAGCCCTTTCGGACTCCAGGTAGAGCACTCTATCCACTATGCTACCTAGCCACCTCTAATAGCAACTTAGGTGACATATATTGAACAACAGGTAACAATAGCAGAGGGTTGTTGCTAAGGATCAAATGAGATAAAATATGTAAAGTGCTTTGCAAACCTCAAAGGACTTTACCAAGACCAACTCCTATTATGCTTCACCACAATGTGCAGAGTCTACATTGATCCTGCTTTGCTGGTTATATAGGCTCTACCAGATGCTGCCAGACACAAACCTAATGGGCATGTGGCAGTTCCTGGGTTAAGCTGAAAACCTTGGTTGTAGTGTTGGGTTTTCCTCATGAGAAAAGCAGATTCTGCCATGCTCTTTCCATTCAAAGCTCTGTGGATTTTTTTAAATTTTTATTTATTTTTTGGAGGGGGAAAGGCAGGGCAATTGGGGTTAAGTGACTTGCCCAAGGTCACACAGCTAGTAAGTGTGCCAAGTGTCTGAGGCTGGATTTGAATTCAGGTCCCCCTGACTCCAGCGCTGGTCCTCTACTCACTGTGCCACCTAGCCGTGATTTTTTTTATTGTTCTTTTAGAAAAACAACAACCTTTTCCATAGTTGTAGGCCTAGTCAAAGCTCTTCCTAAAGAGTAAAAAGGTCTCTCCCTTTTTTTTCTTTTAGGAGTGACCTGTCTATCCTTTTTGGGGATCCTGGCTATCAATCAATCAACAAACATTTATTAAGTGCCTATAACAGGCCAGACAGTATGCTAAGAACTGGAAATACAAAGACCAAAAAAGTCCCAAATAAAAGACAACACAGTGCTTGTCCTCAAGATCATCATTTTGAAGGGAAGATATCCTGGATAGATCTAAGGATGTATAAAATGTGTGTGTGTGTATGCCCTAATCTTATATACTAATATTTTATATATTTATATATGTGTACACAAATACATACCCACATACATACATACATATACACACATTCATTAAGACACAGTGGGCCAGCTAGCTAGTGCTTTCATGTTTTGTCTTTTCTTTGGAGTCAGCTTTCTAATCCCTGCACTTGGTTGTCCCAGAAAGACATCTCATTCTGTCTTAAGGAGAACATTACCTGTACTGCCTAGTTTTTAATGTTGGAACACTAATTTCAGAAGGGTTCTGGGGTTGAGATCCACAGTTTCTCAACTCAAAAACCCTTCCAATTTCCCAAGTGCTTGGGTGGCAATGGGGGAGGCTGGGTGTGAGGAAGCCCTGACGACAAAGCCATTGTTTTTCCCACAGGGATAACCACTTTCCTGACCTTTCATATGTATATATGGCCAGTTAAAGGCTTTCACTTCACCTACACTTTTATGAAACTCCTAATCCCTTCTGGAGGTTCTTACACTGATCGTCATTTTTCACTTGCTAAGGGAAAGGAAGGGAAGGGAATGAGCATTTGTATAGCACTTTGATGTTTCTGGCAGAGTGCTAAAGGTGTTTTTAAAAACAAACTTCTCATTTGAGCCTCACAACAACTTTTCTAGGTAGGTGCTGCTACTATCCCATTTTATAGTCAAGGAAATTGAGGGCAGACAGAGTTTAAGCAACTTCTTTATAGAGTTGCAAAACTGTGAGATGTCTAAAGTCAGAACCGAACACAGGTCTTCCTGACTCCTGGCCCAGCACTCTATATCTGCTGTGTCACCAACTGCCTCTAATTATTGAAATGTTATTTCTTTTTTTTTTTCTGGAACTTGTTGCTTATCTTTTTTTTAAGAAAAAAATTCAATAGTTCTTATTAATTCCATTAGAGCCCCTTTTGTTTAGTAATTTCTTCAGTCTCTGCCGGTTTTTGTGTCAGAGACAGGGCTTGAACCCAGATCTTGACTCTGAGACTGGTTTTCTATCCACTATACCAATAGGTTCCATTAAATAGGAGGAAGAATTAAATCTCCTGGAGACTGAAGGTGAATCTGTAATCCCAGGATCTCAGAGTGGGAAGGGATGTGATGATGTCTTATCTGCTCCCACCCTTACCTGAAACAAGACTCTTTTCCAGTGTCTTGTCAATCTGTTCTTCCCCCTGGGGAAACAGTGCAGATCATTAACACCTTTTGAGAAAAGGCATGCTTGCTCACCCTTGCCTGGTTTTTTCTCTAATTTCTATAATAAGCTGGCTGAGAATCAGTGTGACCTAATGGAAAAGAACATAGCGACAGAGTGAAAAGACCTTGATTCAAGACCCTGCATTGCTACTCATTAGTTGAATGACTTTGAGTAAGTCATTCCATTTCTCTGGGCCTCAGTTTCCTCATCTGCAAAATGAAGCAATTGGACTAAGTGGCCTCAGTGGTTCCTTCTGGCTCCAATATTCTGTGATTCTCCAGCTTTTAGGCAAGCAGTTCAGGCTCAGGTATAATGGTTCTCCAGGGCAGCGCTATATGTTCCCCCCATCTGTTCTGATCAAATTATTCTGGGCATCTTGACAGGAGGGAACTGAACGAAGTGGGAGAACAAAAAGTCCATTTCTGATCATCTCTAAAAACCCCAGGACATGAAAGCTCAGAGACATGAATGCAAAAGCACTCACGTCATGGCCTTCCAGACCTACTGCAGGAAGAGGGAGAAATAAAAATAAAGGACACCATCTTTTTTCTTCTCTCTCTCTTTTTTTTCTTTACAAAAAGAGAGAGAAAAAAAATCTACTTAAGCCAACCTGTTGACAGGCAGTCAGCTTTCATTTGATTTGTGCTTCATTTGCATGAATAAAAGTGAAACAGAAGCTTTGTGATTTACAGTAATACAGAGGCTATTAAAAAGGACCTTCATCATTAGCTTTTTTTGTCACAAGGTTCTCTTTTCTTGCTTTCAATCACTCAATGCCATTAAAAACATTTCCTAAAGCAGGGAAAGAGACAGATTCCTTCACTTGAGGGGATGGGTGAGAGCCAACTCCAGACCACATCTTGTGTAACTAGGAACAGTGGCTGCTCTTTCTCTGGATCTCAAAATGAAAAAAAAAAAAAGTGTTCACCTTCCAATTAGATCATGTCTGCCCTGAACCAATGCTCAAGGGGAAGGATTTATTAGTATTGCCTAGGGCCAAGGCTCTCTTAGTCATCAGTGACCCTACTTATAAACCACTAGATACCCTTGTTACACAAAGATTGATTTGCATTGCACCAGAATGCAGAAAATGTTCATTTACCTTTTTACGAACAAAGGACCTTTTAAAAACATACGCAGCACTCAGGTGCTCCCTCTGTCTAATAACTCTCAGGACTATCTGTTGTGCGGCTACTCCAAGATCAAGTTAGTCTGTGGGTCTACATTTCCCAAACTATGGGTCATAAGCCCCCACTGATGTGTTTACCTTTTATAGTCAGCCAGTGGATACAATTCATAGCAAAGGTATTTAATGAAGGGGGATGGGGAAGCAGCAAGAAAACATTTCCATCAAACCTGAGATGCCTTTTCCGACAAAATATATACAGTATCACTGGGAAAAGACATAGAGAGACACACATATAAGGAATAAGTAGCTAGGGTAGCTGCCTGAAGCACTGTACATGTAGGGAATACCTTTTACCGAAGCACATGTATGGAATGCTGCTAAAACTGCAGGCCTGTTATTGTTTTCTGGTGAGGGCTGTTATCTCTTAGTGATACCATAGACTTTTGGGTCTGCTCTCTGCTGGTTTTGGTAGTTTTCACCGAATGCTGCTCTACTGGACGACTGCCAGACTCTTCTTTGCTATAGTCTGATATCATCCAACGGACGCTACCAGACACAATGTCCATTAACTCTAGCTTCTGGATCAGTGGAAAGACTTTGCTAGGGATGATGCCATACTCTCTTAACTTAAAATCTATACACACACTTTTCCTCAACTCTTTCAGAAAAGTCAGAAATGACAACAACAACAACAACAACAAGCTTGCCCTAGGACTAGCAAAAAAGCTTCCCCAGTCTTCTTCCTTTAAAGCATGTGCTACTAAGGCTTTTCATTGCTACAGCTGGAGAATCTCAAACCTAGGTGCCAAGCTCTTTAAAACAAAGACTGAGTTGTTCCATATAGCTAGTGCCCTTAGGCTTATTCTTTTCTTTGGACTCCTTTTCCTGGTTGGGGACTTGACACCTTCAGTCAGACACCTTACAGTAGCACATGCTAAATATATAAACTTCACAATTTTTATCTCTGAAGACTAGGCTATAGACCAAGGAATGATTATATACCCAAAAATTATCAAACAACTCTGGAATTTTAGTATTCTTCCAGTTTTTCAAATCCTGTGTTTCATCCATTCTTTTATGTGGATGAGTAGGTAGAGAAAAATCCAGAGAGAAAAAACCAAGCCCAAGAGACAAGGTCTTTGTTTTTGCCACCAGCCCAGCTGTGTTTTTGGCCTCTTCATATGCAGATGTAACCACTCAAAGTCTGAAAGGGTCTTTGCCCCACACCCTCATACAGAGACACTTAAAAACCAGCTTCTTCTTTCTCCTCCTTTTCCCTGAATCCTTGCTTTCCTGCATCTCCTTTTCCTTTTGGCTTTGAAGAGGTATCCATAATGGAAAATTTATATATTTTACTAGCCTACAATGCAGCTTGGCACAGGACCACTGATATTACTCATCTCCTTCTCCTTTTTAGAAATCCGGGGTAAGTGACTTGCTTGAGGTCGCACAGCTAGTTTTTGAAAGAGGTGAATATCAAGTCAGTTAAGGGAGCTTTCCATCTCCTGACATAGTCCATCTCACTAATGCTTGAAGTCATTATTTTTTTAAATTTTTTAATATTATGAGCTTGATGCACATCAACAAACATGATCATTTTGAAATATAAAGAACAGAACATTATATACAAAACAATGATTCTATTAAAAACACTTTCTTGAGGTTTTTTTTTTGTAAAATGTATATTTATGATGGCAATTCCAAAAGTGTCTTGTTTCTCTGTATTTCCATTTGAACTTCCTTCTTCCTCTCTTCTATGTATTAAAAAATATTTCATTAACTCTTGTACAACAGTCCTATCACTATCTCCCTAGCCTCCATAATTCTCCTTGTCTCCCTAATCCCTAGTCCCCCATTGAACCAAATAATCATAGTCAAGCAAAATAAATTCACAACTTGGTCATATCTGAAAAGGTGTAATTTTTGTATCTCTATTCTATCATGTGTATCAAAAGGTGGAAAACATGATTTATTAATTGTATTCTGAAATTGTTGGTATTGCTTATTTTACTGATCAGAGATCTTGAGTTGTTCAAAGTTGTTTTCCTTTTTTCAAGAGTGTTTTGTAATTATATTTATATCTTTTAAGTGTATCTTGGTTGATTTACTCCCAGGTATTTTATGCATTTTCCTCTCTCTTTTTAAAAAAATAAGATTACCTTTTTTATCATTTACTCCTGGATTTTATTATTATTAGATAGAAATTCTGTTTTGTGTGTGGTTTTATTCTGTATCCTTCAATTTTATTGAAGCATTTTAATATAAGTTTCTTTGCTAATTCTTGTGGGTTTTCTAAGTAAATCAACATGTTGTAAGCAAACATGAATACTTTGATTTCATCTTTCCCTATATTTGTACCTTTAATTTCTTTCCTTTATGATAGCTATCTTTGATATTTTTGAAATATGTCAAATAACATTAGAGAAAGGGGTCATCCTTTATTCACATATTTATTGGAAAAGCTTCTAGTGTTTCTTTGTTTCATATAATACTGGCTTTTGGTTTTAGCTATATTTTTGTCATATTAAAATACCCTATCTATGCCTATACTTAAAAGATTTTTTTCTTAACATAAGCAAGTGTTGTACTTTGTGAAAGGCTTCTCCTGCATCTATTCGTATAATTGTGTGATTAGGCGTGTTTTTGCTTTTAATATAATTGTACTAATTGTTTTCTTAATTTTAAACCATCCTTGCATCTCTGGGATGAATCCAACTTGGTCACTGAAAATTATTTTTGGATCTATTATTGTAGTCTTTTTGCTGAGATTTTATTTAGAATTTTGGCATCAATATTCATTACTGATATTAGTCTATAATTATCTTTCTTTGCCTTTTCTTTCCGTGTTTTAGGTGTTAGAACTATATTTGTCTCATTAAAAAGGATTGAAAATGGTTTCTTTCTCAATTTTTGCAAAAGAAAAATTCAGTTGCATAAGTTTCAAGCTTTTCATAGAATTAATCTATTAATTCATCCCCCTCTCCCTTTGAGGAAAAATTGAATTTTTACAAGTTCGAATCATTAAAAATTTCTATTTCAAGTTGTTAATTTCAAAATCTGTAGGCATTTTATAGTTTTGTAAATAATTCTCCATTTAAAAAAAATCAGTTCTGCTAGCATATAATTATGTAGGGTAGATTTTGATAATTATATTGCTTTTTCTTTGTGATTTTGCCTTGTTTACTTTTATTTTTGTAATCTGATTTTCCTCTTTGTGTTTAGGTTAACTCATTAGTCTTTTTAAAGAACCAGTTGGCATTTTGTTTTTCTAACTTATCTATTCCCTCTCTTATTTTCAAAGATTTCCTCTTTTGTGATTAATTTGAGTTTGTTAGTTTTTAAAATGTCATATTCATTTAATTAATCCTATTTTTCTATTTTTAAGCATATGGTTTTTGAGTTATAATTTTGCTTTGGAGAACTGATTTTGTATGCCCTCTCCTGTCATTATCATTCACTTTCACATAGTTTTTAGTTGTTTCATGAGGATTTTTTATATCCTCATTATTCAGGGTATCATTATCAAGTCTCCTATTTAGTCTGTGTCTTTTGCTTGTGTTCCCTGTATTAAGAATAACCTATATTACATTGTAGTTTTTAAAGCATAAGCTTATTTTTTTACATTCATTCATAATTTCTCTGTGTTCTAGTAAAAAGTCATCATACTTGTGGCCTGAAAACTCCTGAATGCAGCCTGAACCAGATTAAATTGGGAAATGTTTAACCAAATAAATAAAACAATATAATATGAGTAATGTTAATTGGTGATTTTCTAAGTAAATATATGGACCACTGTTCTGGTATGTGATCTACTTTTGGAAAGGTAGCATGTGGTACTGAGGAATACATATAGTTCTTAATTTTTCCATTCAGATGGTATGATAAATCTTTCAGTCCTAGGTTCTACAATAGTATGTTAAGTTCTTTATTTTCCTTATTTTTTTTAATCTATGTTAGATTTGTCCTGGTCAGATATAGCAACATTAAAGTGTCCTATAATTAGCATGTTGAGATGTATCTTTTGGAAATTTGCTTAATTTTTCCTTTATAAATACATATGCTGTGCTATTTGATATGCATGTTTAGTATTGATACTGGATAATTGTCTGTTTCTTTTAAACATAATATGGTTTTCTTCTTTATCTCTTGAATTTCTATTTTTGCTTTTTCTGAGAGCATGAGTGCAATTCATGCTTTTTTGGATTCATCCAATGTAAAATAAACTTGGGTTCCTGTTTCATTTTTGTTCTGTGTATTTTTCCTATTTTAGATGTGTTTCTTGTATATAGCAGATTGCTGCTGTGATAAGAGTGATACTTCTTAGGGCTAGTTTTTCTTAAGGCCTTACTTTTCCCATGAAGTTTTAGACTAGTTCTCTTCCTTGAGAAGTATGGAAGCTCCCTTTGTGACTTGATTAGCTCAGAGCACTGGCTCAAATTGTTGATGTGACTTCCTGCATGCCTGAGTACAAAGGACCATGAAGATCTGCGGATCCCTTTCTAAGGCTTGTGACCATGGACCAACAGCATGACTAACAACTCAAAGCTGTGCTTAGCTGAATCAATGTGGCGTCCTCATGGAATATTATTTTAAATGTCCTTCTTCTGTTATAGCTAAATAAACCTCCCTTTGTTAACTGCTGAATGACCTTGTTATTTTTCAGTCACGTCAGAATTTTTGTGACCCTGTAGACTATACTATCTGTGGGGTTTTCTTGGCAAAGAAACTGGGGTAGTTTGCCTTTTGCTTCTCCAGTGGATTAAGACAAATGGGTTAAGTGACTTGCCCAAGGTCACACAGTGTCAACAGTGTCTAAGTGCCTACAGCTAGATTTGAATTCAAATTTTCCTGACTTCAGCCTCAGCGCCCTTTCCACTGAGTCAGCTAGCTACCTCTAAATAACCTAGAAGTGTTTAATTTCATTTTAATATTGTACCTAAATTACCAAGGTACTAGCCTGGGCCACACCCAACTCACAAAGGGTAGATTTTGTTTTTCTTATTCATTCTGTGACTCTCTTTCATTTTAAATGAATTAATTTCATTTTCAAGCCCAGCTGATCCTCATATCCCCAACCATATGGAGGCTAATCTTTGTCTTTATTCTTAAATTCTCCCTAAATCTTTAGCCTCTTAGGTCAATTTCATACCTTGATGATACCTCTTTGCTTTTAATTTTATCTCATAGATCAACATCTCTTAAAAAAAAAACCCACCTCTAATCTATAAACATGAGAGAAGACAAATGTGAGGAGAGATAACATTCCACGCATGGGAAATAATTTGTACAAAGACACAAAGATGGGGGGAAGAGGATGACTATATTGTCAAGCACAACTCAAACTGCATTTAATTTTCATTTATGAGGTGCAGCATGGTGGAGTGCTAGATCTGGAGTCAGGAAGATCTGCTTTTGAATTCTTCCCTGAACATTTACTAGTTGTGTGACCATGGTCAACCTCCTTAAGTTCTTGGGACCCCGATTTCCTTATCTATAAAATAAGAGGTGTGGGCTCAATATCCACTAGGGTCCCTTCCAACTCTAAGCCTATGATTCTATAATCTGTGATTTTCTTTTCTATAAAAGAAGGACATGTTATTATACTTTAAAGAGGAGTAGGTTGGACTCCCTTAATTAAACTGATAACTCAAAAGAACGGCAACTCCCCAAAAGTTGTGAATCTGGGCAGACCCTTTGCCAGGTCATACGTGTTGCCTTGGGCCTGCCCCACTATGGCCAAAGAACCACCCTCCTGATGCCACAGACCCTGACTACCTGCCTGGCATCAATATCCTGTTGCTGAACATTCTTGATGCTGCTTCTCTTTTGTCCTTCTGCTCAGCCTTCCTTTACCATCAAGCTGACAGCTGTGAGAACACATGGAGTTTGCTTGGCAGCTGCCAGACACAGATGCTGAGCTCTATAATGTGCGTCCCCCCCCCGCCAACGCTTCAGAATGTTTCTCTGGCTGCCCGGGATGTCTTCCTCACTGCCTTCTGGAGGAGCCTGCTCTACAGGTGTTCGTAGTGTTGTGAAGTTGTCCCTGGGGAGCAAGGCTGCTGAGACAGCAGGATGGCTTGGCCCTTCAAGATGGCTGCTGTCGCCCCCGCACTCGAGTCTCTGTTACTGACAATTCTGCACACCTGGGGGGATGCCAGGGAACCTGGGCTGGTGGAAAGCTGAAGCAAAGTGGAGGGAGGCAAGAGGGGATTTGTTCTTGGCAGACTGGAACTGCTTCTCAGAAGTATAGAGTCCGTGCAGTTACCATCAGCCATCAAGCTTCTTTCATTGAAAAGAAAAAATGGTGGTTGTAGAAGAGCTAGAAGGCCAGGATGACTTCAGGGGTAGAAAGGAAGATCAGCAGAGCCCTCCTACAGGTACTGATGGTCATTACTAATATCGAACCATGTTCTTCTCCTTCAGACTTTAGGTGGTGCTAGCTATTAGGATGTCCAAGCACCCCATTCATAGGATCATAGACTTAGAAATGGAAAGAACATCAGAGATCAACAAATCCAATCACTTCATTTTCAGATGAACAAACTAAGACCCAGAGAATTGGAGCAACTTGTCTGAAGTCATAAAGGTAGCATGTAGTATGATTATTCCTAGCTCTTGATTTCTCCCTCTACATACAGCTCATCAGAGAAAAGTCCCTTAGTTTCAAAGACACTGAAATTAAGCATGGTAAAGTTTTTAATTTAAAATTTTATCCGTTGATTCATTGATCCTATCATTACTCTTCATTTTCCCTACCAGATTCTTCTAAACTATATTATCTTCATGTTGTTTATGGCTTTATAGACTACCCTGAATCTCTTGGTTGTTTCTATATTTACTCTGATTTTATTAATACTTGGATGAACATATGAATCCCCAAGTTGTTTCATCAATATATAGCTTTGCTTCTCTGACTACATGGAAGGGCTCCAGGACCTGGCTCTTGCCCTCCATTTATTTGTTTATTTGTATCTGCACCATAACACCTTCCTTAAAAAAAAACAACAACAACAAAACCCAACATCCTAAGCCTGACATATAGCAGCTAATGGACTCTCTAATGAATTACTTTGTATTACTTCTGTTTATGTTCTATTTATGCTTATCTTTATATGAGCTGCTTTCTGATAATAAATGGAAGCTCCATGAAAGTGTCACTTTTTTGTCTTTATTTAGTCCTAACACATTGTCTTAAATGTAGAAGGTGCTTAATAAAGATTTGTTGAATTGAAGGAATATCTGATGAATTGTGTTGTACTCAAATTAAATGCTTTAAAAATAAATCTAAAAATGTTATTTACATTTTCCAGAGAATTGTGTGATGGTAAAGGTGGGTTCTGTTGTAGAAATTCATCACAGAACACCTGCTTGTTTCTTTCAAATGTTTCCATTTGGATATTGTCAATGAATACTTACGCCAATTTCATAAAGATTTTACAGAGATGAGAAAGTACCATGGAATATCATGGTCTTGCCACACTGTTATGAATAACCCCACAGGAAATGGAAAGGTACATGATGGGTCCAATAATAGTTAACACAAACATCTTTAAATTTTTCAAAAAAACCTCTCATTTCATTCTCACAACAACCATGGAGGATAGATAGTATTATAATTCCAATTTTACAGAGGAGGAATTTGAGGCAGAAAGAGTATAAATGACTTCCCTAGGGACACACAGAATATATTCTGAGGTAAGATTCAAACTCAGCTCTTCCTGCCTCCAATCCCATATTCCACCCTTTTTGCTGCCTAGTTTTCTACAATCCCAGGAGGCCATTGTGTGTTACTGAGCTTGACACACAGGGGAAGTAGAGTAAAACTTCTCAAGGATATGTAAAACTGGAAAAGGAGACAGACGTTATACACCAAGAGTGTGAGACAACATATGGCCTGCCCTAAAGGTAACCTGGAGTCCTGATGATATAACAGAAACTGAGGAAAGCCTATGGCAACTTGGCTGTGTTCTCTATAAAAGACTTACAAAAACCTAACAGTAAATTGCATGGAAAGGGTGGAGAGATTTCCATTTATATTATCCGAAGGAATACCTACATCGATGAAATCATGTATCCGTCAAAATCAATAGAAAGCCAACGTGTGTCAATGCATGTATGTCACTGATGTTGTCTCTTTTGCATTTTTTCACATACTTACTAGTAGAGGCTACAAGTTGTGTCATTTTTCATCTTTGTATCCCTGGTGCCTTATACAAAATTGGTGTTTAATAAATATTTATTAAATTTTTTGGCCCCAAACCATTTAGGGTCCAAATCTCAGCTTTGAGGATTTAATTCCTCCATACTCCTTGAATTTTAGATACCTTTTCGTGTCAAATTTGGTTTGAAAGGTAATTCTTTCTTCTCTTACCTAGACTATATATTCTCCTATGAGGGAAGCAAGCAGTCCAGAAGAGGATCCCTGTTATCTCTGTCCCAGAAAGGGCTATAATAGGCAGAGGTCAGCTAGGGCTTTGCCTCAGGGTGGTGGCATCCTGAAGGTAGGGATGCTACTTTGTACTTGTGGCTGTTACATGGGATGACATAGAACCAGAAGAAGATTTTGAGGTCCAAAGGACCACTTCATGGATAAAGCAGAACCCTCCTGGATGCTGTTACTCTAAGGGCAGGAAACATTGTCCTCCCTGACCTGATTTTCTAAATCCACACCCAAAGAAGTCCTATCACCATCATCTCTCCTTCCTGGAACGTGATTTCCCCCCACCACTGAAAAATACTTTATAATACTTAACGATAGTTGTCATGTACTCTCTGCATCTTCATTTCTTCAAGTGTCTTCATATGGCATATTCGCTATGTCATATGCCCTCCTCTGAACTCTAATTAACTCATCAATGCCCTTTTAAAAATGTGGCACCCAGAATTAAAAACAGAACTACAGGTGTGCTCCAAGCAGGGGAGAGCACACATATGGACCATTGCTTTCCTTGTTCTGGACAGTTATTTCACTAATGCAACCCACATATCATAAAGCAAAATGGCTCCTAGAAGGCTGGGCTCCAATAAGGTATCACTACTAGGTTTATTTCCAGAGATGATTAGGGAAAAAGGAAAAGAAGTCATATGTTCTAAAATGTCTATAGCAGCTCTCTTTGTGCTGGCAGAAAATTGGAAATTGCAGGGATGCCTGTCAGTTGGGGAATGGGTGAACAAATTGTGGTATATAGCTGTGATGGAATGTTGTTGTGCTATATGAAATGATGACCTCAATGATCTTAGACAAACATGGCAAGACTTGCATGAAATGATGAAGAGTGAAATGAGAAGAACCAAGAGGACATTGTATACAGTGACAGCAATATTGTTTTAAGAACAACTTTGGGGGCAGCTAGGTGGTGCAGTGAGTAGAGCACTGGCCCTGGAGTCAGGAAGACCTGAGTTCAAATCTGGCCTCAGACACTCGACACACTTACTAGCTGCGTGACCTTGGGCAAGTCACTTAACCCCAATTGCCCTACCTTCCCCCCTGAAAAAAATACAAAAAAAAGAACAACTTTGAGCGAATATATCATTTTGACTATTATAAGTGCTACCTGCATCTAGAGAAACAATTGATAAATAGAAGCATGTATAGAATAATTTTACACACACACACATACATATTTGTGTCTAACTAACGATAACCATCTCTAGAGCTGGGGGGAGGAAGGAAAAAAAGAAGAAACAAAGAAATTTAAATGATAACTTTATCATATTTAAAAGGAGTAGCAAGTTGTACATAATAGATTTGCAGTTTCATGTGCAATCATAGTTTTCATTTTACTATGCTGTAGAAATGTTTTCTTATTCCATAAATTAAAAATAGAATAAAAAAGATCATGCAAAATTCCTTAAAAGATATAATAGAGATATTATTTCTTATGACTTTAATTTTTAATATTGAGGTATAAAACAAAGACATGTGTTTCTCTCAAAAATATTTGCCATTTTTAAGGTGGATGTCTCATTGCTTTAATGAGAACCTATAAATGGTTCTTTTCTAGATAACACTAAACTGATTGCATTAAGCTCCAGGACACTGTAGAACCTCCTAAGGAAGATTCATTATCATTCAAAAGAATTTTCTCGATCATTCATATAGGAAAACTTAAGAAAATGAATAATGCCTAATGTCCAGCTATACTCTAATATGATGTTGAATGGACGTATGAGCTGGTCCAATGGCACATATATCTTTTATGGGCATGAGACTGGGAACAAAATTGTATAGAATGAAGGGAGAAGGCTACATTGCATTTGGGAAATTGTGCAATGCTTTTAATGGTCCCAAGCTTCTCCCTGACACAAGGGAATATCTTTTTAATATCAGTGATCTTCCAGTGATTTTCATGGCTGCAAGCTAGAGAATGCCATAGTTTCCAAATAATTAAAGTTGTAGAGTACCCAAAGGGTAATTGAGAGACATACTTGCCATAGACATGCATAGGCCATGTAGCAAGTTAGAAATAAGAAATTGAGCAGGAGAAGCATTGTAAAAATCCATCACAAGAAAGATCTGCCCCTGACCAGTATAACTAGGAAAGGATGTGGACCAGTCATGAAGAAAGAATGAGGCGTAACCATGCAAAGATAGAGTTTATATGGTACCTTAAGATTTGCAGGGCACTTTACAAATAACTCATTTGAGCCTCAGGAAGGACCAGTCTCTCTTCCTTACCCGACTCCTATTTATACTGTTCTGGTTCCAACTGTCATTAAAACCATATAATATTGATTTTTTATGTAAAAAATGTAGGGCTGATTCAAGGGTCTGGGTGACATTACTTTCTATTAGGGTTTGCTTAGAACACTAAATATTCAAATGAAAAACAAGCCTGGGAGGCAGAAACAATTATTATCATTTTACAGGTGAGGAGACTGAGGCAGACAGAGGTTAAGTGATTTAATAGCACACCAACAGCTCATATACTTTTCTGGCATCCACAAAAAGTCAAGAGATCAAGAGATAAGCCCCCCAAGAGATTGTGTAGACACCCTTGGAGGATGTACAGCAGGACATAGACAGGCGAGAGGCATTCAGGATGAGAAGGTGTGGATGGGTTGTGATTTGCAATATTGAAGCCATGCTGGAGCACTCCCATTGATGAGATCAAAGATCCACCAAATGATTGAAGATCATGTCAGCTTTTTTAGGGTCACACTACTGACTCACATTGAGTGTGTGATCCACTAAATCCCCCAAATCTTGACCTTTTTTATCTCGTATCTCTTGCCTAGTCTAACCTCTCCCTCCTCAACCCCTTCCAGGGAGATCTGCCCCCAATGAGTATGACACTGGGTCTCTAGATAACCAAAAATAATGCATTGTATGAAAGAACTCTGAGACCCAAATACAGTCTAGAGCAGGAAAATAATGATCTTCCAAAAATATAGTTTTGATGCTTTTTCAGAGAAACTCCATAACAGCTTCAAAGCATGTGAACTATCTTTATTTTGCATTCAGACTATCTCTTTGGAGCAGGTTTCCTTCACAACACAGCTTATTACAAAATGGATCTAAAACCCCAGGGATTTTATCTTTATTAGGTTGTTTCCAGTATTCTGGGGTCAGAGGTATTTTAGTCATTGTTAACCAGCTGGGTACTATGTTTTATGGCTTCTAATTGGGTGTATGCCCTATGGGTGAACTGATTGTGTAGCTTTCTTTATTTTTCTGATCTAAAGAGATAAAATGATATATATTTTTTAACACACACACATGTACACCAACCAAATATATTAGGTACCAAGTATCATGGTGGGATAGGCTTAGAAAACTAAGTTTCAGTGGAAGAGAACCAAGGGATTATAACTATGAGATTTTGTTCCTAAAGAGGATTGAGCCTGGGTATTCTCGCTCCTGGGACAGTCTCTCTTCCTTACCTGACTCCTTCTATTTCCTCTATTCCAGTTCCAGCTGTCATTAAAACCATGAAATACTGAGTTCTTATGTAAAAAATGTGGGGCTGGCTCAAAGGGCTGGTTGACATTACTTTATATTAGGATTTGTTTAGAACTCTAAACATTTAGATGAAAATAAAAAAAAAAAACACCTCTTGATGTATATAGATATGGTGTTTTAAGGCCACATTCATAGCTTTGCCATCATGGTGCCAGGGAATTGCCAAATGAGTTTGCCACAACAACTAATCTGTAAGTTAAAGGGCTTCCAAATATCAACAAGAAGAATGGCTTATTCGGTCAGCCCAGTGGTTTAAGCGGATGATGGTGGTAGTGATGGTAGCAGTGACAAAGATGATTGATGATAACCATGATTTTACATTTCTATAGCACTTAAAGGTTTATAATGCACTCTCTAAATAACAACTTTGTGGAAAAGTGAAAGTATTATCCATATTTTACCAATGAGAAACTTCCACAATATGCTACTAGATGTAGCACAAAGGTAATCTGGGTTTCTTGAAAATTATGCCACAGAAATAAATATAAGCTCTAGAATTTTTAGCTATACTAGAAAGGCTTTGAGTTGTTGTTTGTCCTTCGTTTTTGAAGAGGACATCACAGGGTGATATCTTGACTCATGCATGAATTAGATTTAAGTGAGGCTTAATTCCACCAAATCCTCAACCTCACTCACTCTTCCAGAGCCAACAAAGTCCAGTGGCAAGACGAAAGTCAGGACACCCAGTGATGGCCGGTATGCAATGGATGACTTTGATGTATTCAGCGTCTGATCAAGATCTAAGAACTCCATAGGGCCTGCTTCAGCTGCCTTCATGGCCATTGGAACAAATTGTTCTCATCTGCCCGTTCTGCTCAGGGAAGTCTTCACATGCTTGGGGTAAGCATCCCTCTAACTCACAATGGATTTGAGGCCTGTTGGTTACCCTCAACCTGGTTTAGCTATATGCTGAGTTGGTTTTTACTGGTGTGGCCAATGTACATACTATAAATTCTTGGAGCCACAGGTGAGAGTTGGGTGAAGGCGGATCCCAAAGGTGGGTGAGCAGCCCTGAAAAGGGTTCAGCAAGCCCTCACACTAGAGGTTCTAGCCCTCCTTGAACATCCCATATCACCCTCAAGAATGGCTTTAAGTAGTGTTCTGGTGACAAAATAATACTTCTGTGTGAGGACCAACCTAGCTAATTATCCTGAGATTAATTAATAATAGGCTGTCAATAAATTTATGAACCCCTTGGTCATGGCAACTCATAAGACAAATAAAAAATTATGAATGGCTTTCAGATCTCTGCAGTTCTCTATTTTCCTTCTGCAGTAACGGTAGTGGAGGAGCTAAAGAAGATGAAGAGAATGTAATGAATCTAATAATTTTAATAGTAATGAACAATAACTTAAAGTACTCTAAATGTGGGATCTTTGCATGGCAAAGAATACATTATTGGGAAAGGATGATGGGAAAGGAAAGAATAAGCATTGCTTATAGGGAGCTATTATTCCAAATAAGTAGAGAGATAGGAAAAGACTATTAGAAAAGATGTCCTTCATGGGACCCAGATGAGCTAAATCCTTGGGCAATAAAAAAACTAGCAGGGGCAGCTAGGTGGTGCGGTGAGTAGAGCACTGGCCCTGGAGTTAGGAGGACCTGAGTTCAAATCCAGCCTCAGATACTTGACACATGCACTAGCTGTGTGACCTTGGGCAAGTCACTTAACCCTAATTGCCCTGCCCTTTCCCTCTCCAAAATAAAAATAAATTTTAAAAAATTAAAAAAAATAAAAGAGCTAGCAGATATGATTATTTAGCCATTGCCACCCATCTTTGAAAAGTCAGGGATAATGGAAGAAGTACTGAAAGCTGTTTTTTAGGCAAACATTGACATGATTTTCAAAAATGGAAAGAGGAAAAAGGAAAAACTATAGACCAGTGAACTTGACTACAATTCTTGGCCAAATTCTAGAGTGTACTTTGAAAGAAATGGTTAGTAAACCCTAGGAAAGAAAGCGGTGATCAAAAGAGCCAACACGGCTTTATCTTGGAAAGTCACACATCAATTTCTTTTTTTGGCAGGGTTCCAAGACATCAGAAGATGCCTATAGGTGTAGTTAATCTTGCTGTTTGTTGTTCAGTCATTTCAGTCATATCCAACTCTTCCTGATCCCATGTGGGGTTTTCTTGGCAAAGATATTGGAATAGTTTTCCATACTTTTCTAGCCCATTTTACCAATGAGGAAACTGAGGCAAACAGGGTTAAATGACTTGCCTAGGGTCACACAGGTAGTAAGTAGCTGAGGCTGGATTTGAACTCAGATCTTTCTTTTTTTTAATTGAGATTTTTTATTTTTAGTTTGTAACTCAGTTCCGCATGTTTTTGAGTTCCAAATTTTCTTCCCCTCTCTCTCCTCCCCCTTCCCCCTTCCCTCCCAAGATGGCATGGAATCCAATATATGTTCTAAATATACCTTTGCATTAAACTTATGTACACAATAGTCAAGTTGTAAAGAAGAATTATGACCAATGGAATGAATCACAAGAAAGAAGAAACAAAACCAAAAAAAAAAAGAGAGAGAGAGAATAGTTTGCCTCAATCTGCACTGAGACTCCATAGTTCTTTCTCTGGATGTAGATAGCTCTCTCCATCATGAGTCCTTTGGAGTTGTTTTTGAACCTTGTATTGCGGAGAAGAGCAAAGTCTATCAAAGTTAGTCATCACAGAATCAATATATCTGTGGTTGTGTACAATGTTCTCCTGGTCCTGCTCTGCTCACTCAGCATCAGATCATGCAGGTCTTTCCAGGTTATTATGAAGTCTGTATCTTCCCCATTTCTTATAGCACAATAGTATTCCATTACATTCATATACCACAACTTTGTTTAGCCATTCCCCAATTGATGGGCATCCCCTTGATTTCCAATTCTTTGCCACCACAAAAAGAGCTGCTATAAATGTTTGTGCATATGGGTCCCTTTCCCACTTGTGTGATCTCTTTGGGATACAGCCCTAGAAGCGGTATTGCTAGGTCAAAGGGTATGCCCATTTTTGTAGCCCTTTGGGCATATGAACTCAGATCTTTCTGATTCCAGACCTGGTGCTCTATATACTGCATCACCTATCTGCTCATGTGTCAGACTCTTTGTGACCTCAATGGGGGTTTTCTTGGCAAAGACTCTAGAGTGGTTTACTATTTCCTTCTCCAGATCATGTTACAGAAGAGGAAACTGAGGTAAGTGACTTGCCCAGGGTCACATAGCTAGTAAGTGTCTAAGACTGGATTTGAACTCAGGAAGGTGAGTCTTCCTGGCTTCAGGCCCAGCACTCTATCCACTGTACCACCTTAACTGCATGTAGTTAATTTAGATTTCAGTAAAGCATTTGACAAATTAACTTATGTTCTTCTTGTTATGGAAAAGTTGGAGAGATGTGGGAGAGAGGATAGTACAATTATATGGGCTAGCAATTGGTAAAATGGTCAAACCAAAGAGTACTCATTAACAGTTTGATGTTACCATGGAAGGAAATCTCAAGAGGAAAAACACACAGTGAGTGGACGTGAATGGTTTAACACTTTTATCAATGATGGATGAAAGCATAGATGTCTTGCTTATCATTTGTAGATGCCGTAAAGCTGGAAAGTAGTGGTAACACACTGAATGACAGTTAGAATCATAGGATAGAACTTTGGAATGAATCTAATAGGATGAAATTTAATAAGAATAAGTATAAATTCTTATACTTGAGTTAAAAAATTGTTTTTTCAATAACAAGATGGTTAAGTTGTGGGAAAGTAGTTCATTTAAAGAAGAGCTATAATAGTCTGCAATTTTAGGGAGCCAATAGGATGATATGGCAGCCAAGAGAGATAATGGAAACCTAGATTATGTTAAATGAAATATAATTCTGCCATGTTACAGGTCAGATCACATCTGGAATATTATATTCAGAGAGGCAAGTAGGTGGTATATTAGGAAGGCAGAATTTATGATTTCAAAGAGAATCTCATATGTGCCTAAAAGGTCCGGAACCGCAGGATATAAGGAATTCTCTAGGCAGAAGGCAGGAGAACTAAAGCATGTATTTACACTCCACAATAACAAGCCCACAAACCAGCATCCCCATTTTGATATTTTCATCAAAAGCTTCCAGGCCCAATAAGTCCGCCTTATAAGAGTAACTAGGAGGCCACAGAGAAGCGAGATGGTATAAGGCAAAATCGTATACATGCTTCCCCTCTACGGTAAGAAGATTACCCACTAGCCTCTAGTCAGCTCTGCTACCGGCAGCTCAGCTTCGGCTGTAGGTGTCTCTGGCTCCAACCGGAAAAGGAAAGGAGGATCTTCAAGCTGTCCTCTCCCCTCTTATAGAGTTTTTGACATCATCAAGCACCGCCTGAATGACCAGGGCCGATTGGTTCTTGACTTGGCCCCTCCCCCAGCGTAGACCACGTTAACACACCTCCCCTCAGCCAGCGCCACGACTCATCACACAGGAAGCTCTGGTCCTGCCCCGGAAGAGCAAGCCCCAGCGTCCAGGGAAGCTCAAGGAGGCGAGCTGAGTCATTCAAAGAAAACAAAGTCCATTCTGGCTACAGGTGGCTTAGTGGATAAAGTGCTGCTCTTAGAGTCAGGAAGACCTGAGTTCAAATGTGACCTTGGATGCTTACTAGTTTTGTGAGCCTGGGCAAGTCACCTGTCTTTGCCTTAATTCATTGGAGAATGACATAGCAAATTATTCCAGTATCTTTGCCAAGAAAATCCCACGGATAGCATTGGCATGCTATGATCCACAGAGTTGTGAAGAGCCAGACACAAATGAACTGCAATATTTAGTTCTGAGCACCACATTTCAGGGAAGACAAATGATAAGTTACAGAGAGTTCAGAGGCAGCCAACTAGAATGGTGAAAGGTTTCAAGATTATGCCATAGGAAAACTGATAGAGGCATTTAGGTAGCATAATGGATAGATCACCGGACCAGGAGTCAAGAAGACCTGAGTTCAAGTTATCCTCAGAAATGCTATGTAACCCTGGGCAAGTCTTCCTCAGTCCCTCTGTCATTCTCAGTTTTTTTTTATCTGTAGAATGGGGATAGAAATGCACCCACCTCATCAGGATATTGTGATGATCAAATGACTTAATATTTACAAAATGCTTAGCAAGGTAGCTGGCACATAGTAAGGACTTAATAAATACTTGTTTCTGTCTTTCCTTTTTTGAAAGAACTCAGAATATTTATCCTGCACGAGGAAACACATAGGGGGTAAATGACAGCTGTCTTCAAGTAAAGGAAGAACTGTCAGGTACAAAAAGATTAGACATATTTCTTGGCTGCTAAAGGACAAATGGGTAGTGGTTGCAGGAGGCTGATACATACTTCATGTAATTAGAGCTATAAGTGAAGTGGGGTTGGGCTTCATTGGAATTCTTAGAAGAAAGTTTAGATAACTAAGACTTGAGTTCAAATCATGCCTCAGATACTCTTTGGCCTTGTGACCCATGGGATAGTGACTTATATTCTCTGAGCTTCAAGTTCCTTATCCATATAGTGAGGGGCTTAGACTAAATGGTTTCTAAAGTCTCAAGATCCTATCATCTTATGAATCAAAGATATGGTTTTTAAAAAGTGCTTACTTCATAAAATTGTGGTGAGAATAAAATCAGATAATTAGCAAAGTTGCCAATGATCTCTTAATTGACAAAACTAATGGCCTTTTATAAACTATAATGCTTCTTGACAGGGTCCAAGAAATAATATGTCTGGGTGAAATGCCATAACTGTGTTTGACTAAAGACAGCACAGAGGCACTGGACCCTTTAGAGGGATCATACAATGAAGAGGAAAATGTTTTTGAAAAAGGAATGGGGGACACACTAAGGACAAATTTCTCTTGCTTCAAAATTTTGCCCTGGACTGGTCCTCTGTGCATGCTGTTAGTAAAAATTCATGAACATGCACAGATTTCTTAGCAGCCTTCCTTCTTCCATGGAGACATACTAATAAAAAGTGAATGAAATTATCTGTCTTCTTCTACCTGCTTGGCGCAAAATGATTTCATCTTTGGGGTTAATGAAGAGGACAAAATACCCTGAATTATTCATTCTCTGGCTTCAGAAATGAACAGAGCTAAATCACATATCAAAGTACTTATTGGCACCTGATAGTGCCTGTTCTATGCTTGGTAGGCAGATTCTTGTTTTCAGAGAGCTTCCAATCTAAGATGAAAGATGCCAGAATGGACAAGTATAAAGGCCTTATAGAAGGCAACACAAACACGGGGCAAATGCATTTTTTAAAACAAAAGATTAACTTTTGTATAAATAGAGGATCAACAGCATTGTATGGATATGTGAAAATGAATAAGGATTTATACTGTTAAAAGATCCCTAGACAACAAGACTGCTTTAGAAACCTCTCATTGTTTAGTGTTGCTTCTTTTTTTGATTTTCCAAAAGCAGGTTTGGTTGGTTTTTTTAATTGAAAGATACAGGGCAGAAGAAGTTATCTTCTCACTACAGAGTCATTCTCCTCCCCCTCCCATTCCAAACACCCCCTCTTAAAAAGAGAAGGCAGATTTGGGAAACTGGCAGTGCCCCTGCCCAGATGGTCTCCAGCAGCTGGCACTGGCAAGGGGAAGTTCTCACTCTCAGTTGCTGGCTGCCTGGCCCCTCCTCTTTCTGAAGCAATGCCGGGTAGGGCCGTTGGAAAGAATGGAACACGAGAACTTGGCGATGCCACCAGCTCCTTGTGACCCTAGTCTGATTTTCCTGCCTCTGGCATCCCTGCCCGCAAATGGGGGATCAGGCCTGGGAGTTGTCAGCCAGCAGCTCCAGCTTCCCTCTTGACTACCTCAGTTACTTATTCAGCCATCCACAAAGCAACGCACAGCTTCCTGACTTCTCCTGGACTTTTAGACTGGGCAAGGAGAGGGGCCACAGTACAAATTCAGAGAAGACAATCAGCACATTTGAGCAACATCTTTGCCCTAGGCAAGGCTGCCTCAGCTCATGAAGCTGACCTCTGCTTCCCTAATCTACAGACCTCCAGTGGCCTCTCCTAGGACATTAAGGCTTTTCTGTCTATTAAGGTTTCTATCCTGAACTTCATTTTCTCCACCCCACACACATCTCATGTTACTCTTCTATTTGGCTAATGACACTGCTGACTACCCTGCTGAGGAAAAAGGCTTTGTGTGCTCTGGGTGGTTTTGGAAAAGGTGAAATTCCTCTAGGTACCCTTGAGTTTCACATCCTGCCTATGTCCCATATCATCTGGTCTCTGGATCCTGCTCATGGCTCCTGGGTAGTTTTAAACTATGCTGCCTTGGTGAGTTTGGGAAAACACTTTTGGTTCACACTATCTTGAACACAATAATTATAGACTGAGATGTCGCTATTTGAATCATTAAGTGAACTCTGATGCTTTGTTCAATTGTATTTGCTCCAAAATCACCCCTCCCAACATATACATGAGGTCCATTCTCCTACCTTCACCTGGAAAAGAAAAAGAGTAAGAATGTTTTTTCTGCAAAACCTAATTTTCTCCTAATTTTCCCTCTGTGTTAAAACGGCATTATTGAAACTGGAAAATTTCCTGCTACCTGATGTTCCATAGTCCTCTCTTGGATGCTAAGTGGCTAAAATACTACAGTATCAGGGACCTGGGAGCACTGATCCCTGGGACCGCATTATGATTATACAATCCTTTCTTTCAGGATTCTGGAAAAAGAAGAAATATCTAGCTGCTACTAACATTTTGGAACGTAGTTGATGCAATTAAGGGTAAAATATCTATCTTCTCTTAACTCCCCTCATTTCCCCAAATCAGAGCAGAGATCAGGTATGTATTTGATCAGATCAGAGATAACACATGCAAAATGTGTTTCAAATCTTAAAGGGCTATACATGTGTGCTGTTTATTATCAGTATTATTAATTGGTTTCACATTTGTAGCCTGAGTGCCTGATCAGAACTAACTAGTTTAGGTCAAATGCTCTGAGCCCTGTGCTAATAAGACCAGTCCTGTAGGGACTTGTTAGTTTGTATTCCACAGTCAGGGGCTTTGCCCCAACTCCAAGAGCATTTTCTAGACAATCGCAAGCATGCAAAGAGCAGAGGACTTGGAGTCAGGAGACATCTGGGCTTGAATCCAGCTTCTGACATGCTATTTTACTGTATCTGAGACTCAGTTTCATCATCAGTAAAATGGGGATAGCAGTACCTACAATATGATCTCACAACATTTTTATGAGGAGTTATTATTAATTCTACTTTACATTTGAGTAAAGGAGAACTAAAGAATAATAATAATATTAACTAGCATTTATATAGTTATTTAAGATTGAAAAATCACTTTACATGTATTATCTCATTCGATCCTCACAACAATCCTGTGAGGGAGGGGCTATTATTATCCCCATTTTTGAGAGTGGTTAAGTGATGCGATGGCCCAAGGGCACATGTCAGGTAAGCTTCTGAGGCAAGATTAGAACTCAGGGTTTACTGACTCCAAGTCACACATTTTATGCATTGCATTAACGATCTGCCCTCTAAGAAGTACCAGCAATGTCTCACCTACTACAGTGTCATCTGATTTTATTGGAGTGAGTGTTATGTTTACTGACATAGATGTCCATTTATCTGACTTGGTAGGAGATCTTTAAGAATTGCCGTGATCAGGGGAGAATTTGCAACTCAAGTTTTAAAAGCAGATGTTCAAAAAAAAGATGGTTTTGCATGTAACTGGGAAATAAGCGATACAGGCAATGGGGCATAGAAATCTGTCTTGCCCTACAAGAAAGTAAGGGAAAAGGGGACGGGGGGGGGGAGTGGGGTGACAGAAGGGAGGGCTGACTGGGGAACGGGACAATCAGAATATAAGCCATCTTGGAGTGGGGGGAGGGTATAAATGGGGAGAAAATTTGTAATTCAAAATCTTGTATAAATCAATGCTGAAAACTAAAAATATTAAATAAATAGAATACAAAAAAAAGAATTGCTGTGATCAAAAACTTCACCAGCCCATAGCAAATCTGGTGATCAGCTTCTTGAAACTTAGCTGTTGCTCCCATACTTGGAGTCTTTACAGTTTAGTGGGACTTGTATGAGCCCAAAACCCTCCTGGCATAACCTCCAAGAAATAGGGTTGCTTTCCCACCATGATGACCCATAGAAATAGAATGCAGCCCATTCTATCCTTTGCACATAACTCAAAACACAGGTCTTATGGATTATGTTTGAACAGCACTATTCTCATACAAAAAGGACATTATGTTTGAAATGTAATATCCTAGGAGAAAGGAAGAGACAAGTATTAGGAGATCTAGATTATGATTACCTTTGCCACTGATTGCTGCGTGACTTTGGGTAGGTCATTGATCTTTAATAACTGGGAGTGAGAATAAATGAGAGGTGTCATAAAGATTAATGAAGGTTGCTAGCAGTGACCCCCAAGACTGCCTTTGTCAGCAGCCGGATGTTTGTATAATTCCTTCTATCTTCTTTTGAGTAAAAATATCAGGAAAAAAGGGGAGGGCATAATTGAATAAATACGTTAGCATATTGTAAGCTTCTCCAGGGAAGGGACTGTGTCTTCTATTTTTCTTATCTCTTCCCACATCACTTAGCATTATGCTTTGCCCACAATAGGCTCTAGGTAAATACTGTTCACTGCCTTTTCTTTCAGTCAAACTCCAGAATTCTAGAAGTTGTTCCTAGTGTCTTTCTTTGCCCTTCACATTCCTCTTGGCTCTTTCTCTTAGTAGAATTATTACTTAACATTTTGGAACTGGAATTACACACAATAGTAGCTTTCTGTCTCTAGATTGCTTTTCCATGCATGCAATTCATTTCGAATTTTTCATGTACTTACGCTAACATCTGTTGAAAAGATTAGAAAGGACTCTGAAAGGTCATCATGTCCATCCTCCAGCCTCTAATCCAAATTGCATATTGACTTTCTAAGAGGCCAAAAGCTCTGTCTTGCTCTAAGAAATTCCTAGCGCCCAATCTCCTGTAAAAATTTCTTCTCATTTTGAGTGGCCTAGTTCTCCCTCCAAACATGGGGTGCCATCAAGGTTACTGAGGGCCTACCACTCATGAGGGATATGCTGGGTAAGGTTTGTATTAAGATAACAACTTTGGATCTTTGGCCAACTTTGCTATATTTTCTGCTCTAAATCATTCAAACAACTCTGATCCAAGTACTAACTCCTGGGACACTCCACGATTAACCTCTCTTTCCACTCTGAGAAGCAGCCAACATCAATGCTTCATCCTTTTGAAATAGCATAAGCAGTTTGTAATACACTAAAAAGACATCCCATCACCCTCTAGTAATCTTTTTTTTCCTTAATAGTCTTTTATGAGGGACTTTATCAGTAGGTTATAAGGAAAACCAAGTAAGTTATGTTCCTTTCTTCACCTTTACCTACGATTTTATTAACTTTTTCAAATGCAATATGACAGTTTTCAACATAATGAAAGGGGTTAGAAGAAAAAAAAAACCTTTCTGTCCAGCTTGATGATTTCAGTGCTGGGTTAGCAGAGTTGGGTTTGGGACATGGCTCATACTCTTATGGACACTAAATCATTTCCTGGTGTTTCTGGGGAGGTCAGCCACAAGTTCAAGGTGGAAGTGACAAGTTTTCAGGCCTTCAAATATGAGGCATTCAGCTCCCCAGAAGACATGAAGGAAGGAAACAACAAGTTTTTCCAACGCTTGATGTTTCCGGCAAGTGGAAATGAGAGAGAGCCCCCCCTGTAAAGGCAACCAGACAACAGGAGATGCTGGGGGAGGGGGACAAGCCTCTGAAAGGAAGAGGTGTCTGTGAATGTTCCTCAGTTTTATAGAGCAACTTTTCTCTCAGTCTGATGGTGAATTTCCTCTTCTGTAACATAAGGGGGTTGGGCTAGGGAATCTCTAATGCCCTCAGCATTTAACATTCTGTGATTTGGAGGGAATAAGATAGAAGCTTCCAGAAAATTGTAGTAGAATTTAGCATTAGAGCTATCATCTAGCCCTTAGATCTGGGGCTTTCTCACCACATTCATCTGCTATGTCAGTCTCCTTTTCCCATTAGCGAGTTGTTCTAGGACCTCCACTTTGGAATTCCATTTCAGAGAGAAATCCAAGTCAGTGAACCTTCATTCCTGTCTTAGCTGTGCCTTTGACTTTCTGAACTTCAACTCTATACTCTCTTTACCTTTACTCCTCCCTTTTGCCCCCCAGATTTTAAGCTCCTTTTTTATATGTTGTCTTTTTTCCATTAAAATTTAAGCTCCTTCCCCAACTGATAAATGGTCAAAGGATATGAAAAGGAAGTATTCAGATGAAGAAATTAAAGCTATCTATAGTCATATGAAAAAATTCTTTAAATCACTATTGATTAGAGAAATGCAAATTAAAACAACTGTGAGGTACCACCTGACACCTATCAGATTGAGTAATATGACAGAAAAGGAAAATGACTAGTGTTGGAGGAGATGTGGGAAAATTGGAACACTAAAGCATAGTTGGTGGAGTTGTGAACCAATCCAACTATCCTGGAGAGCAATTTGGAACTATACCCAAAGGACTATAAAACTGTGAATACCCTTTGTTCCAGCAATACCACTACTAGGTTTGTATCCCAAAGAGATCATAAAAAAGGGAAAAGGACCCACATGGACAAAAATATTTATAGCAGCTCTTTTTTGTGGTGGCCAAGAATTGGAAACTGAGGAGATGCCCATCAATTGGGGAATAGCTGAACACATTGTGGTACATGAATGTAATGGAATACTACTGTGCTATAAGAATGATGAGCAGGCAGATTTCAGAAAAACCTGAAAAGACTTACACGCACTGATGCAGGGTGAAGTGAGCAGAACCAGGAGAATATTGTACACAGTAAAAGCATCATTGTACAATGATCAACTCTGATAGACTTAGCTCTTCTTGGCAATGCAAGGGTCAAAAGCAATTCCAAAAGACTCATGATGGAAAATGCTATCCACATCCAGAGAAAGAGCTATGGAGTCTGAATGCAGAGCGAAGCAGACTATCGTTACCTTTTTTGGTTTGTTTTTTCTTTCTCGTGGTTTTTCCTTTTTGTTCTGATTCTTCTTTCACAACACGACTAACATGGAAATATGTTTAATATAATTGTACATGTGTATAAAAATTAAAATGTAAGCTCCTTGAGGGCAGGATCAATGATTCTTTTTGCTTGTATTTTTATCTCCGGTGCTTCGTACAATGACTGTACATCATAAGTGCTTAATGAGTGCTTTTTACAAATCTATCTAGTCTAATTCCCTTATTTTACATATGAGGATATTGAGTCCTACAGTAGTAAAGTGCCTTAAATCAGTTCTTCTGATACTAAATGGAGTGTTCTTTCCAGTATACTATGCTGTCCTCTGGTATGTGATAGCAGAATGCAAGGATGGTTGAAAATGATGTCATAGTGAGTCTGCCAGGAAGAAGCACAGAGTGGGAGTGGAAGACAAGCAGCTAGGGTGAGCTATGAGAGGAGGTGAAGGAGGAGAGTCTGTGGGAGAGATCAAAAGCAGAAGAGAAGGGTGGAAGCAGCAAGAACTTGGAGGGATAGGCAACAAAGCATGGATGATATAGAGAGTAGAAGAAAGCTTGGCCATAGCTATCTATTAACCCAGCTTAACTCAAGAAAGGTGGCACAGTGGATAGAGTGCTGGGCCTGGAGTCAGGAAGGCTCAAATCTGGCCTCAGATACTAGCTGTGTGACCATGGGTAAGTCACTTACCCCTTTTGCCTCACTTTCCTCATCTATAAAATCACCAGCAGAAGGAAATAGCAAACCACTCCATTATCTTTGCCAAGAAGATGAAGAGTTGGACATGACTAAAAAGCAATAACTGAACAACAAAAGGATATATCTATGGTTATATAAGGTTCACATTAATCATTAATTGGCCATTTATTATTTTATTTATCATTTATTATTGTAGAATATAGAAATGTATTATTTTGTTTTAAATAAATACTATTTATCATATATCATTTATTGTTATTAGTCAGTCATTTATTGAACTTCTGACATTAAAGCTATGGTAGGCATGGTGCAAATACTCGGGATAGAAAAGAAGGCAAAAACATAGTCCATGCACTCAAAGAGCTCACATTTTAATAAGAGAGACAACATGCAAATAAATGTTCATATATAAGGAGGGGCATGCACAGACTACCTAAGGGACTCTCCCTAGGTGGCGACACTGGGGAGCCCACTTCCTGCTTCTAGGGGGGCCATGATGACATGGAATGGAAGTGCTTTGGAGAGAGTAAGAAGCATATGTGAATGTTCTGTAACTGATTCCACGGGATAGATATTGTGGTGAAGAGAAGGCTGTAGAGGCTTTTATAAAAGGCCGGTCAGCTCCAGATAATTATCTCTCAAGGGGAACTTAGTGACGACTCCTTAGCTCAGGGTAGCAGGGGAAGGGACTGGAGCCCATTACTTTATGATTTCAAAAGATCTGCAGGAAGCCTTAGTCATTATGGCATGCCAAAGTTCAAGTTGTAGTCAGTGCACCATTGATGCCCCTGAGATAAGAAGGGAGTGGAACTCTTTCAATATTCTGGTATTTTAGAGGCCCAAGGCCATCACCAGTCATCTTGACCTATTTCTTGCCACTGGATTCCAATGACTCTGGAGGAGAGAGTGAGGCTGATGACTTTGCACAGCTTTGTCTCACTTAAATCCAATTCCCTTGCAAGTCAAGACATCGTACTCTTGATATCATCAGTCCTTTTTGATAACTAAGGATGAACAGTAACAACAACAATTTTAGAGTCCAGTTATGCATTCAGTGCAGCGTTGATGCCCTGGGTGATCTTGGAGAGAGAGAGAGAGACAGAGAGAGAGATGGGGGTGGAGGGAGAGCAAGAGCGAGAGCGGAGAGACAGAGACAGAGAGAGAGGGAGAGAGAGAGAGAGAGAGAGAGAGAGAGAGAGAGACAGAGAGAGAGAGAGACAGAGAGAGAGAGAGACAGAGAGAGAGAGAGAGCGACGGGGAGAGAGAGAGAGAGAGAGAGAGAGAGAGAGAGAGAGAGAGAGAGAGAGAGAGAGAGAGGGAGAGAGCTTTAGGACCCCTGCCCAGAGGCAACTAGGAACTCACTTGGCAACAGTGCTGCCTTTGGACATCAACATGGTAAGACTGATACTATGTAGGAATTGAATTAAGTTGAGCCTACTTTCTCCAGAGACTAAGATGGTGTAGGAGAGGGTGTGCCCCCAAGATATTAGGGAAAAAGCTTGTGCTTTATTCTTGATGTATCTTAAAAGTAAATATCCTTTGTAATGCTACCCAGTGCTGAGTGGTCGAATGGAACTGGGGTCTTAGTAACAGGCCCCTGGCAATGAGGTGAACACAACCAGCAAAGGCCCAAACTAAAGTCATTAGAGAAAAGACAACTCCAAGGGTAATCTAGAACCCCAGGTGGGGCCATAGCCAGCCTGGCTCTTTGAAACAGATAGCGTCCATGTTTTACCCTCAGAAGGAAGAGACTAGCAGCAGAAGACACTGAGAAAGGACTTGAACTAGCAAGGTGATATTTGAGTTGCACCATTGAGGAAGCCAGGGAAACTGGGAAGTAGTGGTCAGGGGGGCAGAGAATTTCATGCATGGAGAACACAACATGTATTTAATATTAAATGCATGTGCTAGAGCCTGGTAAAGCTGTACAGATAAGATGCAGCTCATGCATTTAAGGAGCTACAAAATTTTTTTGTTAGTTTTTTTTTTTTAAGGAATATAAGGAGGATAGTATTTCAACAGCATGATGAGCTCTTTCCACCTATGCAGATAGCAGTCTGTCCCAGGGAGTTGCCTGAGGTCCATAATGGTTAAATGACTTGTCCAGGGTCACATGGTTAGGATAACGGGCTGGATTAGAATCTAGGTTTTCCTTAATGCAAGTTAAGCAATCTATTCATTATGCCAAGTTGTCTTTACTTTCACTTTTATAGATGAAGGAATTAAAACCCAGTGAGGTGAGATGACTTATTCAGGATTACATAGCTAGTTAGTCACAGAGCTAGGAAAGATAACAGGGCATATTGGGAAGAATTCAGAATTTGGAATAAAGAGATCTGGCTTTGAATCACAGACACTAGTCATTTTAATTCTTGGGGCTTTAGTTTCTTTGTCTGTATAATGAAAAGGTTGGAGGAGTTGATATCTGAGTTTCTTCCGACTCTTTATCCTATGATCCTAATCATATATTGATTCTTTATCTAGTAATGTCTGTAAAGGGAATTTTGGTTTAGAAAATTCTGTATAAATTAGTTTTTACTCTAAAAAGGGAAGCTTACAGAGGGACAAAGCTTCCATTTCTTTGTGAGCTCTGTTTTGGTTGTCCTGGTTTCCATTCACTGCATGATTCCTTTTCTGTCCCAGGAAGTAGACCACCATGAAAGCAGTATGGTAGTGGATAGGAAACTGGCCTTGGAGTCAGGAGGACTTGGGTTCAAATCCCACATCTGCCAATTACTTTCTGTATGACCCAAGAAGAGTCACTCAAATTCTCTGTGCTTTAGTTTCCTCATCTGTAAAATGGAGTTCAGACTTGATTGCTTCTTTGGTGTCCTCTAGTTATAAGTAGATGACCATATTACCTGTCCTTGTTCTGTCTTCAAAATACTGATATGATTGACATACCACAACATTCATTGCTATGGACAGCACATCTTTTAAAACAGGAAAAGAAAAGAAAACCTTCTTCTGTAGACCTTCTCTCCTTTCTTTAGGTGCACACAATGCCCTCATCCTTCTCCAAAGGTTACCTGCTACTGAGCCAAGGTTACTTGATGCTGCTTGGAAAGACTGCGAACCTAAGTGGAAGGCATCATTGCTAGGGGCCCACCTTCCAAGCCAATCTGCTGAGCTAATTAGCTTCAGTGGCTCCAGGTCTATCAAGACAATAAGCTTTCTTCAGAACTGAATGAGAAGAGGTGTTTGAGAAGCTGGAGAAACCTGAAAAGCAACTTGGTCTCCCATAAAAGAATGAATGGGCCCGTTTGGGATATATGTAAATGTGGCTTTAAGGAAGAAAAGTAAATGTTGCAAGAGTATATATCAAAGTTAGAAGTGTGAGTGAAAAGAAGATCCCCCACTCTGGGAGGAAAGATAACCTGGATTGCTCCCCATTGAGGCCAAGCAGAATCACAGGAGGGCATTTGGGGGAATAGGAAACTTCTCAGTAACCACCTCAGGGTGACAGATAAGAGGATTCTCTTCCTCCCGGAGGTAGTCCCGTGGCCTCAACTGGGTGTGAAGAGGCATTGTTCCTATGAAGGCAGACCACTGAGGATAATCTAATTGGGTTGATTTGTGGAACACCTATGTTAAATCTAGAAGGAGTGAGATGAGGCCTAAAGAAGAACTTACTAGCCAGTAGCTCTACATATGTTTTTTCAAAAAATACATACTAAGAATATTTGTATGTGTAGTAACTCTTATTTCCATTTTTATGACAAGTGAGGAGTTGAGTGAGGCCAGATATTTGCAAGCATTTCTCCAATGACATGTATCCATCAAGCAATAGTCATTTGTTAAATGCCAACAATGTGCCAAGCTATAGTATATATTCAATAAAGAGCTTCAAGAAAGAAGAATAAAATATTCTGTTAGGGAGAAGATGTGATGATGGTGATGGGTGAAGAGCCCTAGAGTATTCCCCTAATACCAGCAGATGTCAGGAGAAAGCACGAGAGGCCTCCAGAACATCCTGTTGGTGAACTTATGAGAAGACATGGTGGGAGAGGTGCCATGATAAGCAAACATGGATCGGCAGAGATCTGTATTATTAGAAGGAAATTCCTAATTGATGACTCCATAGAACCATTTAAGTAGTATTTAATGATGTGCCGGTCTTCGTGCCAGCCACTGGAGATACAAAGGTAAAGATGATAGAGTCCCTGCCTCAAAGACTTTACACCCTGTGGGGGAAACAAAACATCCCAAAGTCTATACTCCAAAGTGGATCATAGGATCATGCATCTAGACCTAGAAGAGACTTGAGAGGAGATCTAGTTTTACTTCCTCATTTTACATGTGAGGAAACTGAGACTCAAGGAGATTAAGTAAACTCTCCTAGGTCACATAAGAAGTGTCAGAGGCAGGATTGGAACCCAGATCTTCTGGACTCCTGAACCAGTGTTCTCTCCACTGCATTGTGATTATTTCTTTCTACTTTTAAACATGGGAGAGAGCAGCAGAGGTCTTTCAAGTGGCCTAGCATTATTGATATGGGTTGCGAGTAGAAGATGGCTCATCCTGGTCTCTTGCTGGTATTTATATGCATTAAAATTCAAATTCTACAAGATTTTATTATATATAATACACTTGTCTAGATATTGGTGGTACAAAGTTATTGATAACAGACATGTATGTAGAGACTTAAAGGTTTCAAGGCATATTATCTATATTATTTCACTTGAACCCCACCACAGCTCTTTATTATAGGTACTATTTATTCCCATTTCACAGGTAAGGAAACTGATGTTTAGTGATTGTAACCATGGTCATATGGCTAGAAAGTATCAGAAGTAAGATCTGAATTCAAATCATCATAACTCTAATTACAGCATCCTATCCATTATATCATGCTATCTTAAGATTAAAAAATAAACCATCTCTGTCCTTCACAATTAGAAATGTTCTGAAGTGTCAGCAGGTAGTAGGTTTCTAGAGAAGCTAAATGACCATTTGTCATCACTGTCATAGAAGATCTTCGTTGTCAGGTGAAGGTTTGACCTAGATGAAGATCCAGCAGAGGAGTTGAGGCAGTCCTAGAGGTAGGGGAAGAACCAGGAGAAAACAGTGCCGCAAAATTCTAGAGTAGAGAGAGTATACAGAAGAGGTGATAGGCAAGCTGCAAAGAGATCAGGGAAAATGCAGAGTCAGCCATTAGAATAGGCAATTTTAAGAGATCACTGATGACTGAAGGTACTAGGTTCAGTCGAATGATAAGATCAGAAGCTATACTGAGGAGAGTTTAAAATTGAATGAGAGGAAAGGAAATGGAGGCAGGGATTGTCAATGGTTCACTCAAGGAGATGGTGTACTCAAGGAGTACAGCCAAGAAGGAGAAAAGAAATATAGGCTGAGCTATGAGGGATGGTGGTATCTAGTGAAGGCTTTTAAGGGTGGGGGACATGGGTGTGTTTGTAGGCAGCAGAGAAGAAACTGGTAGAGAGGGAGGGATTGAAGATTAGTGAGAGTTGGGGTGATAGAGGGTAAAATCTGCTAGAGAAGATGGCATAGGATAGATGGAATGAAGGATTCATGCAGAGGGACTATCCTTGGCAAAGGGGAAGGGCTGCCTTTTCATGTGAGATGGGGCTCAGGGCAGAGACAGTTGGGAAAAACACCTCAATCATGTAAGACAAGGAGCATGGAAGAAGAAGGATCACTTAATGAATGGTATTGATTTTTCCAGTGAAGCATGAGCAAAATTCTCAAATGAGAAGGTGGAGGAGAGTGGGTAGAAAGCTTGAGAAAGGATGAAAAGGTTTAGGAAAGTCTCTGTGGTGAGTGGAAGAATGAATGAATTACAGAAATATAAAAGGATTGTTCTGCTCCAGTGATAGCCCAGTTAAGATTATGTACTATAACTGTGTCATAATTTTGTGACTCTCCAGTTCTATCCAGCAGCATGTGAAGAGGAACGAAGATGGCAGATGGTGGTAGCGATTCAAGGTAGGGGTTTGACAAGGTATGGTAAGCATTAGGACAAGGGGGCAAAGGATTTGAGTCTATAGGACAATGAAGTAGAGTTGAACTGACTTGCCAAGGGGAGGGAGGACAGTGCAGCCAGTACAGAGGTGATGACCTGGGAATGAACTGAAGGATGGAGAAATTGGAGAGCATGGTGAGAACAAAGAACCAGGTTAGGAGTTATAAAGCAAAGGTAAAATGATAAAAGATTATGATCAGATAAAGGAATTTCAGAGTTCATGAACATGAAAGTGGACACTTGTCAGAGATGGCAAAATCAAAGGTGTCACCATCTCTGTGCGTAGTTGAGGGGAGGTAGAAGATTGGATCAGGGAACTAATATGTATAAGGGTGGGGTGACTGATTTACTCAATCTCAACCCACTTAAAATGAGTGATAAGATGCCCAATCAGTAAATCCCATAGGTCTTTTTCTTAGTGTGAGAAAAATCCTTCAGATTTTGGTGATGCTGTACAAAAATCATGTTTGGGTAGGCCAAGGAAAGGTGGCCATGCTCTAGGGGTCATATCCAAGCTAATTGGAACTGCATTTATTCCAGAAAATGGAGTAAGGTGTGAGATTCCACACCCTGAGAAGAAACTCCTGAGGGGAAAGGAAAAGCCTAGGCTTTGTCTTGGGCCAGTCTCCTTTTCTTCCTTCCCCTTCAGCCAGAAGGATCCTCATGAGCTTCAAAGAATCTGAACAACTTTGGACCTCCCATCTCCCTATCAGTGTCCTACATGCATTCCTGGTTCAATTGAGAGCAGTACACATTGGGAGTCAAGTTCAGATGGGCAGATTTTCACCATGCTTAAGGGGAACTTCTTGAGCATCTCATCAATGGTAAAAAGGTAGTAATTTCAGAAACCAGGAGCTGGAACTAATGATATAAAAGAATCACCTCTGACTCCTTAGGGGTAGATCTACAATGAGAGAGAAAGAGAGAGGGAGAGAGAGACAGAGATGGAGACAGAGACATAGTTTTGCTCTAGGACTCAAGAGTGGTCATGGGAATGAGAACTGGGATAAGGATTATCAGAGCTTACATGAGCCACAAATTGATTAAGGAATTGGAATTTAGGGTATTTGGGGGAGTATCATTATGTATGTTGAAGTCCTCTAGTAGGAAGGCAGGATTTGGTATAGAGAAAATGACTGTGAACCAGGCACTGAACTCATTGAGGAAGGAAAGAGAATGTCCTGGGGTTTGGTAGATAACAGTCACTAGGATAAGAACTGGGTGATAAATTTGAAAAGTGTCAATCTCAAAGGAGCAGAGGTTGCTGAATGATGGTAGTAGAGAACAATCTGGAAGTGGCAATGGGGAGCAAGAAGTATTCTGACTTCCCTACTATGACTTATGAGTCAGGGGGTGTGTTTAAAACAATCAAAGAAGCAATACCATCAGGAGGGAGCCAAGTCATTGTGAGTAACAGAAGAAGGAAGGAGGAGAAAAGGAAAAGGTTTAAGATAAAGGCAAGTTTATTAATTATGGAACAAGCATTCCAGAGAGCACAGTGGGAGGGGTAGTAGATCTGAAGTGTAATAATTGGGAGGTAGGGAGATGCAGTAGTATTAAGGGCTATTGGAGTAAAGGCAAAGGCAGTTGGAGATGGGGTTAGTGTGTTAGCAACCAATGAGAAGAGTGTGAATTGTAGGAGCATTTTAAGAATGACTCTTTGTCATTGATCAGTACTCCAAGAGAGGTCCATTTGAGGGAGGGAGGTGATTAGACCATTTAAGGTCCCCCCCTTGAGATCCAATCTTGGAGAAGGTAGTGAGGTATCTTGTGAGGCCTTGAGAAGCCAGTTTCACAAGGTGCAGGAATAGGTGAAGGATCAGGAGGCAGGAGGTGACAGTGGGAGGGAACAAAGCCAGGACCTGCACCATAGAGTCCAGAACTCTTTTCACTGATTTGTTCTATTTGAGATCAACTAGCCCAAACCCTTCTTTTTTTAGATGAAACAATTGATGTCCAAAGAGGGTGGTTATGTGACCTATCAGTTAAGCAATCACTGGCTCAAGGTCAAGGTTAGAGGTAGTAAGTGATAGAATCTGGATTTGAATCTATGTCTTCTGATACCAAGTCCAGTACTCTTTTCATTATACATTATACGATAATTCCAGTGATCACAAAGCACTTAGCAAAGTGCCTAGCTCCTGGTAAGCTATATAAATGTTAGTTATTATTATTGTTGTTATAACACCACACTGTCTTTTTCCTAATCATCTCTAGTCCCTCTCCTCCTCCCTCACAGAGATATACCATCTAAATATTTGGGGGTATGGTGAACAATCTTCCCTAATGTGCCATCTGATTGGTTCTCCTCTGAGGCTTCATTTATCAGACTGAAGAATCCTTATTTTTATTTATTTTTGGTCATTGTTCTAGCTATGAAGAGTTCCCTGTGGAAGAAAGTTACTAATGACACAATTGAAAAGCTTGGGCTAAAAGAAACCCATTCTGGACGCTTGGCCACATGTCATTGAGAAGATCTGAAAACTAGAATGAGAGAAAATGTAGCACAGTGGACAGAGGGTAAATCTTCAAGTCAAGAAGACTCCCAATTTGAGCCCATCTCAGAAGGTTCTGGTTGTATGACCCTGGGCAAATTACAACCTTTCAGTGTCCAGGCCAATTCACTAAGATTTTAGAATGCAGTGTAGAGGTAAAGTGAGTATTCTCATCAAGTTTTCCCTACCCTGAAGAAATCACAGGTCCTGATCAGACCCTCCTACACTCACACACACACACACACACACACACACACACACACACACACACATGCTCGCACACACACCATGGAGAAAGCCTTGCAACTCCAGCTCTGTGTTCCCTAATTTGTAATGCCCCCTATTAAGAGGGGGAGGAATGCTTCTGTACTGGAATTATTTATATAAACAGCTATCTTCCCATCTGAGTAATGCTAATTCATCTCAGTCCCATCCCTAGCCATTTGTGACCTATCAGAAATACCTTCATCACTTGCGTCTCATTACAATTACCACGGCTCCTGGCTCCTAAGAATAACCTTCTAAGAAGGATGAAATACACTCCTGGGGCATCTAATACCAATGCATTCACATTCATATTTTTAGTAGCATATCCTCGTCAGCCCAACCTTTAGTGTGCTGTATGTACTTTTAATAATCTCCATAAAAGCCTGATTTCCAATCCCTAGGCTCAAGCTGACAGTGTAAATAAAATCACCCAAATCCACAGGGTAAGAGAAATGAAAATGACAAGGATTAAAATTTGGTCAAACCTCTTTCTTTTTAAAAATTCTACTTCCCTTCCAATTGGATCACGACCCTCTGTGTGCGCGGCTTAAGACCAGACGGTATGCTTTCACTTTTATTCCGCTCCGCAGCCGGGCTTACAGTATTTAGTGGAAGTCTGTAAAGAATGTGTGCTGTGGAGAGAGTTAATACCATAATCCCCCATCGTTGGGGTCAAATGCTGAATAGAGCAGAAGAATTAGAGAATATGTTACATACAATGGCAGAAAAAAATGCATCAGCATGCTGTTCTGTTAACACTTGCTTTCATTACCGGCAAGTAATGGCAATGAGGTAATAGAGTGTATAAAGAGATGTGTACTTGGAGTCCAGTGTGCATGCAAAAATGGGAGCCGAATCCTGGGAGCTCAAGTCTAAATACCACGTCAACTCAGGGAGGTATTTATCGTGGCTTATAATTGCATCTTCCCAAGTACCTGCTTGGCTTGAGTCCCTAAGTAACAAATTCAGCCTGTAAATTGTTTCGTCTAGTTGAACTTTGAGCTCCCCCCGCTTTTTTTCTCTCCCCAGCAGTGTGTGTGAATATTGCAATCCAAGTGCCGTAATTCATCCTTCTCTGGAGAATTCTCTCCACTAATAAGTAGCTGTCTGAGGTGTCTCGGCAAAGAATAGCTGGGCTTTGAGCTTCATCTTAGAAGAGGCAATATAATTTCCTCTCAAGCAGTATTACAAGTTTTGTTGTTCAGTCATTTCATTTGTGTCCTACTCTTCCTGACCTCATTTGGGGTTTTCTTGGCAAAGATACTGCAGTGGTTCCTCATTTTGCAGATGAGGAAACTGAGGTAATCAGAATTAGGTGACTTGCCCAGGATCACACAGCTAATGAGTATCTGAGGCTAGATTTGATCTCAGTAAGATGAGTCTTGAGGATTCCGTGCCCAGCATGCTATCTACGGTGCTACCTAGCTGCCCTAAAATTACAAGAAGGTAACTAACTTTATATTCAAATTGCACATACCCATACCCACACATATGCACAAACACTGGTGTGGGCACACGTGTTCATACATGTCGTGCAGTTGTATATTAATTAGTTGTTTTCCTACAAACATATCAAAATTTGTATATCTGACTGAGTGTTATTCCACAAAAGGAGTACCCTTTGAGAGCAGTATGGAAGAAAGCACACTGGCTCTGGAGTCAGAGGATCTGGGTTCTAATCCTTCCCTGGACAATTATCATCTGGGTGAACCTGGGCAAATTACTTTCCTTCTCTGGGCCTCAATTTCCTACTCCATAAAATGAGGGGGCTACAATTAATCAGCAAGCATCATTAAGCACCTATGCTGCAATAGGCACTGTGCAAGATTCTAGGGATTCCAAAAAGGCATATTCCTCCTTTCCCTTCCCTAGTCCTGGGGTGTACAGAGCCCAGCCAGACTGCTCTATAGTTCCTACCTCTTGGATGATATTGGAATCACTGAGTCTCTTCCTTTGAGAGAGATAGAGGATCATTAGACTTTGCCATCTGCCCTGCCTTGGTGCCCTCTAGACCCCCTGGCACTGTTATCTGACCTACTTGTGCATCCTAAGGAACTATGGAGTTCACCTTTCTTTTATGTGTTATCTCCTTCAGTCGAAGTGTGAGCTCCTGGAGAGCTGGGATCATTTTGCTTTTTCTATTTGTATCTCTAGTGCTTAGTACTATGCTTGGCTTGTAGTAAGCATCTAAAATGTTTTTCTTTTCATTCATTCATTTAATTCATTCAAAGAAAAAAAGAAATAGTCCCTGCCCTCAAGGAGCTTGCACTCTATCAGACCAGATAACTCTAAATGGGCTCTCCAGGGAGGGGGTGAATTTCCCTTCATTGGAGCCAGATAACCATTTGCTGTGCATGTTGGAGGAGGGATCTCTTTTGCTTATTTATTGGATGGCGATGGATTCGGAGAGCCTTTCAGCTAAGAGGTTTAGTGATCTTGTGATTCTAAATGGAAAATTCAATTTATCAGAATGCACTGTTTCCTGAGCTTTTCATTTAATGAAAGCAATTTCATGTACACACATGCATATTTTGGATATAAATGTATGTGTAGTGTATATATACATACACATATACAACTAATTAAAAATGAGCTATGGTTCAGTACAGGGCACAGGTCTGGCCATGTCATTCCCCTTCTCAAAAATTTTCAATGGCTCCCTATTGCTTTTAGGATGGAATACAAACACCTTGTTACGTAGTTTGAAGCCCTTCCCTATAGGGATCCAACATGCCTTTCTAACCTTATTCCATACTGCTCCCTTCTTGTTTGAAGACATTAGTGACTATCCAAGGCTCCTGCTTGATTTGTTAAACATCAACATGGTACCACATGACAAATGCTGATACTAACAAAGGCAGTTACTCCTGCAGAGCTGTAGTAAGTCAACACATTTGTCATCCTGAAGAATCTCTCTCTGTCTCTCTGTATTTCTCTCTCTCTCCTCTTTGTCTCTCTGTCTCTATCTACACCCTTCCAGTGTCCCTCTGTGTTCATCTGAGAGCTCTCCTCTTTGTTTCTCTCTACACACTTCCAGTGTCCCTCTCTAACTCTCTTGGTTTCTATCTGTCTCTCTCTGCCTCTGTCTTTCTCTCTGCCTCTCTATCTCTTTCTCTGTCACTTTCTCTGTCTCTCTTCATCTCTCTTCCCTTTTTCTCTTATTCCTTTCCTCCTTTTCCTTATTCTGGCACCTAAGTTTTGGTTCATGCCTGGGTGACTCCCCACCTAACCTTGGTCTAACAAAGGATGTCTCAAGTCCAGATTTGCCTTTTTGCTACTTCAACCCATTGCTCTTAATTCTACCCTTTGGGGGCCAAACAGAACAAATGGAATACCTCTTCCCCAAGGAAGAGCTTTAGATTCTTGAAGCCAACTCTGAAGTCCCTATTGAGTTTTCTCTCCTTTGGGCTAAGCACACCCAGAACCTTAACTGATCCCCATATGACATGGACTCTAGGCCCTTCACCATCCTTGTTGTGCCTCTCTACACACACTTTGGATGACAACTTCTCTTCCTGAAATGTGGCACCTAGAACTGAACAAGGTACAGGAAAACTATATAGGAGAAACTGGAGAAAAATACAAAGAGTATATGTGTATTAATGCCGATGAGAAGAGAGGTGACGCAAAGGTGGTATGATTTTTGTTATTCCACTCAAAATATTGCTTTGAAACCATACTCCCAGTCACCAGAAGAAATAAGAGAATCAAATGATTGCCTTGAAGATGTCGCTATGGCGCTTGCAACTTTAATAAGGCAGGTTTGGCTTTTTTTGCTTGTTTTTCTGAATCTCACTGAAGTAATTCATGAAGCCCTCTCCAAAGCAATAGAATTCAATTTATTACAATTAAAAAGCAAGCAAACAAACAAACAAAAAAACCAAAACCAACCTGACATAGTAGAAAGATAGATCAGAGATTAAGGTTTGAATGGGGCCTTCAAACCTATGTAGTCCAACCCTCTCACTTTACTTATGAGGTACCTGAGGTGAAGAGACATGAAGTAATTTGCCCAAAGTCACAGAAGTAGTTAGCTACAGGCTGGATTTGAGCCCAAGTGCTATGATTTTAAATCCAGGGCTCTTTCCACTGTATGGTAAATCAAAGGATCAGAATTCCAATCTTGGCTTTATCACTTATTAGGCATATGGCTGTGGGAAAAGCATTTCTCAGAGATTTTGCTTCCTCATCTATAAAGTGAGGGTAATACTATTTGGATAACCTATACCACAGGGTCATTGGAGGGAAGGTATATTTTTAACTATAGGGCATTACGTAAGTAAGAACAATTACTTACTGTTTATTTACTGGGCTCTTGGTATAGTGGGAAACTCAAAGAAAACTCAGTGAGTTCTCTATTGGAATTAATGGTTCAGTAGAAGACAGAAGACATGAATATAAATAGCTCCAATGCAGTGAAGAATGATCAATTTGCTTACTTTGATGGCCAGTAGCACTCCAAGTGACAACGCAGCTCCTTCAGGATGCCAGTTGACTGATTGCTCTCCTCTATTGGTGATGTGCCTAGAAAGGAGGATGCTGGGGAACTTAGAAATGATGACTGCTTTAAGGAAAAAGGAGTTACCATAACTGTTACTTTTTCAAAGTGATTCTCACTGCTTCCTTCTGACACAACCCTATGTAACATCTCAGTCACATGGGAAAATTGTCATTGGGCCATAGCAACATTAGTCCTAACCCTACCTGCTTAGAGGACCTCACAGATTGAAAACCCTGAAGAGTAGGAACGTGACTGAGTCTGGTGGGCAATCCTTCCCCAAAGACATTAACGGTATCCTTCTATGCCCTTACAGTAACCTGCTAGGTCTGCAATAGGGCCAAAGCAAAATAAAAATGACATTGGTCCATTATTCTTCTTTGCAAAGTAAAATTAAACCTGAATCACCAAAGAAGGCTGTGAAATGGTAATTGGTCCAATATTTTTGTTCCAACACTTTTAGTTTGAGTGTGAACTCACTTAGCCAGGGAGCCAGGACATAGATATGAATCAGATGGCAATTCTGTCATCAACCCAGATACTCTATTTCTTACATCTTTATTTATTAATTTTTTAATGACCCTTTTCAGCTGGAGTGTCTCATGTCAGTTCTCAGGCTAAAAGTTAATTGTTTTGGAAAGCTGAATGAATTCTGTTTGACCACAGGAGCATTAAGAACATGAAAACAGTGGACCTAATGCTCACCTCACTGTCTTTCTTTCTCTGGGCTTAGATGACCTCTGTTTAATAGAAGAGAAACATTCCATTAATCATACGTTAAGCTTGTATGGCATATATAACATTTTTTTTCAAAGAACTTTTCCATCCAAAATCCTATCCAATCCTCCCATACCCTGTGAGGTAGGTAAGCCAAGGATTATTTTTCCCATTAAAAAATGAACTAATTGCCCAAGCTCATAACACTAACAGTGGCAGAGTTGAGATAAGAACTCAAATCTCAATAGAATGTAAGCAACATGAGGGCAGAAGTTATTTCTCTTTCCTGCCTTTGTATCCCTAAACCTAGTACAAAACCTTACACATAGTAGGCACATTAAATGGTTTTTAGTAGAATTTCTTTGTTGAATAGAACATCTTGATATCTAATTCAATATTCTCACCATTTCATCTTATTGTTGCAAAGCTACTAGAGTAGTGAATAATAATATCAGAAAGAATCAGGAATGGAGCAGGAATGGTACAAGAAACTTGGAAAATGACACTCCACTTCCTTTGATCAATAGTCATCTGTAATTTCTGGAAGGGGGGTCTCCCATATGCACATAAAACAATATTACTAAATGCAGTGAATACTTTTTCAGTCTTTTCTTCAAAACATACCCAAGGTGATTTTGAGGATTCAGTCACCTGGGCTTTCTGGATCAAGTTGATCGGTTAATTCCAACACCAAGCAGGGCCTGTTTTTGTTTCTGTTCTTTGTTTCTGAATCCCTCTAGAATAGTGCCTGGCATATAGCAGGTACCAAATAAATGCTTGATTCTCAGCCAACCGGAAAGATCCTTTGATGTTATGACAAGCTTGCAGCTCTCTCATAATCAAATGGAAAGACTATTGGGTTTGGAGTCAAGGCCCTGGGTTTGAATCCTAGCTTTGACTCTTACTGTCTATGTGGGTGTCTCTTAAAGGTCCCTTCCATCCCTAATCCATGATCCTACGATCCTAAGTAGTTATCTTTCTCCTTCTCCTGTGAATGGAAAATCAGAAAAATAGAAGATACAAAACAGTTACAATGTTCTCACTTACACAAGAATATAATAATTTAATACACGATGCCCAAAGTACATAAAAGACAGCACCTGTCATTACAGATAAATGCCAATAAAAAGAAAATATTTAGTGGCCTGCAAAACTTTTTCTGCAAAAGTTCTTATACAAAGCCTATAAACTTAAAAAACTCACATCTTCCTCTACCTTCTCTTCTTTCCTGTGTCTTCCGCAGTTCGTTTCTGAGCCAAGAGGACTATGGACTGCCATGCTGAGGCTACAGATTGTGGAGTGGTCTGGGGTTGAGGATTTAGTCTCATCTCACCAATTCATGGTGTCATCTGGGTGTGGAAATCCTAGTCGAAAGGGAAAAAAGCAGCGGTCTGATATTCAGGAGACCTCAGTTGCGTTCAAGCTTTCATCTAATTTAATCTCCTTGAGCTTTGGATTCCTTAGCTGTGAAATAAAGAAATTTTGATTGGCCCTTACCTATGAACTTAAAGTGAATGTTAAAATGAATTTGTGAGGACAAATGAGGCAATATCCAGGGAAAGGAATTTGGCATTTGTTGAACAAAAAACACTGAATAAACCCAAAGTCATCACATGCTTTGGGGAAGAAGTGGACTCCATTAACATTTGGTTCTACCCAGTCATTTCCCCTCTTGCCCAGTTATACTTTTGCATTATTAGGCTCAAGGAACAGAAGGGTGCTCCTAGGTTTGAGCTAGTGAGAGTTTCCCCCATAAATATGTATTTCCCCTGAAAGCACAAATTAAAAAGGACTACCAGGTAGTCTTCCTCCATTCCTGCCTGGCTGCACTGCTTCAGGGCTTCTCTGATCATCCTCCAGGAAGTTCATCATTGGGAAAACCTTGCCATACTAAAAGATCAGGTCAGCTTTGGTATTGACCCATCATCACTTTCTATCCCTTTGATTGGAGGGTAGATTCGTGAACTCCAGAACCTCCATTTAAGGAGCAGGCCTCAGGACAGACATCTCCTCATTTCCCAACTGGTCGCACTACTTAAGGGCTTTCTGTGACTTGTTCACCATGCCCCCCCACCCCCCGATAGAGTACCTCCCTGTGTTGGTAACCAAAAATGGGCTTCTTAGCACTTAGTCCAACAAGTGCCCTTGAAGAGTTTGGCTTTTGTTTGCTTTGATTAATTCAGTGTATTTCATTGAGTCTTACTAAGTGCTAAGCCCCAGGGCCCAAACCCCTGTTAGGTGTAAAACCTTAGTGGGTGCGGATTGGCAACGAAGGTGGAGCCCAAGGTAAGGCTAACTCCAGGCAGGGCCTAGTTTACATGTCTGGGAGACCAGAGGCTTTTAGACCATGTGGGTTTAAGTCCACCTCACTGTGACAATTCTAGGTCATGTGGGTGAGTTGCATGTGTGACTCACTGCTGACGCTGAAAAAGATTTAAAAACCAGGGGTTGGCTGTCTGTTCCTTGGAGCTCTCTTACTCACAGCAGTGGTGGCACGCGTGATTCTGGGTCAGCTCTTGTTCTGAGCTCCCAGGCTGAACCTAGATGTTGGTAACTATGAATCTGTATTGGGTCTGTCTGTTAATGTTTGTACTTTGTTTGTAATTTGCTCTGAATTTCAGGGTGCTGTCTTTTTCCCCCGAACTAAGTGAATGATATTTGTATGCTGAATTAAAGTAAGCTTGTCAACCCCTTCACCTTGCTTTCCTTAGTTAAGCAGATCAAAAGAACCTGTGCTGTTGGCAGCTTTCTGGGTGCTGGCTGTGGGTGGATCTTACACCCCCACAGAAGCTGCTAGCCGGATTGTTGAAACACTCCCTCCCCTTTTTCAGCCTTCTTTAGTGTATTGCATTCCCCCATTAGATAATTAAACTCCTTGAAAGAAGGGGCTATCTTTTTTTGTATTTGCTTAGCACACTGTCTGGCACATAGTATGTGATTTAATAAATATTTATGGACTATTGACTGTTGATTATGAGGCAGAAGAAATCAACCCTAGACTATCTGGGTGCAGATTACCTTTAGACATGGAGAAGAACTGTATTTTCCCATGTATAAGACATCTTTTGGGCAAGTCTGGCACATGTATGCATGCTTAGTACATTCCGTTTCATGAACCTGAAGTACCAATTGTGTCCTTTGAAATCAGTAACTTTTTCATCAGCAATTCTTCTTGCCTCATGCTGAACCATCTTTGTGGACACAGGAATTCCAATTGCCCTTTGCTCCTCAATCCATATCTTCAATTCCCTCTCTAAATCAGGCCATTTTGCTGACTTGCCTTTCATGGTCTTCTTCTGCTGTGGCGTTTTCAGTAGGGTTTCTTCTTCCCATAGCCAGTCTCGGATTGTTTTCTCAGCTGGAGGAGAACCAAACTTACGTTCAGCAGCCTGATCTCCATTCACTTTTGCAAACTGGACCACTTTTAACTTGAATTCAGCACTGTATGAAAGTCTTTTCTGAGCCATTTCTGGGCAGAGCGTGGCAAAATGTAACCTAATATACCAGTAACAAATGTGAAACAATGAGCACAAAGACAACAAGCGTGGAAAAAGCAGGAAATCTAAGTAAAAAAATCTACAACAATGAGCTTAAAAACAAGTGTGAAAAAGAGGGAAATGCAAGTAAAAAAACTACAACCACCGTGTAAGACGCACCCAATTTTTAGACCCTAAATTTTTTGAAAAAGTGTGTGTCTTATACATGGGGAGATATGGTAATGACCAGCATTCCACTCTTGAAGACTTACCATAGATGTTAAAATGGTAATTACAACCCTCATTCTTCATCTTTTCCAAGTAAAATGGCCCCAATTCTTCTCACCTTTCATCTTGCAGCTTTCACCATCATTTACATAGATGATCCCCAAGGAGATACCGATGTTCTGAGAATAGGTATAGGGACAGGACCTGTGATTTCATAGGGAGACAGCATCATAGAAATAGGGAACTCCCAGGTGAGGAAATTGTCAGTTGAGGTCACCTCCAACTTTATAGTCTTGAAGAGTCACTGGAATCCGAGACTCTTACTTCTGGTTTAAAAGCAGTTCAAATAGTTCATGTTATAATTTTTTAAAAAATGACAGATTATCAGAAAGTATTATTTATGTTCTATTTCAAGTACATGATAAGAAACTCCTGAAAGCATATCACCAAGTATTTTCTAAGATTCAGATGAGGTGGTAGGTACTTTCTCTGAGAAACCTTCTTTGATATATTCGCCATAAAGATGTTGGTCTTAAACAATCCATCCATAATCATTTATTAAGCTGCTCACTATGTTGCCAGGCACTGTGCTAAGCTCTGACGGTACAAAGAAAAGCAAAAGCGGCTTCAAGAGGCTCATAGTCTAATAGGGGAGACAACATACAAATGGCTATGTGCATACAAGATAGGTCTGTAGTACATGGAAGATACAAAGGGAAGAAACAGGAATGGAGTTGGGTGGGACAAGGCCTCTTGCAGCAGAAGGTAGGATTTGTCCTGAGTCTTGCAGGAAGCCAGGGAAACTAAAGGGTAGAAGTGAAGAGAGAGAGCATTGCAGGCATGGGAAACAATCCATGAAATTTCATCCAAGCATCATGGGAGAGAAAGCTGGTTCTGTTGGATGACAGAATAATGGAAGGATGTAAAGAGTAAGAAGACTGGAAAGGTTGTTAATGGTGTCTCTTTTCTCTTTTCCCTCAATTTTTCTTGGATTATACTCATTTGTGTACATATTTTCTTCTCTACTTACCTCCTCCACCACCAAGATACAAACTCCTTGAAGACAGTTTTCTTTATGCCCCTGTAATCTCAGTGCCTAGCACTGTGCCTCAAGAACAGTAGGCCCCTAATAAAAAGCACGTCAAATTAAATTGAACCTGATTAATCATCTAGCTTGAAAACATCTTAATTGCCTCAGCTGACATTATGGTTCACCTTGACCCCTGGGGATTTATGACTATTCTCGCCACTCAGAAGGAACAGACTATATCTGAAATTGGATAACAGAAGAACCTGTCTTAGGAACATTTCTCTTCAGATTCGTCTCAATCCTGGAAAAGCAGGCTAACTGGCTGTAAAGCCCCACCATAGCTGCAGGAGCATCTAAGTGAATTAAGTATTAATTTCAGTAGCACCCCATGGTGCCTTTGCAACAAGCACCCGATCTCACCATCTGGGCAACATAAATATGGAGGGCCACATTCTAAACTTGGAGACATGGTGTTCTATGCCAAGGGCTGCGTTGCGAAAGGCAGTAAAGATTTTTCAAGATACTATCTGTGGAGAAGCAAGCTGTGCTTTTGAGAGGGGAATCTGTCCCCCAAGTTAGCCTTAGATTTGTTCAGGACTCTCTCTTGCCTTATGTGTAGTCAATTCTACTCAATGGATTCAAAATATCACAATCTTGATTTTAGGGGAATGATGTGTAGGATGGATAGCACATCATGAACTTTTCCTTGGGTCATTTAAATCGCCCCTTTTCCTTTCATTCGTTTTCTCTATCTTTCATTAAAGGTCTATTGTCTTAATGACTTGCTGCAAATACGTAAATCTGCATGCTAATAAGTCCTTAAAAACAGAAACAGCTATTCTTGGGGTTTTCACATGTTTTTGAAAGCAGACTAAAACTTGAAAGATCTAGTTCTCAGGCTCAGGAAAGAGGAGAAAATGATCTTCATGCCCTGGAATGGAGTGTAACCTGCTCGGAGCTTAACCGCAGCAGTCTCCTAACCTAAAAGCAACCATTTGGCCAGGTGTTGGGGTTCAATAAGCCTCTACTATTTTACCATCTGTGAAGTCCCCCAGGGCAGCTGAGAGAGGGGCACTTCTAAAGATGATATGTAAATGAACTCCTGATGGGGAGTGGGGCTGCTACAAGAGCTCAGTGAGCCAGATTCTCCCTGCTACTCACGACCAATTCTTAGCTTCAACATCAGCCAAGTCCTCAGCTGCCGGGCCTCAATGACACGACACCCATGATAGCCTTGTCTTCCGATGCATGAGACCACTTGAGATGGAGGAGAGGAATGCAAAGATCTTTTCTAGATAAATAATTCCCTTTCATCATCACTACAGCTCTCCTCTGGACAGTCTCCAGGTTCTCCATAGCTCTCTTGGTTTTTGTCCTTTCAGGAAGAGTTTTGTTGCTATTTCTATTGCGTCTCTGGTGGCTGGTGAGGTCGGAGCTGCTGAGCTGGCTTCTGTCAGTGACTATGCACATAGACATCTAGACAGACATTTATTTAAACCTGTCATGCAAATTAGCCTGGACCTGTAGGCCAGTATGATTATTCATTGAAATGGAGTCAGTCAGCCAATCAACAAGCACTTCCTAAACACCAATATAGGCCAGGTACTGTGCTAAGCACAAATAGAAAGGAAGGCAAAAAACTCAAGCTTACACTCTACAATCATTAGAGCTCTTAGCCAGTTGTTCTTGTTTTTCTAGCACTCCTAATAAACTATAATTCCATTGGTGGGGTGGGGGAGGGTTTCTTTCTTTATTCATTCATTCATTCACTTATTTATATGTTTGTTTGTTGATTGACTTGGACATATAACTTAAGGCTCTGAAGTTGTCTGAATCAATAATTGTTCCCTACTATCCATGTGGAGATGAGTCAGAGTCTATCACAATAGAAGTCCACTAAAGGTACCTGATGAGTGGAGATAGTTTTACTTATCCTGGTTTAAAAACCTGCAGTTCATTGAAGACGACGAATTGTAGCAAGCTCAGATTCCTTTAATTTCCTTGTTACTGCTTTTGCTGACCCAGATTTGGGGTGGGAAAGGCCTCTTGCATAGGAAGGTGGGATTTGTCCTGAGTTTTGCAGGAAGCCAGGGAAACTAAAGAGTAGAAGTGAAGAGCAAGAGGGAGCATTGCAGGCATGGGGAACAATCCATGAAAGCTCATCTGAGTGTCATGGGAAAGAAGGCTGGACTAGTTTGTCCAGCTTGTCTTTGAGTCAGCTACTTCCTTATAGCTGATTACTTCACTCTGCATAAAGACATATCCCTTTACCTCTGACCCTTGTTGGACTCCATTGACAATCTTCATAGTGCAATGGAGAGAGCAATGGGTCTGGTTTCAAAGCCACAGCTCTACCTTTTGCTATTTGTATGACCTTGGATGAGTTACTTTACCTCTCTGGGCCTCAGTTAACTGATCAATAAAATGGGAGCATTAGACTAGATGTCCTCTAAGGTACCTTTCAAACCTCAATGTACAATCCCTTGATCTGATCTCATGTCATACATATAGTATGGTATCTAGTCCTTTATGAACTATGCCTTGTCATCCTGGATTCATAGTATCTCACCCCACAAAGCCATTGCTGATTCCATGCCAGACTCCCAACAAGAGGTCTGGCCAAGTTGAACAAAACAAACACAGGGGTGGTGGTGAAGTGTAGTATTGTATCGGTATTTTTTTTCATTATGTAAATGTCATTCCCCACACTTAGTCAAAACTTCTTTTTCATTTCGCTCTTTCATCTAGGTTTGTGCTAACTTTTTCAGATAAAAGAAAAATGCAATCTGAAATTAAGGGTATGGTAACGTGAAAATGGAGATATTCTTTTGGCCTATGTATGGGGGTCAACAGAACTCTAAATGCAATAGACACAGCCCTGACTAGAGGAAATGTGAAACATGGGCAGTAAGTAGGATCTCATTTCTTTTGTTTTTTTTTTCTTTTTAAATGTATTTATTTTTAGCGTACAACATTCAGTTCCACAAGTTTTTGAGTTCCAAACTTTCTCCCCCTCCTTCTCCTCCTCCCTCCCCACCCAAAACATCATGTAATCCAATATAGATTCTATATATACCTTCACATTAAACATATTTTCACAGTAGTCAAGTTGTAAAGAAGAATTATAATCAATAGGATGAACCACGAGAAAGAAGAAACAAAACAGAAACAAACAAAAACAGAGAGCAGATAGTTTGCTTCAATCTGCATTCAGACTCTGTAATTCTTTCTCTGGATGTGGATAGCTTTTTCCATTATGAGTCCTCTGGAGTTGTCTTAGAACCTTGCATTGCGAGAAGAGCCAAGTCTATCAGAGTTAGTCATCATGGATACAATGTGCTTGTAATTATGTACAATGTTCTCCTGGTTCTGCTCCCCTGACTCAGCATCAGTTCATATAAATCTTTCAAGGTTGGAATCTCGTTTCTTAAGGAATGGTTGGAAAGCAACATGGAAGACAACAGAGAAGCAGGTCTAGTTAGCACCTAAAAGAAACAATCTTAAAAATGGCCAGAAGAAAGGAGGAAGCATTTTGTGTCCTTCCCTCCTTTTCTGTAGTCTCTTCACAAAGAGACAGTCTTCCTCTGACGGATTGATTTTTTATGAAGGCAAATTAGGCCACCTTTTCCCTCAATTTTTATCTAGCCTTTCATTACCGAATGGGCATTGCCTCAGACAAACTGAGATTTGGGAAAGATCTTAGCTTTAAAAAGCCATGGTCTCCCACTGCATCTGGGGCCATTGCCACCTGTCCTGACCCTATGCTTTGCTACTGGACTCTGATAACTGTGGAGGAGACAGTGAGGCTGATGACTTTGCACAGCTCTGCCTCACTTAAATTCAATTCACTTGCAAGTCAAGACATCACTCTCCTGATGTCATTGGTCCTCTTCGAGAATGAAAGAGGAACAACAAACAACAAAGCGACAGAGGGCACAGAACTGCTGGACCAGAAACTAGCAAAATGAATATGACCTTTGGTGTACCAAAGGAATGACACTACTGTCAGTCCATAAGTAGATGGGAAGAATGAGGGGATTATGCAACTGTAGAATAGGGACAGGATCTTTTGTTTTTATCTTTTACTATCGACTTTTGATGGGCATCAAAGGCAGTTCCAAGAACTTTTATATACCCTTAACTTATTCTCCTGAGGACATCTTTTTAGAGCTGATAGTCTTTTCATCTGCCCCTGGCAGGGATCTTCATTTTTTGTAGCCTTTAGTGGCTTGCTTCATGGCTGGAAATGCTTTTAGGTCTTGGAGCTAGGAGTACTTAAGCCTTATGGCCCAAGATAAAGAATTGGCATCCTAGGAACAGTATAGTCATTTTCATCCCTTTTTGTGAATGTATTTGTATGAATGGGTAGTTGAGATTTCATATTGGAGCTGAAATTTCCCATGCAAAGAAGTTAGCCAGGATTTCAGTATATTTGTTTTCGAGCTGAAATTTTCACAAAGCAATTAATTTATATTTTAGTTCTATGTGTCTGATATACATCCTATTTTTCAGGTACAGGTATGCATCTACTTTCTCGGATACAATTTGCCAAGGAACTCTATTGGCACTTTTTGAAGGATCTTGGAGTTTAAAAGGCTAGTTCTGTAGGAGAACAGGCCTATTGACAGTTCCAATAGAGAACTCAGACAGAACGTGGGCAATCTTGGTAATAGCCTGGCATAAAAGAGCCTCCTCTCAGTCCTTTATGGTGAAACATGAGTGTCTATCAAAGTTTGGGACCTACATCTCTGAGGCAACCAAAAATCAGCGATTTATATAATTTAGCTCTTGCCATACTCAACCTCAATGAGAATTAGTAGACTGGAATAATTACAGACTAAATAGTGATGATAAGGAGGAAATGTACTGTAGTTGGAGTTAGTGGACTGAGAAAACAGATTTCTATGGTCTCAGGAGAATACAGTTGCTATTACAATGAAGAAGAATGGGGTGATGGAAGGGAAGAGACCTCACCCTGATCTGCAGTGATTTAGGAGCTAAGGAAGGCTACATGTATTATAAACAATAAGAGGAGATATGGGCAAAGGCAAAGATCCTTTCAAGTTCTGCTCACAATTCACCATATTGCTAAGATTCAGAAAGACTGGTCCTGTTTGAGGGTAGACCCATTAAAAACCTTTGAGTTTCCATTAGAACCAAAGCTGGTGATATAGGTGACTGAAAGAGGCATTGATGATTTCCTTCAGAAATTAAATTTGCTGCTAATGTCAGGGTTGAGGGAAAAAAAAAACCTCCCCATGTATAGGGAGAATGTAGAAATTTCCTGTTTGGAGGTGCAGCAAGAATTCAGAAAGAACTACTGTCATCCTAAATCCCAGTTGCCTGGGCTGTTTAGTTCCCAGTATACAGACTTAGCTACTTTTCCTCGATGCGACCTCTTGCAGTCCTGGACCTATTTTAACTTATTGCTTCTTTATTCTTTAACTCATTTCTCTGGATTTAAACTTTATATTATTTATAGTATTTGTCAATTCTCTCTTGTCAAATCAAATTCTCAATTAAATTTCTTCTTTTCATATTCATGCCAATAGTTTAGCATATCAGAACTTTTTAAAACCTCAGTGCTATTCTCCAGTGTGTTGGGTATCCCTTCTAGATGTGTATCACCTGCAAAAATTTTATGTATGCCTTTATCCAAGTCACTGATAAAAAAAATGCTGGCCAGAATAAGACCAAGCATAGATGCCTGGGGTCACTGTATCAGAGATGTTCTAAGTCGACTTGAAACCACTAATGACATCTCTTTGGGTCTGTCCATTCAACCAATTGTGAATCTACTTAAACTGTACTATCATTCTGCCCACTGGTCATATAAATAGCATGAAAGATGCTGTTAAATGCTATACTGAAATTTAAGTTAACTCCATCTACAACTTTCTCTCATGTATCAATCAAGTAATGGAGGCAGAGAAGAACCAGATAGGTGATTTTATTGTGTAGGGAATTCCTGGTGAGAAAACTCCTGCTAATGCAGATTGGCATCTTCCTTTAAACTTAGTCTTTGAGAGCTATCAAGAGTTGGTGGCTTGCCCAGCCAGAGTCATACAGACAGCATAGGTTACAAATGGGACTTGAACCCAGGTTTTCCTGGATCCAAAGTCATCTCTCCATCCACTACTGAATGTTGTCTTTCTTATCTAACTAGTAGTCATGACAACAAAGGAAATAGTGTTAGGCTGTCCCAGCCTGTTCTTGATGAAACCATATTGGTCCTTTTTTTCTACATGTTAACTGATTGACTCATTCATAATTTGTTCTGGAATTTTGCAAGGAATTGGAATCAAGCTCCTTTGTCTATATTTTGTAGGCTCTCCCTCTCTTGGTAATGAGGACAATATTTTCCCTTTTCCATTTAGGCAATACCTCTCTTTTTCTCCATATTTCAAAGGCCAAGCTAAGCAATGATATCTATCTTTTTTTTTAGCATCCTGGGATTTAATTCATCTGTGTCTGGTGACTTGAATTCATCAGAAGTAGCCAGGCCTTCTCTAACCAGTGTGACAGTCCTGATTCGAACATAATGAGGCCAATTCTCATTATGACAGTAGGCTATTATCAAAGATTAAGATTCAGATGGGTTGGAAAAAATGAACTCAGATTGTTCTACTTCTCTGCTAAACCTAACTAACCATCCTTCCTCTCCCCTCAAAGTGTGGCCATGCTCTCTTTAACACTGACCAAGGTTTTATGCTCTTGGTTTTTAAAGTTTCTTGAGAAAAGGAAAAGGAATAGAAGAGGAGCAAGAAAAGCGGGAAGGAGTTGTCTGGAGGAATTAGTCATCTTGGAAATGGAAGAATAGAATTAAAATTACCGAGATATTTGGAGAGCTACTCTCACTGTTGCTAAAGCATTCATCCCAAGGTCTTTCTCTGAGGCTTACCTCAAAGTGACCACCATAACAAGACTAAATCTATACAACGCAAACATGTAGATAAACAAATATAGCTGATAATTTCTATGGTTTACCAAATGCTTTCCTCCCAACAACTCTGAGTAATTTCATAAAAATTGAAAAACAAGACAAAAGGAAAAAAAAAACCAAACCTGGTAATCATCCTGATACTTTCAAATTGAGAAGCAATAATGGAAGCCATGTTGGACTCAGAGTCAGGAGACTTAAGTTAGAATTCTGGTTCTAATACTAGTTGTGACCCTGGTCAAGTCACCTAACCTTATCAGGTATTAATTTCCTTACCTGTAACATGGGAAAAGTATTTGCAGTGTGCCACTCACAGAGCTGTCTTGAGGAAGTAATTTGTAAAGCTCCATAAATGTGAGTTATTACCTTGATATTTGCACAATGAAGACCAATTATCTAGCTGATTGAATTTTCATTTTTCATAGGATTATAGATTCAGATCTCGAAGGAAACTCAGACTCCATCTAGTCCAATCCCTTAATGTTCAGATGAGGAGAGCAAAGACCATAGAGTTTAAGTGGCTTATCTGTGCTTACACAGAGAGGGAGGTGGCAGAACCTGTATTCAAATTCAGGGCCTCAAAATCCAGCTCTGCTCCACCTGTCTCTTTGTCCTGGCGTCCTTGTTATCTGTGTTTGACCTCCTCTTATTTAGAAAATGACTCTTACTCACTCAGAACTACCTAAAATGCAAGCACATGCTTTAGAAAAGAAATCTGAATAGCAGCCAACACAACGAACATTTAAGTCTCTACATATCAGGAACGCACTTTTGAAAAGTAGAAAAAGGGCCTCATTAGAGCATTTCATGCGCAGCGACTAGATTTTGACTGCTGCATTTGGTGATTTTGGTGTTCAAGAGCCTTCCATTGGACCTATGGTCCAAGATGGGGCCAAAGAATTTTTTTTTTTTGCCAGAGAGTTGCTAATAGGATCATAGAATCACGTGACTGATATAGAACTTACAGGGACCTTAGAGGTAGCTGGGTCCAACACCTTCATTTCTAGATGCAGAAATTAAGGTCCAGAGGAGTTAAGTGACTTGCCCAACATCACACATGTAGTAAGTGGCATGTAGTCGTGTCCTTTGACTTCAAATCAAGCTGTCTTTCCAACAGCCCTTGATGCCTAGCATGACTTCACCAGGGAGTAAACTATGTGGAAATAGTTATTACTTGAAGTAGGAGACAAAGTGAAGTAGGATGGGTAAGTATGACTCAAATCATCCAGAAAGTTTCATAGTCATTTATCCCTCTGTTCCCAAATACCATTCCCCCCATCTCTCCCATTCTACAAACCCAGGGTAATGGAGACCCTGCAATTCACTGGGGCTCCTGAAAAGTGATAAGATCCATGCTTAATCAAGGGCATAGGATCCCATAGAAGGAGTCTTAGAGGTCATCTAGTTCATTCCCCTCCTTTTACAGATGAGGAAATTGTAGCTCAATGTCACATAGAAAGATGGGATTGGAACACAGGTCCTCTGATTCCAGGTCCATTGTCGTTAGAGGTCAGAGGTCAGAGTTACCTGGCTGCACGGAGAGAAGGAACATTGGTTTTAGACTTGTCACTCTCCCAGACAAGGGCAATGGTATGTAAACCACTGGAATGTCTGTATATCTGGAATGACCCTGATTCTTTTTAGTGGAGAAGCAGTGTGGTGTAGACAAAATCTAAAGAAAGCTGGATTTATATCCACTCTGACACTTGGTAGCTTTGTAATCAGGGAAAAGCAACTTCTTCTCCCTAAGTCTCAGTTTCCTTATGTATGGGTATAACGATTTCAGTATCACAAGGTTATTGTGAGCATCAAATGAAAGTGTTCATAAAGAATTTTGCAAAGATTAAAGCCCTATATAAACATTATCTTTTATCAATTATATTATTATTATTAAAACTAATAGCCCATGGGTCCAAAAGTTAATGTCCAGGGTACTGTAGCCAGAATGGACTTTGTTTTCTTTGAGTGACTCAGCTCGCCTCCTTGAGCTTCCCTGGACGCTGGGGCTTGCTCTTCCGGGGCAGGACCAGAGCTTCCTGTGTGATGAGTCGTGGCGCTGGCTGAGGGGAGGTGTGTTAACGTGGTCTACGCTGGGGGAGGGGCCAAGTCAAGAACCAATCGGCCCTGGTCGTTCAGGCGGCGCTTGATGATGTCAAAAACTCTATAAGAGGGGAGAGGACAGCTTGAAGATCCTCCTTTCCTTTTCCGGTTGGAGCCAGAGACACCTACAGCCGAAGCTGAGCTGCCGGTAGCAGAGTTGACTAGAGGCTAGTGGGTAATCTTCTTACCGTAGAGGGGAAGCATGTATACGATTTTGCCTTATACCATCTTGCTTCTCTGTGGCCTTTTGGTTACCCTTATAACCGGACTTATTGGGCCTGGAAGCTTTTGATGAAAATATCAAAATGGGGACGCTGGTTTGTGGGATTGTTATTGTGGAGTGTAAATACATGCTTTAGTTTTCCTGCCTTCTGCCTAGAGAATTCCTTATATCTTGCGGTTCCGGACCTTTTAGGCACATATGAGATTCTCTTTGAAATCATAAATTCTGCCTTCCTAATATAGGTACGTATCAAGAAATAGGCAGAATGGACTTTCTAAGACATAAGGTCACATGTTTATATGTCTGTACATATATATGTATGTATATGTTAGTGCACACCAGCGTACATGTGTGTGATGTGTGTAGAAATGTGTGTATGTAAATGCATACATTAGTATACACATATGCATGTGGTATGCAATTGTATATCACATGTATATTTATACAAATATATACACATATACATTCACATGTGTAGCAACGCATATACATTAATATGTATAATACACATATACATTCATATGTGCATGTGTGTGTTGATGAATGAGTTCTTTAAGCTGTGAATTTAATTGTATTTCATAGTCTGGACAGTAAGCATTCTTTACCCACTTCATTTTTCCTAATTGGATAATTCATTCAAACAGTTTTGGAGCAAGTAGGGATACAATTTAGGAAGTGTGATATTCTTGGGCTTGAGACAATCGGCACAATGCCATCTTCAGGAAAGAACATTTGGAGGACCTCGTCATTTATAGGGAATTTTTCTTCAACTTAGATTCTATATTGGCTCTCCTCTATGATGGTGGTGAACTTCTTTGCTCAGCATACATCTCCCTGTTTTATGCCTTGCTTGACATTAATGATCAGAGTTCCAGTCATCAATAAATCAACAAGTATTTATCAAGCACCTTCTATGTGCTTGGCATTATTCTAAGGCACTGGGGTTACAAATACACTGAGTAAAACAATTCCTATTCATGAGGACTTTACATTCTAATAGGGAAGACAAGTACATAAAGCATACATATAAGCATAAATAAAATAAAATAGCTTCATTGTCTGTTATATCTCAAAGAATCTTACACAATTTGACATGTGTATGGAACACATCTTGCTGCAAGAGAACCTTTAAAGCAACATTTTGTTCTACCAAAGCAAAGATGTTTAAAATGACAACAAGCAATAAATGTGATGGCACTTTTAATTCTCTACATCTTTCAGCCAGTTGTATGATGGTAAAGATGTGGATTACTATGGAATATCACCTGTAAAACCTTCTTGTTCCCATCTGATGTGCTCATCAAGGATGCCCTCAATGTGTATACAGATTATTCTCATAAAAATGTACATAGATGAGAACGTAGGTATATAGTTTAGTAGTTATCAACGTTTCCTCAGTTGCCTTTTTTTCTGGTAATAACAAGTTCTGAGAATTTTTTACACACCTTTTTATATCCTTCCTTCCTTTTAGAAAATTGATCCCTCAATGCCCTTAAAATTGTATCACTCCCAACACATCTGTCATCACTTAAATATAATCTGCATCCACTTGAGACCATAAATTAATAGCTTTTTAATGAAATTGTTTTATTTGGAGCAATCTGGCAACTTATTCCAATATTATGGCCTTGACACACAGTTACTTTGTTTCACTTACGAAGAAAGCTGAGGATATAGGATCAACTCCTTTTCGTAAAGAATCATAGAATCCTGGAGATGGAAGGGATCTCAGAGTTTATCTAGTTCAGTCCTTCCTGAATAATACCTAGCACGTATATGGAACTTTACTATTTGCAAAACATCTTATACGTGCTATCTCATTTGATTTTCACAACAACCTTTGGAAGTAGGTGCTATTATTATCTCGATTTTACAGCTGAGTAAAATGAACCTTGAAAAGGTTAAATTACTTGCCCAGAGTCACACAGCTAGCGTCAAGGAAGGATTCAAACTTAGTAGGTGGTTTTTTTTTTTCCCAAACTCAGAACTCCATCCACTGTGATACCTCACTGCTTCTGAAAGCAAGAAAGCCCTTGAACAACAGTCCAATTTCTTTTACAGTGTCACTGTCTAATATTGAAAGCAGTGTTTCATCTCTGGCTAGGCTTTCTATATATGAAGATGGCCTAGCTAACTGATCACACATCTGCCCTTTCATATGTTTGTCCAGTAGTGAAGATGGGTTTGTGTTGAGCTGTCCATGGTTTCTTCTACTCCCTTTTATGTCACCGATGCACATTTCTGAAATGAGTTTGGGTCCACAGGGGTGGGGAACCTGTGGCCTTGAGGCCACACATGGTCTTCTAGGTACTTGGGTACAGCCTTTTGATGGAGTCCAAATTTTACACAACAAATCCTTTTATTAAGGGGATTTGTTCTGTAAGGTTTGGATTCAATCAAAGGGCTGAACTTGAGGGCCACATATGACCTTGAGGCCAAGGTTCCCCACCCCTGGTTAGAACATGAGGCCTAATGCTATAGAGCAGAGTTTCTCTCTGCACTCTTACTGACAATGAAACCTGTGACCTTGGCCCAGGAAGCATATTATGCTCTGATTAGCTGAATTAGTAAGTCAAGAGAATAGCGTACCATCATAGATCTAGAATGGACCTCAGAGGTCATTGAATCCAACCCCCTGCATTTTAAAGATAAGACATCTGAGGCCCTGAGAGTTTAACTGCCTTGCCTAAAACCACACAGCTGGTATCAGAATCTGAATTTGAACCCGGGTCTTCTGACTCCTAATCATGTATCATGCTGCTTCCCAGTACAGTTATCCTTTCTCTCTTCCCACTTTAGGAGGAAGAATCCCACTCAAATTGCTAATTGCTTCAATTTATAAAGGAGCATATCCAACCAAATTTAATCAAATCTATTTTTTTTAAAGATAATCATTCCACAATCACATACAAATTAGCTACCTTCCTGAGGGTGTGTGTGGGTGCATGCGCACCCGCACGTGTGTGTGTGTGTGTGTGAAGGAATGGATAGTTGCACTCAGCAGCTTAAGAACCACTCTTAAAGACATCATAGAAGTATCAAGAGTCATCACACCAGTGAACAGCCATGAGGAACCCTTACTGTTGTATATCTCTGGAAGAGAGGCCTCTCCAAAGAAGTGCTCTGTTCGCATGTGGCAATACAAGAATGAAGGTGAGCAGTTTGGAAAAGGTGACTGGGGACAGCAACATAAGTGAAAAGGATTCTGGTTGAATCCAACGCCCTCATCCAATTCTGAGAGAATCCACTCTCGCACACACAATGTGGGGCTATGTTCTGAGGGCTCACATCTAAGGGGAATTGGAAGACCAGTTTAAAAACACTTGTTATTATGTAGGACGTAAAAATAAAGATTGTTAAAAGTCACTTGTAGATGTTCATTCTGTGATTTCTAGATTGAGGAAGCATTCTCATGTTGACAGTAGGGAAAGAATGACTTTGATATCGCTGAGATAAGTTTCATAACGGTGCTGTCTGTGACTGCTCAACACAGGGAGTTAGAGAGCAGCGCTAATGAGGTCATAGGTTTGTGGGTCACTGAGCTTCATTCTCTTCTTTGGCCATATACTGTACCCCTTAACCCCTGGCAGCTGCCTCCCAAATGTACCTGTTGGGCATCAGGGTGACTAGGTGAGGAAGCTCAGAAGACTCCATATAAACTCATACTAACCATTGGAAAAACAACTGAGTTCATGCCCAACTGCCAGTCGTGCCATGCTCAGACACAACAGGATACCACATTAATAAGAAAACTCTAGATCTAGGAGGCTAGGACAATGCCACAGGAGTGTGTATCAAAATCCCCAGCTGCACATACAGCAATTTCTTGATCACTTGTGCTAATGGGGGGAAGGGGATGGAATGGATAATTAAAATCCACAGCTAATCCCCAACCTCCTATTAGTCAGTAGTTTCAACCTTGTCCCCAAATAAACCTTTTCCCAGGCTTTCTAATAAAGGAAAGCACTGATCATCTGCATTGCCCCTCCCCTCTCTTGTCTGGTGGAGGTTTTAATGAGTAGTGAAATGCCCAGAGGAAAGAAGACAAGGAAAAGAAAGAAGAGGCCTAAGTAGAGATCAGCCGTAATGTTAAATACAGTTCTATTTGGTTCAGTTCAATTCCATTCAAAATGCATTTATAAAATGACAATTGTAGGCAAGGCTCAGTTCTTGGGGCACATGCATAAAATCAGACATACATAATCCTTGCCCTCATAGAGTTTATAGTCTAGTATTAGAGACTTACAATAAAATACCATAAGCAAAGGCATATAGAACAGATTGTTTCTGGCTTATTGAGAGGTAACTCCAAAGCAGAGACCTAGTAGAAAAAGGTAGTGGTAGAAAAAATTGGAAAGGTGAGTTGGGGCCAGAGAAATTTGGCCCTTGCCTTGTAGGTGATGAGGAGGCTTGGGAGGTTTTTGGGTAGGGGTTTGCCATGATTATAGCTATAGATTAGGATGAGGATTCTTGCAATCTATTGAGGATGCCTTAGAGGAAGAGAGAATGGAAGCAGGGAAATCACAGAAATACATGAGCATGATATCTAAAATAAGAAAGGAGATTATTCTGTTGTCTCTCTGCCCTCATTCAACATCATTTGAGAGAATGTATTTCATCATGGGCACTACAGTTTTAGGTAGGACAGAGGCAAGCTGTAGTATATCCAGAGAAGTCTGACCATATTGGGGAGGAGACTTAAAACTATGACATAGGAGAACTGGTTGAAGGATCTAGGTATATTTATCCTGGAGACAAGAAGATGTGGATGTGTGATAAATTATTGTTTTCAGATAGCTGAAAGGAAGGCTGAAATATGGGAAAGATACTATATTTTCTCTGTCTGACCTCAGAAGCCAGAGCTAGGACAGATACTGCAAAAACATCAGATTTAGACTGAAAATAGGGAAAAATTTCCTAACCATAAGAGCTTTGGAGGTGGTGAGTTCCCCAACTCCGGAGATCATCAAATAGGGTCCATATAATTACTTCTCAGGGAGGTTGTAGAGGGGATTCATGTTCTGACAAGGGTTGGACTACATGACCTCTGAGGTCACTTCCAACCCTAAGATTCTACATTTAATGCTATAGTTCTATGATACCATTACAATTCATATTTTCCCTTGTAACCCAATTTCCAAAACCCATTGGTGCAAGCCCCGTCCCCATTGGTGGAGCTCAATGCCCCCTGCCTGCAGAGAATCAGGGTAGGGTTGGAGAGTGGAAGAGAGGAATCTCAATTACTTTACGTGGGCTAGCTATCTATTGGTCAATTAATTTTTGAGCCTTTTAATGCCACGTTTTCTCAACAGAACTTTGCACCTTTGTTGATGGCATTGATTGAAGGATCCAAAGCAATTGTAGAACCCAAAATGATTTGACAGGACTGAAGAAGTTTGAAGAAAATACAAAGACTTGAAGAGACTCTCCTCTTAGTCTCCAACTCCACCCTACCCCTCATGAAGGTAAAGGGCATTGATCTCCACCAATGAGGAGAAAACACCATATCAATAGGCTTTGGGACTCTGATTACAAGCACAATTTGCACTTTTTCTTAGACCTATTAAGTGACATATGATGCTAATGACCAGCACATATAAATTAATTTGCATTTCCTAGAGTTTTTAATGTCTTTTCAGAAGCACTTGATAAATATCCCAACCATGTGCTGTCCTTTACAGAAAAAACTATAAGATGCTTGGCACATTTTTAAGCGCTGCATGACTCCCTCACAAAATTCTCAGCAACAGGGGTCCCTGAAGAGGGGTTAAATGCTTAACATTTTTGGTACTGTCACCTTGATATATATGGTGATAAGAGCTATAAAAATCTTCCCCTCAAGAAAACTTTTGGTGTTGCCTGATTGAAGAAAATCTATGATGACTATTGGGACTATTCAGTGCTCGTAATCTGTTTGATCATTGTTAATATCATTGCTACTATTTCTATCAAAATATGGCAGAGAATTAACCTGAAAACCAGGAAGATCTAGGTTAATGTCCCACCTTCGACACACTCTTGTGATATGCCTTGAGTGAATCATTAAACTCCTCAGTGCTCAGGGCCGCTCTCTAAGACTTCAAATTTCCAAGAAGTAATCAGCCTGCTTTGGTGGAAGGCGTTTCCTTATTTGGGAGTTCTCTACACCCATTAACTCATTGGTCTACTCCCTATCCGCATCATTTCTTACATTTTATGCTTTCCAGTCATTTGCAGCATTTACTTCAGCCCCTGAATAGGGAGAAAGATTGTATCTGTGTGGTAGCTAAAGGCTCATAGTTCACAAGACACACCACCACCTACTTCCCCAAATAGAATACTTTTTCACTTTCATTTTCAAGGAAAATTATTTTCTTTAAATAAAATTATTTGTCTTAACATCATTTGTGCCCGTGAGTAAATGAAAGCATGCTTGATTTTTGTTGCCTTTCATGGCAGAGAATCAATATGAAACTTTTCCCCAACACATAAAATTTTATAATTAAATTAATGAAGAGCTAACCTTTAAAATAGACACATGAACAAAACCACATTATGTGAATTTCCTTCAGCAGAAATTAGTGGGAGCTCTGTCTTCAGCTGTGGCATCAAAATTCAGAATATTGTTGAGAATTTTCATGTGGTTTCATTTTTGAGCTCGGAAGTTGGACTATTAAGCCTGATAATTATAAAAATAGAATTTCCATAGCACTTTAAAGTTTCCAAAGTGGTCTCTTCCTAGGAGGTACAAATTATTATCACCCCCATTTTATCAATGAGGAAACTGAGGTTGACTGACTTGTCCAGAGTCACACACCTAATAAAGTATCTGAGACATGATTTGAACTCAAGTCTTTTTGATTCCAGGTCAGGTACTTTCTCTATTGTGCTCCCTAGCTGCCTCAATGCCTGATGAAGGACTAACAGCTCCTCCAAACAGTTCCTCTAATACAGAATTGGAAACTCCAAGATATTCTGCCTCCCACAGTTACTAGCTAAGTACCCACTAATAAGTTGTATGGCCTTTGCCCGGGTTCTCCCCCATGCCTGGCATATATTCTCTCTACCTTTGCCTCTTGAGATCCCTCACTCTGTTTACAACTTAGCTCAAGCGCTACCTTCTACATGAGACTTTTATTTGTTTTGACGGTTTCTATTGACTCTCCTCCCTCCCTACTTTTATGTACTTTGCATGTATATACATACATATACACACGTGTCCGTATGTACATATATAGACTCTATTTATATGTGTACGTGTCGTTTCCCCCACTAAAATATAAGCTCTTTGAGGGCAGGTATTGTTTAGTTTTCATCTTTGTGTCCTTTGCTCTTAGCACAGTTCTTAGTATGTATTTGATGTTTAATAAATCCCTGTTGATTGATGGACCTCTTTAAATCTCATTTTCCTCATATGTAAGAAAGGATATTAATATGTGTTGTTATGATGACAGTACTTTGTAAACCTGAAAGTGCCATGAAAGTGTAATCTTTTAAAATTCATGCTGTTGTGGTTGTTATTACCACCATTATTCACACAAGGAACATTTCCTCCCATGAGCCAAGTGAGTCAGATGGAAAGCGACAACATTCTTCAGGTATTAGCCAATTTCTGGAGAAAGAATGGGCCCTGCATTATTTGACAAGTTGGCCGATGGAAGGAGAAACTCAAATGATTTGCATATATTTACTTTTACCACATGCCATAAAGATTAAAAATACATTGTACACAAGTGCAGTATTTAATGTCGCACTTTAATTACATTCAAGTGTGTTACTAAATAGTCTTGAGAAAACCTTAATGACCAGCTGTTCTACCCTTTTCCCATATGTCAGAAATGGTTTCTGAAATCACATTCTGGGACAGTAAGGTTGTATAATTAGACAGTGTATAGTTAACAGTTCTAGATTTCCCCCTTAAACTGTGGGCCCTTTTCACTAACATATTGTGTGTTGCTGCCAGTTTGGCGCAATACAATTAAAAGACATGCCAAACAGCAATGGAGATGTACAAACTCTATCAGACGGGTTATGATTGCACCATTATCTCTTCATATCTTTTTCATCATTAGGACTGAATGGTTTTTTTTATGCTATGCAATATTCAGTATGTATGGCTGACAAATAAACTTGGGAAAGAAGGCTGTAAATTTTTAATACTCCCTTCATTATGCCATTTATCTCATTAGAATTAGATGTGAGGGTGCCTTTTACATCCATTTGAACAAAGAGCCATCACTCAAAATACTCAGTAACCATTCCAATAAAAAAGAAAGGAAGGAAGGAAGAAAAGGGATTTAAGTCTCTTATGGTTTGTGCGGTAGCTACAGAAAGCAATACATAAATTGTTCATAGTAGGGTGACAGTTATTTCTACAGACAAAACTACTTTGAAATTGGGGTATAGTACAAAAAAGCTGAACTTTGTTGAATGATTGGTTAGTTGGAAAGTTAACATTTACTAATTAATTATTTGGTACATGCCTAGCAGTATATTTGTAGTAGGCACTTAATAAATGCTTGTTGGATTTAATTGATTGGATTGGATCAAATCCCTTAAGTTGTTTTGAAAGTAACTTAGTGTTTTATAGAATCCATTTCCTTTTTTTCTTTACACACACAGATAGTGTCTGTATAGCTATCAAGCAACTTCTTTCATATGGCTAACTTTCTTCCCCACACTCTTGCCCCTCCTCTTAAAAGACGGTGTCCTTGACAGCTTCCCAAATCATAAGTAAAAATGCAGCTCTAATTTCTAATGGAGAGAATACTGTATGAATATATTAAGATCAAGTCACAACCAGAGCTTTCAGCAGAGCCCTAATGCAGTAAATTCATTTTTTAAAAAAAGAGAGTCTCCCTGCTCTGATAAGACAGATTTACAACAGGGTTATTTTTTTTCCTAAGCTCAAATTTCCAATGACTTATTTAGATGTAAGCATTGACAGCTGTAATCATGTTTTAAATCTTGCTTTGTATCCTTAGTTATAATGTTGTTCAATTAATATTCAGAATAATGGAAGTGATGTGCCCCTTTGAAAAAGACTTGAACACAGTCCAACGCTTTGGGAAACTGACTCTCAAGAGGATTAATCAGCATTTAAAACTTGCATTAATAAAAATTTGATCTTCCACCGTGTGGCATGCATAATACTTTTGGTTTTTAGACATTTTATTTTAATGGTGTACTATCCTTTGTCCAGATTTTTCAAGGGATTTGAAAACCTCACTCCTTCAGATCAATCCCTGCTATAACCCTTGCACATCGTGGGGTAGAATTTAAATATATAAGAGGAAATCTGCCTTTTGCATAACATTTTGCACAACATTTTCATTGCCAAAGCTAACAGCAGTGTTACCTATCTACAGTGAGAGGCGAGTTGTGATCAGACTCATCGCAGCTTCTCAACAAATTTATGGCAGAGGAAATTTCAAATCTTTCTTCTGTTTTCTTGGTATTAACCCACTTCCACTAGAATGAGAGAAAAGGGGACTAATTTCTTTTTTTATAATGGAATAAAAAGAAAACTAAGAATAAGACATTTTGCTGTGCTGTAACTAATACTTTCACACAGTCCAGAGCCTTGAGACTAATCAATAGTCTCTTTTTATCTTTTTTATTGCTTTTTATAAGATTGATAAGTCTTACTTTCTTAGAAATGAGGATTTTTATGTCAAGTTTAAAATATAAGACACAACTAGGAAAGGGGCCAGTAATCAGTGGACTATGCTCTTTGTTTGCTTTATACCTAACATGGGAATTCAATGAATTTTTTAAACCTGAGAGAAAGGAGATCATGAAGTGCAGGTTTTCAAATATCGCTATTTTATATTAATAGAGTTATTGACTCCTTTATGTCAGGAAAGAAAGTCAAGTGAGAAAATGCCTACATCCTTTTTACTTTTCATAAAGGGCAATTGTTTGCTCATTGATTAAATACCATCCATTTTTCCTAGGCTGAGGACCAACTCTGAAGCTTTAGACCATAGTAAGACTTAAAGATTTCTTCCATAATGCCAAAGGTTGTCTGTAAGACATTGAGTCCTGTCTTCTTTATTTATTTATTTAGGAATTTGGATATCTAGAAATGAGATCAGCAACATTAGCCTCGATGAAAAAAGAGAAAGCATCTAGGACTCTAGTCATCCAGGTTATTCTCTTAGCAAGGACCTTAACAAGAGTGTCATAGTGTGTACTTACTGTACACACTTTGTTGAATGTAATAAATCTTGTTAAGACTCTCTGAAGTACCTTAAATAATGAGATGAACTTCGACCTCTAAATAAATAACTAAATAAAAGGTCTATATCTTCTTGACAAACTCAACCAGCTCAAAACAGAACTCATCTTTCTCTCCCCCTTCCCCCCAAATCCACCCCTCTCCAATTTCCCTATTCTGTCAAAGGCACTGCAGTCTTTCCAGTTCCTGAAGTTGGCAACTGCAGGGTCATCTTTGACTCTTCTCATTCCCTCTTTTCACATATCCAATAATTTGTTAAGTATTGTTTATTTGACCTCTACAGCATCTCTCTCATTTGTTCCCCCTCTTTCCATTCATACAACCACCATCCTAGTTCCAGGCTTCTTCACCTCTCTCTGGGACTATTGCAACAGTATTCTAATTGGTCTTTCTGCCTCAAGTCTCTCCCCACTCCAATCCATGCTCTATGCAGCTGTCAAAATGATATTCCTAAAATATAGATCTGACCATGTCTTTTGTTAAAAAAAAAGTAAAAATGTCCAGTGCTTTTGCTCTTGTCTCTGGGATATCTAAACCTTTCCAGGTTTACTGTCAATTACTCCCCTTCATATACTCTCTGTCCCAGTGAAACTAACTTATTTGCCATTTCTTGTACATAACATTCCATCCCCAATCTCCATGTCTTTGCATAGGCTATCCAGCATGCTTGGAATGTACTCCATCTTACCTTTGCCTGTTGGAATCCTTAGCTTCTTTCAAGGCTCAGCTCAGATGCTACTTCCCACATAAGGACTTTTTTGATGTCCACACTATGAATAACTTCCCCCACTCTATTTGTATTTATTTTGTATTACTTCTATGTATATGTGCCATTCCCCCCTATAGAATATAATTTCCTTGAATACAGAAATAGTTTTGCTTTTACTTGTGTATCTTTAGAGCACAGATTGATACACATTGGAAACTTCAAATATGTATAGGATATGGATATTTCAATAATCTAGGGGGATAACTTGTACTTTAGTGGGGAGACCAAGAGTCAGCAATGGCTAGAACCCCTTAACACACTGTACATTAGTATAATATTCTTGAAATGTGCTTAGAATCCCCCCTGTTGTAAGATAAACCAAAGCAGAAAAGCACAGTGGGAAGAGCTGTCAGAAGACCTGGTTTCAGATCATGCCTCTGCTATTCATTACATGTATGATCCCCAGAAAACCAATGGGACTCTGATTCTTCATCTGGACTAGAAGATCTGATTTACCTTCCAGCTCCTATCATGGGCATATGGACTGACCCAGTCTCACTTGGCCATAGTTGTTGAACAGGTAAGGCTGAATCTCTAAAGTTTTGGAGGATTGTTTCAGATTTGGAGTTTAGTTCAGACTCTTCAGGAACTAAAGTAGGTAAACACTGATGAACAAATTATATAAATGCTACATAGTATTGCTGTGCTAGAAAACATGGCAAATATTGGAGTGTGAAAATACATGAATTATTGTAAGCAAAGGCAGGAAGACATTATACCAATGAAGGCAAAAATGTAAGTAACCACCATAAAACATGATCTCATTTGATCCTTACAACAACTCTGCAATGTAAGTGTTATTATTAGTATCATTTTACAGTTTTGAGGAAATAGACTTGCCCAGGGTCACATAGCTAATGTGTCTGAGGCTAGATTTGAACTCAGGGCTTCTTGACTCTAGGCCCAGTGCTCTATTCACTTTCCACCAGCTGCCTCTTGCAAAAAGTGCAAAAACTGCCAATTATTCCTTTTCTCCCTCTGTCCTAGGGCACATGCCCTTATGTCTTCTTGGGGAGCTCAACTCTGCTAACAACCTCACCCTAGGGTAATCCAAATACCAATGTGTATCTTTGGGTGTGGAGTGAAAGGGAATTTTCCAAAGGTGTCAAATGATGCATATCTTAGTCTGTATAAGCACAGATATCTTCTGATTGCTTGGGACATGTCAGGGAAAAAAAAAGATCCAACTCATCAGGAGAAATGGTGCAGATGGTGTATTTGGCATCACCAGCTAGCATAGATCAAAGATGCATTTATTTACATGACTTTGTATGCATTTTGACCATTTATCAGGGCTCTTGCTCAGATTTTAACCTTTTATGAGGTCGGGAAGGGAACAAGAGCCTTCCCTCTGGGATCTGCTATAGCAAGCTTCCTGGAGGGGGGGTGTTTGCATTTCCTTCTACCTGTGAAATGCTCATTTCTTACAGAATCAGAAAACATTTGGTTATGTTATCTCGTGGGTCCAGGAGGAGTGTGGAGCGTGCCAAATTTTAGAGCCATTGCCAAATGCCATGGTCTGCATTATGTAGCCTGAACATGCCAGTGAGGCTGGTGCTAACTAGTTGCAGAGTCAGGCTCTCTCCTCAAAAGGAAAGTGTATTTCATTTCATAGAGCCCAGAGAAGGCAGCTGCTCACAATTTCCAGCTGGGTCTATTCCCTTCTACTTTCAGTGAGAGCAACCCAGGCATTTTCTGAATAAACCTGGGTGTAGGCGCCTAGCCGACACAATCATTGTGAGAGAATTGACCGAACAACTGGTCGGTCAGTGCTGTCTGGGTCTGCATGATGCCAACACAACCAAGTGAAAAGTTAAAACATCCTCCACCAAACATGATGATGATGATGATTTTTTTTAATCTTCCTCAATAGACTTCAGACAGCAACAGCCTCGAGACAAGTAACTATCTGATTATTCTTTCATTTTTATAGTTCTTCAGACTAGAATTATATGGTCATTGTTGTTCAGTTATTTCAGTAATGTCCAACTCTTTGCGACCTCATTTGAAGTTTTCTTGACAGAGATACTGAATGGATTTGCCATTTCCTTCTCCAGTTCATTTTACAGATGAACAAACTGAGGCAAACAAAGCTAAGTGACTTGTTCAGGGGTCACATAGCTGGTAATTGCCTAAGGCCATATTTGAACTCAGGTCTTCCTGACTCTAGGCTCTATCTATTGCACTACCTGGCTTAGAAATACATACCACCAATTTATTATCTGGGTTTTAATTGTTTCCAGTAGTTCTCTATATCTTGAAAGCTTTATTAATTTTAATACTCAAATGGATCTGCAACGTCATCAGTTTGAGAGTTCCCTGTAATGGGAAAGATCTCAACCTTTTAATTCCCACCTGTCCTGTACCACTCTCATCCATAACATCCCAGAAGTTTGCCATCAGAGATACACAGAATGGAAGAGTTTATCAGGGCAAATCAGGACCAGGTCATGGCAAACAGGAAAAAAAAATGCAAGAGTTATCCCTATGTAGTCAGACAGTGAGCAAGGTTGATCATTCAATGAAAAAAATAGAAATTGTGCAACATCAATCAGCTCATCACAGCAAGCTGCAAAAAATTAGCACCTACTGAATATCTAGCAAGACATGACCTGGTGACAAGAACTATACGTTAGAAAATCTTTATTTTTCACGGAAAACAAATCCACATACTATAGGTAGAAGCCTCCAAATATTCTGGACAACCCAACTAAGAAACTATACTAGATTTGTATCTTTGTTTTAAACATGTTCTTCTAATTGAGCTTTGATTTCAGGATGCCAGTAAATCCTTAACATGTTTAGCTACAGATCTCTCCTTAGTAGTTTTATATTCATCATGCTTTGCCTAGAAGAGACCAAGATATGGGTAACTATGTCCTTCATTTATAGGCTCAATTTAACCTCTGGGATCCACCTAGAGTCCTTAAGTCTCATTCCTTTCTTGGTGTTCATTAAGAATGCTAGCCCTATTGAGATCAAATGGTATCTTGATGTCATTGAAGAATGATTGCTACAATAGATGATAAAGTTGTTTAATACGATGAAATTTTTTGCTGAGTTCATATAGCTTGATAAAATCTATATGAATCAAGGGAATAATAAGATGTTTTGCTTTGACCACTTTAATTTGTAGGCCATCTTTAGTTTCATTCAGGAGAGGTGATAATGAGTTTAAGGCTACACTATTGTATGCAGGTCCTGAAATAGTTTTTTGTTCCTCAGTCAAATATTGTGCGAAAATGTGTTCATTTGTGATGGTTAGAGCAAATAATAGCTCTTTCAATTTTTCTGTTTTGGTCTACTTTTTAGCTTCTTACTGTCAAACACAGAAAGGGTTCTTCCAAATTCCAAATTTAGTATGCTTATCTCCTTTTCAAAATCGTGTTGGTCAGCATCAGTTTTTGTCATCTGTTTCGTTATTAGGTATAATTTTTGGATTTTACACTAGGTGAAGATTTTTTTATGACCTTGTGTTCTTCAACTTTTCCCTGTTCAGATTTTTGTAGCTTCTCCATTTCATCTCTTATTTCATCTAATCTAGAATGGTGGATAAAGTTATTTCCTAAGATTGTCTTACATTGATCAGCAATCTATTTTTATTTGATTTATAGCTGAAGGTAATCCTGACAAAAAGCCTGACAGTGTGAAACCCTTTCCTATAACTTGTAAGATCTGTTTCCAGTTTTGTTATGATGTAGTGGTGGATTATACTGATTATATTCATGTCTTCATTCAATATTGTCCCCCATAGTAGGTTATCCATTTTAGTGGTTAATGTCATTGCACTTCCAATATGTGGGGAACTAGTATCTCTTATTTCTTTGTCCCTTCTTTTGTTTCCAGAAAATGAAGGAGCTGCCTACTCCCTCTACCATTCACCATGTCAAGTTGATCACCATAATGGTCCTGTATAGGGCCATATTATAAACCTTTAACATCTCATCAATTTCTTTGACTTTGAGGAACAGTTTCATTGACTAGGTTTCTAACTCCATGAATGATTGCTCAAAAATCCATTTTACCAGTATTTCAGAGTTCTCTAAGGCCTTCACAGATACCTATAGAGAACACAGAGTCCTTAGTGTACATCAACCAATCTGGTATTCCCTTATATTGATATTTCCCTCCTAACCTTAAACATACAGTCTGGACAATGGATTAGACTTTTTTTAATCTTTTTTTTATTTTAAATTTATTTATTTAACATATTTAGTTTTCAGCATTGATTTTCACAAGAGTTTGAATTACAAATTTTCTCCCCATTTCTACCCTCCCCCGCACTCCAAGATGGCATATATTCTGGTTGCCCTGTTCCCCAGTCAGCCCTCCCTTCTGTCACCCCACTCCCCTCCCATCCCCTTTTCCCTTCCTTTCTTGTAGGGCAAGATAAATTTCTACGCCCCATTGCCTGTGTATCTTATTTTCTAGTTGCATGCAAAAACTTTTTTTTGAACATCTGTTTTTAAAACTTTGAGTTCCAAATTCTCTCCCCTCTTCCCTTCCCACCACCCTCCCTAAGAAGTCAAGCAATTCAACATAGGCCACATGTGTATCATTATGTATAACCCTTCCACAATACTCATATTGTGTAAGACTAACTATATTTTGCTCCTTCCCAACCCATCCCCCTTTATTGAATTTTCTCCCTTGACCCTGTCCCCTTTCCAAAGTGTTTGTTTTTGATTACCTCCACCCCCATCTGCTCTCCCCTCCGTCATCCCCACCTTTTTTTATCTTCTTCCCTCTTCTTTCCTGTGGGGTAAGATACACAATTGTGTATGTATGGTATTCCCTCCTCAGTCCAAATTTGATGAGAGCAAGATTCACTCATTCCCCCCTCACCTGCCCTCTCCCCTCTGCCCACAGAACTGCTTCCTCTTGCCACCTTTATGCGAGATAATTCACCCCATTCTATCTCTCCCTATCTCCCTCTCTCAATATATTCATCTCTCATCCCTTAATTTGATTTTATTTCTTTTAGATATCTTCCCTTCATCTTCAACTCACCCTGTGTCTGCTCGCTCTCTCTCTCTTTATATATATATATATATATGTATATACACACACACACACACACATACATATATACATACATATACATTCACTTATATATATATATACATAAACATATATATATATATATGCATATTCCCTTCAGCTACCCTAATACTGAGGTCTCATGAATCATACACATCATCTTTCCATGTAGGAATGTAAACAAAACAGTTCAACTTTAGTAAGTCCCTTGCAATTTCTTTTTCTTGTTCTTTTTCTTGATTACCTTTTCATGCTTCTCTTGATTCTTGTGTTTGAAAGTCAAATTTTCTATTCAGCTCTGGTCTTTTCACTGAGAAAGCTTGAAAGTCCTCTATTTTATTGAAAATCCATATTTTGCCTTGGAGCATGATACTCAGTTTTTCTGGGTAGGTGATTCTTGGTTTTAATCCTAGCTCCATTGATCTCCAGAGTATCATATTCCAAGCCCTTCGATCTGCCAGATCTTGGATTATTCTGATTGGGTTTCCACAATACTCAAATTGTTTCTTTTTGGATGCTTGTAATATTTTCTCCTTGATCTGGGAGCTCTGGAATTTGGTGACAATATTCCTAGGAGATTTCTTTATGGGATCTATTTGAGGTGATCAATGGATTCTTTCAATTTCTATTTTGCCCTATGGCTCTAGAATATCAGGGCAGTTCTCCTTGATAATTTCTTGAAAGATGATATCTAGGCTCTTTTTTTGATCATGGCTTTCAGATAGTCCAATAATTTTTAAATTATCTCTCCTGGATCTATTTTCCAGGTCAGTGGTTTTTCCAATGAGATAGTTCACATTATCTTCCATTTTTTCATTCCTTTGGTTCTGTTTTATATATCTTGATTTCTCATAAAGTCACTAGCTTCCACTTGCTCCAATCTAATTTTTAAGGTAGTATTTTCTTCAGTGGTCCATTGGACCTCCTTTTCCATTTGGGTAATTCTGCCTTTCAAGGCATTCTTCTCCTCATTGACTTTTTGGAGCTCTTTTGCCATTTGAGTTAGTCTATTTTTTAAGGTGTTGTTTTCTTCAGTGTATTTTTCAGTATTTTGGGGGTCTCCTTTAGCAAGTCATTGACTTGTTTTTCATGGTTTTCTTGCATCCTTCTCATTTCTCTTCCCAATTTTTACTCTATTTCTCTAACTTGCTTTTCCAAATCCTTTTTGAGTTCTTCTATGGCCTGGGACCAGTTCATGTTTTTCTTGGAGGCTTTTGGTGTAGGCTCTATGACTTTGTTGACTTCTGTTTGTATGTTTTGGTCTTCTTTGTCACCAAAGAAAGAATCCAAAGTCTGCGACTGAATCTGGATGTGATTTCACTGCCTGGCCATATTCCCAACCAACTAACTTGACCCTTGTCTTTTTCAGTGGGGTATGACCGCTTGTAGACTAAAGAGTTCTATGTTCCACGTTTGGGGGGGGGGTGGTGCGCCAGCTCTGCCACACCAGCACTCCTCCTTCCCCAAGAACCCCTAACCTGGACTGGGCTTAGATCTTCAGCAGGCTGTGCACTCCTGCTCTGATCTGCCACTTAATTCCTCCCACCAGGTGGGCCTGGGGCCGGAAGCAACTGTAGCTGTAGCTGCCCCACCTCCGCTGCCCCGGATGCAGTGTCTGAACCGGGAACTCCTTCCATTCCCGCAGCTTTTCCCACCAACCTTCTCCACTGTCTTTGGTGTTTGTGCGTTGAGAAGTCTGGTAACTGCTGCAGCTCACTGATTCAGGGCGCTAGAGCCCACTCCGCCCGGCTCCTGGTCTGGTTGGTCCGAGCAGCTCATGCTGGGTTCTGCTCTGCTCCGCTCCCAGCTCCCAGCTCCCAGCTCCCAGCTCCGTGTGGGATAGGCCTCACCCAGAGACCATCCAGGCTGTCCTGGGCTGGAGCCCTGCTTCTCTCTGCTGTTTTGTGGGTTCTGCAGTTCTAGAATTGGTTCAGAGCCATTTTTTATAGGTTTTTGGAGGGACTCGGTGGGGAGCTCATGCTAGTCCCTGCTTTCCAGCCGCCATCTTGGCTCTGCCCCAGGAACCAGTTCTAATACCAGCCTCCTAGATTAGACTTTAAAAGGGTTATTATTATTAAGTCATGTGTTAAGGAGGAGAAGAAAGCACAATTGCACTATAGCAAGATGGCACCATATTATATAATTTTCATCACTATGTTTTTCTGAAGAAAATAGGAAGTACATCCTCACTCTTGGCTTAAGTAACTGTTTTCATTTTTGCAATGATAAAAATTGCAATTGAAAGTAGTTGAAAATATTACTTGACCTCAGACACTGGATCTACAGTCAGAAATCTTCTCCCTGTAATTGGCTAGTTCCTTCCATAACCTCCATTTTAAGAAGGAGACCCAGGTCAGTCAAGTCTTCATTTCTCTCAAGGCTACACTCTAAATTTCCCTGGAGTTTCCCTCCAATGTCCCTGCACTGAGCACCTTCATTCCCTTCACCCTTTTCAGCTTCCTTTTATATTTTGTTTTCCCATATTACAATGTAAACTCTTTGAGGGTAAGTACTGTCTTTCTATATGCTTGTATTTGCATTCCCATCTCTTAGCACAGTGCTTGCTATGTACTAAGCGCTTAAAAATACTTGTTGACTTTACTTGAGCAAGACTGGACCCACAGTGAAAGTCCAGGTGCTTCTGACACCAGACTGAATATCAGAAGGTCTCAGGTCTGGAAAACCAGGTCTGATACAGAGCTGAATCATGGTTCATGTGTGGGATATCTTCTGAGTATGTCTCACTCCCAGCATTTTGGAATAAACCTACTAAGCTGGTGTTATGTATAAGTTCATTCAAGTTCCTAAGAACCAAGACCTTTCATTTGAATTCCCTCTCTTCACACAATCAGTTTCCTGATTAGAAATAGGATACTACAGCAACCCCATTCTTCACCATGACCAGACCCTAGAAGAGACCAGATCAAACTATTGCTCACAGTTAGCAGATTTACTCCTCCTGCTTCCTTAACAGGAATGATTCAGCTTTGTCATTTCCTGGAACAAATGGTCCCTTCCTCTCACTATCACTTTATATACTTTTGGCCCCATATGGTTCCAAACTACTATTTTTTGGTCCATTTCTTTCTCTGCTCTTTCTTTCTATTGGGCCCTCTATAATGCCTGCTCCATTGGTAACAAATATCCTTCCATCCTACATCTCTGTCTCACATTCTTTCCATCTTTTTGTGATACTGGATCTTTCCAGTACCATTTGCTTCTTCTCTAATGTTCTTCTAAATACTGGGTCAACAGAAGAAGGTGGCATAATACTTGTTCCCCACTGCCAATTGTAGACTCTCTGGCCACTGCCACTCAGCAATCTCTCTTCCTTTAAAGCTCACTCCATCTATCAATATCATCCTGTCCAAATTGTTGTTATGATCTACTAACCTCCAGTCAGGACCTAGAGGGCCATGTATGGCCTCAAGGCAACAGGTTCTCTATCCCTGTTCTAGGTCGTGCTTTGATAGTCCTTACTCAAGATATTCAGAACCAGACTTATTTCATTTCACAAACTTTTTGGTCCAGAAAAATTAGATTATTAGTACTTATCTAAACACAGCATTCCATCCATTGCCTCTACTGTATATTCATATCTACCAAATCCTCCCTACCTCCCACTATACACAAACTCCTTGAGGGTAAGGACTGCTTCATTTTTATCTTTGCATTCCCTACATCTTGAGATAAGCCATGGCAAAATGAATAGATAGTTATCTCCACAGCCAGGAAAACTTAGATTCAAATCCTACTTCTGACATACTGGTATGACTAGGCAAGTCATTTAATCTCTCTGCACTCTAGGCAAGTCTCTAAGACTATAAGTTGCTCAGAAAATGAAGACCTGTAGTGGCATAGGGTGTTTTCTTATAAAATCCTATGTCTAGCTTTTAAGTCCCTTGATAACCTGGGTCCTTTTGATTTTTTCAGTCTTTTTATGCCTTACTCACCTCCCCATTCTCTACAATCCATTGACATTGGCTTTCTTAATGTTCCATGTCCTAATTCTACATTTTCACTCTCTGTCCCTCATACCTGGAATGGTCTCCTTCCTTGTCTTTGCCTCCCGGCTCCTCTGACTTCCTTCAAATCTTAACTAAAGTTCAAGCTTCTGCAGGAAGCCTTTCCTCTTCCTCCTTAATCTTGTGCCTTCACTCTGAGATCTTGCCCAATTTATCCTGTATATATCTTGTTTTTATATAGCTGTTTGTATATGGCTGTATATATCTTGTTTTTATATGGCTCACTACATGGTAAGCTCCTTGAGAATAGATTGATTTTTGCTATTATATCCCCAGGGCTTAACACAGTTCCTGACACCAAAAAAGGCACTTAATAAATGCCTTTGACTATGTCAATGAAACCGCAGCTCCATTCATTATTCCTGTTCCTCATACCTAACCCAATGCCTTGCACATAGTAGGCACTTAATACACATTTGTTGAATTGAACTGAAGATTGCTGGAATTTTCTCAGCTCTATAAATTACTTTATCTTGGTAAATAGGAGAAATGGAGAAGATGAGGGAAATTTGCTGTTTTTGCATGGCTTTTATCCAGATTAGCCACCTTCATGCCAGGGGAGCAGCAGAGAGGGACTGCAACACCAAAACGTACAAGTGCTGTGAATCTTTCTTATGTGACAGCATTGCACCAAAAACATATCACATGAAATGACTGGAAAAGCTGTTAGATGGCCTTAGGAAGCCAGTTTGCAGATGTGCAGCGCAGATCTGAGAGTCTGCAAAGCTCAGGATCTAGGCAGGGCTGGGTAATAGGCTTTTGGATGGTGCCAGGCTGATGAATAGGAAGACCCCCCACATCTTGAGAAGCTGTAAGAAAGATGAGAGGGAATATTTCAGTCTGGAGAAAAAAGAATGTGGCAAGAGCAAAACCCAAGAAAGGAGAAAGAATATGGAAGGCACTCAATGACAGATTCGAGGCTCCATGAAAGAGGTTTTTAGCTGTTCCAGTGAGAGTGAGTTGCTGTCTGAGAACAACAGAAGGAACCACATTTAATCAACTATAAAGATTCCCAGGCACAGCATCACAAACCAAGGATATAGAGCTAGACTTGACCTAGTAAAATAATTCTCCAAAAGCATTTTAAAGCTAGATTGAATACTGTCAGATTATCCAGACCTGCAAAGGAGATGGATGAAGCCACTTACCTTCTTGGTCTTTTCCTATATAATTCCTCTAGCTCTCCAATTGACCTGAAAGGAAATACATATATTTCTGCATATGTTGGTGTGGGTTTGTCCATTTTAATTTTGCAATGTGTTTTTGGGGAAGAAATAAAATGCCTGGAGCCTGACTTCCTCTCACCTGTGCTCAGAAAACATTGCTACCCAAGGAAGACACTTGTGACATCGTTTGGCTTTCTAAATAGATTCTAGTGGTTCTCATATAGTTCACAGTGCAATCCCTAGAGTTTGCATCTGTTGAAAGGAGACAATGGAGAAGAAATATTCTGAAAATGTCAGTAAAGTGTTTAAAGATGAAAAGTGTTGTGTGAATAATTGTCTCATTAAAACAGAGAGAAAATTTAGGAGGGGGGGGTGAACAAGAAAAGTAAATAGCTCATACAATCCTGATAATGACTAGACCAGTTCTTAAAAGCCAGTATTCACTTTAAAAGCAACAACACCCTGTCCTCTCTCAAAAAACCCTGGTTCCTCTGTATTGTATTTGGAAGTAGGCTATTTCCAAACAAGAACTGATTGAATAGGGAGTGATATAGTCAGTACCTGTGCTTTAGGAAGAACAATTTGACAACAGAGTGAGGATAGATTCAAGTAGGGAAAGATATGAGGTAGGAACCAACCAGCAGGCTATTTCAATATTCCAGGCATAAAGTGATGAAGGCCAGTGCTAGGGTGATGGCAATGTTAGAGAAGGTGAGGGAGTATATATTAGACATGTTACAAATGACAGGATTTGACAATTGATTGAATACGGAGGAGGGGGTGAGAGAGAGTGAAGAGTTGAGAATGACACCTAGGTTTCAAGCCTGGTTAACTAGAAGGATTGGTAGTAACCTCCATAGTAACAGGTAAGTTAGAAGATGGGAGGGGTTTGGGGGAAAAGATAATGAGCTCAGTTTTAGACATGTTGAGTTTAAGATATCTATGGGACATGCAATTTGAGATACCTACTAGGCAGTTGGAGATGTAAGACTAGAGGTCAGAAGATAGGTTAGGGCTAGACAAGTCAACCTCAGCATCATCTATATGATGATCATTATTGAAACCACCCAAATTAATGAGATCACTAAAAGAAATACTATAGAATGAGAAGAGAAAAGGGTCCAGGAAAGAATATTGGGGAAACTTAATACTTAGCAGGTCTGACCTAGACGAAGAGTCAAACAAGGAGACAGAGGAGACATGTAGGAGGAGACAGGAGAGAGGAGTCTCTCAAAAACCCGGAGAAAAGAGAATATTAAGGAGAATGGTATGATAGTGTCAAGGACTAGAAAGGTCAAGGATGAGAAGAAGGCACTAGATTTGGCAATTAAAAGATCATTAGTAATTTTGGAGAGTAATTTTGGTTGAATCACGAGATCGGGAGCCAGACTTCAAATAGTTAGAAAAGGAGAGGAAAGGAAGTGAAGGCATCTATTGTAGATGGCCTTCTCAAGAGTTTAGCCATAAAATAGTGGAGACGTCTTCATTATAGGATCTATTTCTTGCTCTTGGTGGGGATGCCCTAGTTGACTTCCCTTCCCAGTTACCTGTCTCATTCCTTCCCCCACCACTTAACCTCCCTTTCCCCCCATTTTCCGCAGGTGCAAAAATTGTTAGTTCGTCATACCTTTCCTGGCCTTAGTTTCCCATAGGAAATTTGAATTCCAAATATAGTCACAAACTCGCATAACCGTTCAAAAATTTTGTGGCAGAACAATTGTGGTTCCCTTATTTGTACTTTTAAAGGAATGTTTTGATTGCTACCTGGGGTTATTGACTAGAAAGATACATATTGGCATCTGAATATGATTAACAGACAGCTTCTTTGGAGCCACTATATATGTTGGCTGCCATATTATCTTGCTTTCCAATAAATAGCAAAAAACCAAAAACAAAACAACAAACAAAAAAACTCACTAAATCACATATGGAAGGAGAGCAGAGTGTCCTAAACAGTATAACACTAGACTAAAAGTTGGAAAAACTTTATTTTATTTTCCACCACTGGATAAAGGAGTAAGCACTTTTGGACTAATCTGACTTGGAATTTTACTTACAGGAATTTTGCCCTAAAACATACTCAAGATTAGTTTTGGGGGTACATACCTCCTAACACACATTGGAATTTATGAGATGAGAGAGACCAGTTTCCATGGATGTTACTGGCTGTTTGAACTATCGATTATAAATAGATAAATAACTAAAAAAATTAATTTATTATCATACTGCCATTGGCTAAGTTCATCACCTCAAATTTCATCATCGTGCTGCTAACTCAAGCCTTGACTGATACAACTTAGTTCAGTCTCCTCTCCCCTCTGATTGGAGGGTGAAATTTCAAACTCTTCCCAATGTTTTCCTTTATAGAAAGCAGAAACTGAACTTTTTGGATCATTCCACTCTACATTTGATGCTCTGACTGGTTTCAACTCTATGGAACAAAATGCACCCATATAGGGTATCTTCTGCTCTCCTCTCATCTCTGATTTGCTATCTCCTTTTGTGTCCTTCCCCCACCATTAGATCGTAAGCTTCTTTCCTTTTTATTGATTATATCTCTAGCATTTAGCGAAGAGCCTGGCACATTGTAGGTACTTCATAAATCTCCATTGGATTGGATTGGAAATTATTTCACTTCTCTGAACCTTAGTTTCTTCATTTGCAAGAGTGGTAAGAATATCTGTAGCATCTAACATGATTTTTGTGAAGTTCAAGTGAAGTAATATTTGTAAAGTACTACCCAAATGTTAGACATTTGTTGTTATCATAATTATATCCTACACAGGCTATCTGCTCAATAAATGCTTATTGTCTGATCAATCAATGTGATGGTACTTTACATTTCTGTAGTATTTTCCTTATTCCAAGTATTTCCACTCTGATTACCTGATTTACTAATAATAGCTGCCATTTATAGACCACTTTAAGGTTTTACAAAGCAATTTATATACATTACCTCACTTAAGCCTCATGACTGTTTTGTGAGTTAGGTACTATATGTATTAATATTCTCATTTTATGGTAGAAACTAAGAATCAATGATATGTAGTGACTTGCCTAAGGTCATATAACTGACGAGTACCAGTGGTCAGATTTAAACCCGTATTTCCCTCAATACCATGTCCGGCACTCTCATTATGTTAAGCTGCTTCTCTTTCCACTTTGTCCAATGAAGTAGGATGAACAGGTATTGTTAACTCCTTTGAACAAAGGAGGAGACTGGAGCATGGGGACAAAGGTCCTGGATGACTTTTTAACTGCTAGTTAGTGGTAGAGTCAATAACTGGAATCTAACTCTTGTGAATTTCAGCATCATTCCATTAGATCAGGGATGGGGAAATTATAAACAGTTGGCCAAATCTGGCTTGCTGCCTATTTTTGTACATCCAGTGAACTAAGAAAGTTTTTCTTTTCAAAGATTTTAAAATAAATTTTTCTCGTATCTAAAAATATAAAAACTATTCTTAACTTGCTGGCCAAAAACAGGTGGCAGGCCAGATTTGGCCCTCGAGTCATAGTTTGTTGACTTTTGCACTGGATTAAACATTTTCTTTGATTTTCATCTTGGTTTGATTTTTTGTAGAAAGAAAATACTTGTCCTGATGTGGACTGATGGGGTTATTTGGAGCAATTGTTGAAATGTTGTGTATAAGGTATCCTGAAACTGTTGCATAATAAAAGGACTTTTATTACCTGACTTTCCAGCTTCTGCATTGAGCAGCATGAGTCAGTAAAAAGGACTCTGAAGTCTGAGGATCTGGGTTCAAATTCCACTTTGGACACTGTCTGACTTTAAGTGAATGACTTCACTACCTGAGACTCAGCTTCCTCATCTGTAAAAAGAAAGGGTTGGACTATGTGGCCTCTGAGGTCCCCTCCAGATCTAAACCTATGATCTTACTCTCTTATATGCAATCATTTCTTTTTAGAAAGCCTCCATTTTACTATGTAATAGCTCCCTGCACCCACTATAGTCTCAAGACTCAGCACTGGAAAGGGCATTGGCCTGAGAAAACTCCAGAGGTGATTAAGAAAAAAGCAATATAGTGTTTGGTAACTCTTCTGTTTGCAACCCAAATCCATGTTAGAAGGACTTTTTTAGACCTACTCTAAGAAAGCTGGTATTCGGGTGTCTGCTCAGCTTGCCAGCATCTAGAAAAGCATTCTGAGAGTGGGGTGGTCATAACAAAGCCTGGAGAGAGCTGAGGAAAGAATCCCTTGAGCTGGTAGGTTGCCAGGCTCCTTCCTCCCTGATACTGTGAAGCAGAGAATAGAACTGATGATGGTCATTGATTACCATTAAGATTCTGACCCTGTATCTAGTCTAGATTCAATTTGGGTGATTGGACAGATTCATATTGTTAAGAAATCAGTGATTGATTAGAAGTCATGGCCCCACAACTACTTTTGTGTTCTATTCTTGTCCTATGAAGCACTGTGGGTAAAAGAATCTAACCCCATGGCAAATGACTTAATGGAGCTTTCATCATGCAAATTAATTTCCATTCAGCAAGTTCTCAACTCTTTCTTAGCATAATTGATTCCAAAGTATTTCTACAAAGATTATATTATTTTCCATGTAGCAAATCCATCAAAGATGCTATTTTTCCCCTTATATGCTGAAGATTTCTAAACTATTGATAGGAACTCTATGTCATTCAGTCAACTAACTTTTTTTAAAAAATGCCTTCTATGTACAAGCACTGGGGGTACAAAAAAGGCACTAGACAACCTTTGCCCTCAAGGAGCTCGAAATCATATTGGAGATAAGTAAACAGCTACAAATAAAGGAGCTGAATACAAGATAAAATGGGATTGTCTCAGAGTTAAACCACTAAGATTAAGGAGGATTGGGAAAGGCTTCTTGTAGAGTATGGGACTTTAGCTGAGACTTGAAGGAATCCAAAGAGGATAGAAAAATAAAGGAGGAGACAGTTCCAGGCATGGGGACAGCCAGCAAAAATGCTTAGAGTTGGAAGAGGAAATGTCATGTTCAAGGAACAGTGTCATACGTTTGGGAGGTGGGGAGTAGAGACAGAACCAGTGTAGGAAGGCTTTAAATGCCAAAGAAATCATATAATGGTTCTAGATCAGATTTATCCTTGATGATGATTCTGCACTAGACATGGCTTTCTTCCTAAGGGAAACTAATATAATGAAAGATCTGGTAAGGTCATGAAAAATCTGACCCAGCAGTTACTGGGAGGGCCAGCAGTATAAACTTATAACCACCTAAAATAATGCATTTGGGTACATAAATGCAGATTTTTTTAAAAAAAATGTCCATTGTTCTAAGTTTAGTATTTGGATATTTCAAGAGTTCTGTTTTCATCACAGTGGGTACTTCCTCCTGAGAAAGATACCTTTGGCAGGCATCCCCCTTTTATGTCTCATTTGATAATCATCACCATTATCAAACAGTTACTTCTACTGTTGTATCATTCAGAGAATTCCATTTGTTTTGATGATGCCTGGGAAATACTTTGTTGGTAGAAAAATTTAAAGCTGGCCTTTTACTCAAACAAATAAAATGCTTTTCATGAGAACATGGGTCTGAAATTCTTTTGCCTTCTAGTCAATTGTCAGATGAATTGAAAAATATCATATGTGAAAGAGGACAAGATGTTCTCTTCTCATAAGTACATCACAGATGCCCTGGGATAGATATAGATATCAATAGAGATATTTCTCTATCTCTATCTCTATCAATATAGATATAGGTATCTATATATTTATCTATCACTGTCTGCATGTATATATATATATATATAAACATACATACATATGTATTCTTATACGTATATATATACCTTGTAAATAAATATGCTCTTGCCAATCCTTTACGGGAGGTTTACTTGATGTGCTGGGAACAAGTCATAGATCTCTTTGGAGACATTTTGGAGGTATAATTCATCATTGGTGATATACTGTAAACTATTCATACCCACCACATATCCTCAATTGCCCTGTTGAGTGAGCTATAATTTTGGTCACTTAGATATTTAGGTATTCTACAGTTGGTAGCTATAGAGACAGCATCACCAAAAGAATATTGTATAAAAACAATGCAGTTTTATTTTTAAAAGTATATTATATCATTAAAAGAACTGCACCAATTCTCGTGTATAGTCCAGACTACCCTCTTACTTCAAGAACAATTTAAATGTCCATTTGCATTGTTTATACAAGGTAGATATATTGATGGGCCAGCTCAAAGCACTGTCCATCCAACAACATATCATTCTCTGGACACCAGAAATTTTTCACTTTTTTTAAGACACACTCTCTTGCATTATTATGAATCTTATTTAAGAGACTCTTCAATATTTTCAGACTTGATAAAATCAGCAGAACATCATCCACAAATGACAGCATCTGGAGGACCTCAATATCTATAAGGACACCCCTTTATTCCTTGAACTCCATCTGGATGTTCTCCATGGCAGTAACAAACAATATTTAGCAATGATACCTCTTCCTGTTTTATGCCTCTCTTGATATCAATGATTAGAAAATCATCAAAGTAACTTTTGTTGTTGTGTCTGTCAAAGAATCTTAAATGATATTAACATATGCATAGGTCATGTTTTTTGGAGGAGAGACCTTAAGGCTTCATTTTGTTGTACTGAATTAAATGCCATTTTATAATCAACAAAGAGTAATCACAGTGGAATCTTATGTTCTCTGTATTTTTTAGTCAACAGTGTGACTGTACAGATGTAGACTGAAATGAAATATCATTTGTAAAAGCCAGCCTTCATATTTTCAACAAAGATGCCTTTAGTATATGTGTGGATTATATTCATAAAAATATTATTGAGATGATAAAGTTGACACAGGGGCTAGTTATTACTAACATGTAGGGAGCAATTAGTCAAGACAACTGAGATCAATTGATTTACTCCCTCCCAAGCCTAATTAATGACATTGATGAAGAGGCAGGCAATATGGTATTAGTATGTTAAACCAAGTGCAAATATGTCCTAATCATTGTTAACCCTTCACAAAGTATGAAGGAGTGTTGCCTGTGTCAATGGATTGCTGAAGATTGACCACCCTTTGTCAACCTTTAAATGACTAATCTGCCATCTCTAGAGAGCATTGAGGCAAGAGAACTGAGGAAGTGGCTCTTAGTAGTCTAGAAGAAAGCTAGCAATGAAGAAACAACCCAGATCCTGAAAAAGGGATTCCTTTCATTTCCTTGGGAGAGATTACCACTATCTTGCCCCAAGCTTCAATGCCTTCATCGCCCATGGTGTCTTGCAGTGGAATTGCTTGTCCAGTAGGAGACCTTCAAGTTCAACTTCAACTTCAAGAAGGATAGATAGTCAGTGTGTAGGCTTTGCAGGCCAGGTGAGTAATTTCCCCTACATGCTACACCTGGGAAGGAACAACGTGAGGACATCATGAGGAAAAAAAAAGACATCAGAATCCTACAGTTCTGGAGACATGAGTTACTTTGGCTGTATACATTCTTTACATTTGTGCTTTCCTACTAGTATTGTCTAAGGGTGTTCCAACTCTTCTCACTGATTCTGTGTGTATTTGTGGACAAGTGCATTCTAGGTTTGTGGGAGGAATGTTTTAAAGCTACTATTCTTACTATACTTCTTATTAAATACGCTGATTTGACCTAAGCATGTCTACTGGTTGACCATGAAGGTTAAGTACATCAGTGGGGGCTCATGAGTGGTAGTTTTAGTAATACAGACCCACAGAGCATTCTAAGCCATTGAAGTAATTCTTCAATTTTTCAATCTGCCTTCCAGGAGAACCGAACTGTAACCTCTGAGTTCCAAGTTAGAGAAGTAGCCCTCAAGGGGGTGCTACAGAAATATTTTAGATCACTTCTTTTTGATTAGTAATAAAATCTATGATTTTTGTTAATTGGTATTTTCACCTCTTTCAGATATGCTGAAAATTAGTGTTTCAATATGCTCAAAACTGTTTTCCCTCAGCACTGATCTTCTGTGTATAACTGGTCTGGGTTGACTTTTAGTTTTTTCTTCTTTTAAAAAACTGTCATTTCCAATTTTTATGAAGCATGTGGGTATCTAGGATGTAAGAGCACAAGTGTACTGGCTCTATCTTGATGGACAAAGTAGATTGTGCTAAAAAAAATCTTGATAGATGTTTTCCATGTTTTGTGGTGATTGTCTAATTTCATTTTTAAATATTCTCTATGTGATTTGCCTTAAGTGTGTCTCTTAAAGACAAGCTTTGTATAAATTCATTTTCTCCTTCATTTCTTGCTGTTTTATGAAGTGATACTACTCATGTTCTTCCACATTCCTCTTTAAGATTTTTATAAATGAACTTATATTTAAAACTAGTGTGGCCCTTAATTATTACAGTTAATGTAGTATAAAAGGGAAAACCTTTCTGGAGCTTCAACTTGGGGATTCAAAATTTGATATTTTTGACTCTGATTTCCATCATCAAATAATTAGTGAATGCTTTTATGAAATGCATTTTTAAAAAAGTCCATTGGCTGACTTTTTGAAAATTAAGATGTGGGCTGTATAAATGACTAGAATCTGCTGTGGTTTTTGATCCTGTCACATATCAGAAATTTAAAAAAAACCACCAGGTTAGTATTCATAGCAGAGAAGAACAACCATAGGATCTTATGTATACTTCTTTTGAATATTTTACTTAATATGGTGGGAAGGAAGGAAGAAGCATTTATTAAATGATTACTATATGTGGGGCACTTTACAAATATTATCTTATTTGATTCTTATAACAACTTTGTATGATAGGTGCTATTATTATTCCCATTTCACAGTTGAGGAAACTAAGGCAGACAGATGTTAGCAGATTCACCCACGGTCACAGAGGTACTAAGTGTCTGAAGTGGATTTCAACTAAGGTCATCCTCCTTTCAGATCCTGCATTCTATTCACTGTGCTACCCAGCTGCACTAGGCTTGTCTTCATTAAAGTTTGTATCCATGAACAGAAGATACTACATTGAATTTCACAGTAGAAAGAGGCTACACCCTTAAACTGTGCAAGGGCAGGAGTGGTAGCCATCTTGCTAGAGGGAGTCAGTAAAGGGAGTCAATAACCAGAATAAAGCAAGAGCAGAGTAGGACTGCAACTCCACAAATGTTCAAACTTAGTGATCTGTACATCAGGTTCTCTGTTTCTGAGTTCCAGCTTTCCCCATTTTCAAGACCTGATCTCCAATGGCAGACCACAAGGTATATATTGACTTCTGGACTTGTTTTGGGGACCTGTAATCTGTCATGCCTCTTAATTGCTTATTGTTAAATGATCTTTGTGTTGAACTGGCTTTAGTTTGTGTCCCTGGATGCTATTTACCTTCTAGCTTATCTTCTTGACCTTCAGTGAAGATTGTCTCCTGCTGATTAGAACTCTGACCTTCAACTTGAAGGGTCTAATTCAGTCATTTCTTGTGTGATCTCTGTAGATATAATGTTTCACCTAAACCAATAATGATTATCCATCACAAAAGAAAAGTAGACCAAATTTGTGGGCTTGCTAATTGTTTTGTTCTCTCCTTCTCTGTCCCTGTCTCTGTCTGTCTCTGTTTCTCTCTGACAAATATTGATTGGTTTTGGACTCTTATTATAAATATAAATACTACAAATAATGGGGGAGTGGGGGATGGACTTTTGCCAACAGCTAAAAAGAGTGAGAAACACAGCTTTAAGATTCTGACTGCTTGATGCTAAAATAAACAGCTAATTCAATCAGTTCAGTTGGGGGAAAATCTCAAACTGAAACATTTGCATGGAAAGAAATAGAAAGTTGACTTAATGGTTCCCTTTTCCATAGACTTTCTACACTGTACCTCCAAAGATGATCCAGTGGCTGTTTACACACTATTTCCAAGAATTGCCTGATATCTTGAAGGGAAACAATTGCTTATTTTATTGAATTTAATAAAATTGATTGGGGGTAGCTAGATGACACAGTGGATAGAGTTACTGGCCTGGAGTCAGGAAGATATGAGTCCAAATCCGGTCTCAGACATTTACTAGCTGTGTGACCCTGGGCAACTCATTTCACCCTGTTTGCCTCAGTTTCCTCACTTGTAAAACTAGCTGAAGAAGGAAATGCCAAACCACTCCAATATCTCTGCCAAGAAAACTGAAAATTGGGTCATAGATTTGGACACCACTGAAAATGATTGAACAAAATTGATTTTATATATAGAATATGCCAGGTAATTCTCTCTTCTTTGAGTTCCTTTGTATAAAAGGAATAATTGGATTGAATACCTTATCGTAGCTGTTATATGAATAGATGTCTTATATATATTTCTGTATGACGTATTACATCAAACTGTAGTCATCCACTGAAGTATAACTTTATTTTTCACTCATACAGAGGCAGAGTTGCATAGTGTTTAGAGAGATGAACTTGGAGTTCAGTAAGCCCTGGGTTCAAATCCTGCCTCCCAAGCATACTGTGGTAACAACCCAGGATAAGTGACCATGATCCCTTTGTGTCTCAAAAATATTCCTATAGACTAAGTCATACCATTAAGACATTTTTGGTCTTGGTGAAAGGATTTCTCACACTCAGTGAAGTCTAATTACAGCTTTGACAGTGAGGTACAATTGTTTGAGAGTTTATTTGCCAACCAAATGAAACATTGCTACCCTATGGCATAATACATCTAGAGCTGGAAGGAGCATTAGAAGTCATCTAGTGTAAGAGTTTTTAACCTTTTGAGTGTCATGGATGCCTTTGGCAGTCTAGGGAAGCCTGTGGATACCTCCTCAGAATAATATGTATGTATATACGCATATATAATTGAAGGAAATGTTAAATTTCAGTTAAAGGTTAGTGAAACTAAATATGTACATTTTTTTGGCCACCTAGGTCTATAGATTCTCTTAAATCTGTCCCTGGACCTCCTGACTTCTTGAGGATCTGTGGACCCCACCTTAAGAACACCTGATTTCGTTCAACCCTCTCATTAAAGAGGTAGCTAGGTGGCACAGTGGATAGAACACTGGACTTTGAGTCAGAAAGACTTGTGTTCTAATTCTATTTTAGTCTCTCATTGTGTCTGAGCTATGTGATTCTGCATGAGTCACTTAACTTCTGTCTGCCTCATTTCCTCATCTGTAAAGTGAAAATCATAAAAATAATAGCATCTAACTCCCATTGTTGCTGTGAGGGAAAAAAAATGAGGTAATATTTGTCAAGTATTTTGCAAACCTTAAAGACGCTATATGAATGCTAGCTGTTATGGCTGTTGCTGCTGCTATATAGATGAGAACTGAGGCACAAAGAGTGTAAATGATTCACTAATGGTCGTGTAGATAGTAAATAGCAGGACTGGGGAGCAAACCCACTTCCTCTCGCTTTAGATACAATGGTGTTGACCCTACACTGGATGTGAAAAAGAAAACCAACACCAGGCAGGAAAGGACTATGGCTTTCCAGGTAATTTCATCTTATAACTTTTTCTCTAAGAATTTTTTTTAACTCATTCAATTCTCTCTCACATATGAAATTTGAGGAAGACCATCTTAGAGAGTGAGTGGTTAATAAAAGTCATCTAAAGCAAATCACCCCTATCTAGCACTTCTAGATATTCTAATTTTTTAATGGAGAAAATGCACTCCTAAATTAAATGTGCATAATAAGGAATCCTAATAATAAGAATAAAGTGGGCTATGTGAGAACGAATGTGGTGCAAGTAGAATGCATTTGATTTGCTAAGTATAAAAGCTAGCTTGAATCAGTAAGAATCAGAGCAAAAAAAAAAAAAGAAAAGAAAAGCCTCATAATGCTTATAAATTGTCCAAAATTGTATGAATTTTAAATATAAAAGTTGGCAGTGGCAAAAGCTAAAAGCCATTAGTAGAGATACTATTGTGCTCTGTACCACGAGCAACAAGTCACAATCTTATTGGAAAAACCCAAAGTCGAGTTTTCTAAAATTTTGATAACTATACTTGAAACTTGTCTTGATGTTTACTACAATGCTAGCATTGTTAGACATGGCATGGCCTAATGCATATATGAATCATATTTGAAAAGAGCAATTAATTAACATGAATAGTCTTCTTCTGTGAAGGTCATTCATTGCAAAGTTCATCTTTATTTTTTTTCCTCTCAGCTGAACATTGGTAAAGGAGGCTTCAGCAAAAGCCATTAGTTGAAGAGACTTCAGGCTGTTTTCTCCTTGACATAGGGTCAGAGTTTTAAAGAGTCTTTTTCTCATGCCAAGAAGCCCTGGAAAAAAAATAATATTTAAACAAAGAGACACAGAGAGAGATTTCTTGTTCTCATTAGCTGCAAATCTTCCTTCCAGCTCCATTCATTTGGCTAATTCTTTTTCCAAATAGCAGCTCTCATCTACATATCACCACTGCATCTAGGGTTCAATTAGCTGGCATTAGGAGAGGACTTTCTTCTGAATCAGATTGATCAGGGAATTGTCTTTGGCTATTGGTTTGGCCAAATATTTTTCTAGGATGGGTTGAATATTTTTGGATTTCAAAAGGACGGCTGAATGGTCACTAAAATGTTTTCCAGGGATAAGTGGAGAGTTTTGAGGGGTTTGATTCTCATCCTATTCTGCTCTCAAGGCGGTTTCAGATTATTTCATTATTTAGAATGTCCATTTTGGAACTGAGTGAGCTTTTAACTTAATGGTTGTATGACATTCCTTAAGAGAGTTCATAGGATCATAGGACATTCCACTGGGGAGGAACTTTGAGGTCATCGAGTCCAACAGTGATTTTATAGCTAAGGAAACTGACTGACTCAAGTTCATATAAGCAAATAAATAGGGGCAAGATTCAAATCCAAGTCCTAGTTCTCTGACTTTAAATCCAGTGCTCTCTCCATTAAACCATGATGTAAAGGAACCTCAACAAATGAAGAGGTTCTTAAGGATTAACAGAAACTCTATTCACCTCTGCCTCAATTTCCCTAGCCTTCTTCTAGACTCAGCTCAACTACTACTTACTACCTTTGGTTTAAGAGCTTTCCTAATCCACTCAGCTGCTAATGTCTTCCTCTCTCAGAGTAATTTCCGTCCATAGCATGAGCCTAGTGATTTACACGTCTCCTCATTAGACTGTAAGCTTCTGAACGGAAAGGACCATTTTTCCTTTCTTTGTATCCCCTGTACTTAGCAAGTCAAGTCAAGAAGCATTTATGAAGTTCCTGTTATGTACCAGGAACTGTGATAAATGCTGGGAATACAAAGAAAGGAAAAACAAAACAAAACAAAAACAAACCACTTTCTCCTCTCAAGAAGCTCACTATTTAATGGGACAGATAAAATGCAAACAACCACACAAACAAGATACATACAAGATAAATCATAGATAATTCCAAAGTAAAGGCAATATGATTAAGGGAGTTAGTAGGCAGTGAGACTTAACTGAAACTTGAAAGAAGTCAAAGAAGCCAGGAGGCAGACATGAGGAAGAGGAGCACGGTGTCTGGTACATGGTAAGGGGGAGATAAACGTTTGTTGAATGACTGTATAAAACAAAATTAAAATGGCACTCACTTAAATTGCTGTTCATTGATTCTTGTTCCTCTTCTTAGTAAGGCAGGGAAAATGGAAATATCTTGTCCAACAGCTAGTACAAAGCCTAATACCTTATATATGTGCCCTCTGGAATGGAACTGAAGTTTCAGAGCAATCTCCTTGTTCTGGCTGTGCCTGAAGGGATTGGTATGGTTGTTAAGTGGAAGGAGAAGTGGGCCATGCATCAGAAGATCCAGTCCCAACTTCGGCATCAGACAAGTCACTTCATCTGAGCAAAAGCTTCCTTATTTGTGAAACAGGAATTATTTCTGTCCTTCCTATCTCTCCGGGTTGCTGATAGAACGCAATAAGATAATGTATAAATATGTGTTTTAGAAGGTATAGAAAGTGTTATTTTTATATGATTCATAGCTGGTTTAAAAGCAAAACATATAATCAAAATAGCCAATCACATAGCTGGCTATTTTGACACCATGATTCTAAATAACTGGTGTTACTTTTTTTTTAATCATTGAATGGACCAATTATTCAATGAAATCAAAAAAATTCATAGTGTCTTGCACCTAATAGGATAGACATTTGAATTTATAATTTTATTGACATGTGAAACTTGCAGATAAGGAAACTCCTGCTATCGTGGCTCATGTCTGAGACATAGTCTTAGAGAAAAGCCTGGAGACTTGACCAGGGTCACTTAGTGTGTGTCGGTCTGATCAAGGTCTTCTCAAATTTGAGAGCAGCTCTCTGTCTACTACTCCACATTGTCCCTCTGATGCACATAGTAGATACTGAAGAAATGTTTGTGGAATTAATAAAACTGGCTGTTTAGTAATTTATAGCTGGAACAATCAGTTTCTTGATTGAATTCTTCACTCTTTTGCCAATGTGATGCTCTGTACATAGAGCCTCAATCAACTGTACCAACAGTCTGTGGTAAAAATAGTCAGTGATGTTTTTACCAGGGATATTTGATGATTGTCATGCAGGCCAGCCTCATCCACACTGACAGTCCCCGGGTGAGGGAGTGGGGATGGAAGTGGGAAACAGGGCTGGAGGCAGGGGAAGTGTTTTGGTAAATTTTGCCTTTTTTCCTGGCACCCCAATCCATCAATGGATTTGTTGTGTTAGAACCAACCATTTCTTTACTGAACACACTTGCTGTGATACCTGTGATGGAGCCATCTGGTTTTATCATTAAGAAATCAAGTCCAAATAATATTAACTGCTATTTATAATGCACTTTTAATTTTACAAAGTCTAATCGCAGCAACCCAGTGAGACGGATAGCACAAGATTATCTTAGTTTTACAGATAATGAAGCAGAATTAGACATGGTCACACTTATATAAGGTGTTGGAACTGGACTCTGAACTCGTCTCTAAGTCCTTAGAGACCGGACTCCAAGTCCAAGGCTCTTCTGCTTCACCAAAACAAAACAATATGCTCCACTCATCCCTCTGTGGGGTGTTGCTTTTATGTAGAAGTGTGCCCATGAAGGCAAGGCCTGGTGTAAAGGGAGATAGTAGGTGAAAATGGAGAAGAAGAGGAAAAAAGAGTTTGTGAAAGAGGAAAAGAAAGAGGAAGAGGAGAAAGAGGAAGGAAGAGAATAAGGAGAGAAAAGAAGGTGGATGAAAAAGGAGAAAGGAAGAAAACAGGAAGAGAAGGAAGAGGAATAAGAGGAGGCCTAGTAGAAGGAAGGAAGGTCACTTATCGCATTCTGCATCAGCTGACATGTTGTTGTTTGGTTGTTTCAGTTGTGTCCAGCTCTTTATGATTTTATTTGGGGTTTTCTTGGCAAAGATAATTAAGTGATTTGCTATTTCCTTCTCCAGCTCATTTTATAGATGAGGAAACTGAGGCAAAGAGGGTGAAGTGAGTTGCCCAGGGTCACACAGCTAGTAAGAGTCTGAGGCCAGATTTGAACTCAGGAAGATGAGTCTACCAGGCCTCTTACTCTATCTACTCTGCCACCTCCCTGCCCATCTGCTGCATGCCTGATTTCTATGGAACAAGGTGCTATATAACTCCTGGCCTACCCTACCCCTTGTTTTCCCACCTCCTTGTTTGTGTTGTTCCCGCCCCATTGGATTATAAACTCCTTGAGGGCAAGGGTTGTCATTTTTATTATAAATTATACCCCCAGATATCATTAGTACAGTGCCTGGCACATAGTAGGCACTTATTGGATTGAATTGGATTGGAAGGAAAAGAGGCTAAAAAAAGATGAGGAGAGGAAGGACGAAGCAGAGCAGAAGGAGAAAGAATTGTTAAGGGTTCAGAGGCTATAGAACAGGAAGTTTAGTCAGATGAAAGTAGAGAAGCTATTGTAGTACATTTTCCTATTTAGGAGGTTGAATGTTTCATGGTTTACTTGGCTGTCAGACTGTTTTACATTTTTATTTGTGAACATACATGGTGATCATCTTTAAGACAAAAAAAATTCAATGGCAAGTCCCTTGATGCTCTTGTTGGGAACAGATGTCTGCACAATATCTGGACTTTCATTTCCTACCATTTGGATGCCATAAATTGCATGAAGCCATTTTCTTTATCCATTCTTCCTTTCCTACACACAGCTTGTTAAAGCTGAGTTAGTAGAGAAAGGCTAAGAGGAGGAAAAAAATGTATTTAGAGGTCATAGAAACAGATTAGTAATCTGTATTGATGCCATCACCCTGGTCCATTTGAGAACCAAATCTGACAATATATCAACTCAACACAAAAAGTGTATGTGTGTGTGTGTGTGTGTGTGTGTGTGTATGCTTTAATTTGGTAATCAATACTGAGTAGGTAAGTGTGGACCTATCAGTTTCAGAGAATCACATACTAGTGGACTGTGTATGGGAGCGGGGCATGTCAGTTTGGGATTGGAGGAGAGACAAAAAGCCTGTGGCAATACACGAACTAGTATGGCTGATTTTTTGAAATCACAAAATCTCAGAGTTGGGAGGGATTTTAGAGGTCATAGAGTCCAGGCTTGCATCCCATGAGAAACATCTCTGGCAAATCTTGCCTCAACTTGAATATTTTCAGTGATCAGGGGTATCCTAGTTCCTTTGCTGAAAAACTCTGATTGAGAGAAGTTTTCAATAAAAGGTAAGGGGTGGTGTAGTGAGAAATTGCTTAATTTAGTCAAATAGTGGAGTCAGTTGGTTTGCAGTCTTCATGATACTTAGTATGGATCCTGACTTAGTTTTTCATTGTTCAACTAGATATTTCAGCATCTTGAAGATATAGTCTCTATTGCAATAGAGGGATATGAATTGTATAAACAGGGGTACTTCTTTGTGTGGACATCTGTTTCTTGAGTTTGGGCCTGGGGAAGTAGGGGAGAAAAGGGAGCTGAGGAAGGATGACCTTGCAATCAAATCAGGAAAATGTTCTCCAGTTCTCTGGTATGTCTCTGGAAGCACTCAGCTCATCTCTTAAGTTTCCAAGCAAGCTGATTTTGTGCCCAATTCAAGTTGAAAATAGTTCATCTGAAGCCAACATCCTCAGTAACTACCGACTCGTAGACTTTTTCTCCATTATGTCTGTTTTAGGGAAAGCTTACATATCTATAAAATTCAGATTTTTTTTAAAAAACACCAAATCAACAAACATTTATGAAGTGTTTTTAGTATTGTTTTGGTCTTCAACAAATCATTTAATCTCTCTGGGACCCAATTTTCTCATGTGTAATATAAGAAAGCTGTATTAGATGATCTTTAAGGTACCTTCTAATTCTAATATTCTGTGACTCATTGCATTCAGCATTGAAACATAAAAAAAAAACCATATAAGAAGTTGGCTTTAAGAAGCCTTTTTTCAATCCTCATTCTCATTGACCTCTCTGTAGCCTTTGGCACTATCGCTCACCCTCTCCTCCTTGATATCCTCTTCTCTCTGGGTTTTCAGGGTACCACTCTCTCCTGGTTCTCCTCCTACCTGTCTGGCTGCTCCGCCTCAATCTTTTCTGCTGGATCTTCTTGCAGATCACACCCTATAACTGTTGGTGTCTTTCCTGAGGTCTCTTCTCTTATCCTTCCATTCTAGATTTGGTGATCTCATCAGCTCTTATGGATTTAATTACCACTTCTACACTGATGATTCTCAGAATTACCTATCCTGCCTCAAACTCTATACTGACCTCCAGTTTTGCATCTCCAACTGCCTTTCGGATATTTCCAACTGGATTTCCAGTAGATATCTTAAATTCAACACGTCTAAAGCCCAAATTCATTATATTTCCCTCTATTTCCTAGGTGGCGCAGTGGATAGAGCTCCCAGCCTAGAGTCAATAAGACCTGAATTCAAATTTGGCCTCAGATACTGTGTGACCCTGGTCAAGTCACTTCATCTGTTTGTCTCAAGTTTCTCATCTGCAAAATGGGGATGATAGTAATAGCACCTGCCTCCCTGGGTTGTAGTGAAAATCAAATGAGATAATCGTTGTAAAGCACTCAGCGCAGTGACTGGCACAGAGTAAGTGCTATATAAATGTAAGCCAATGTTGTTAATACCTTTCCCCACCCTCAACCTTCCCTATTACTCTAGAGGGCATCACCACCTTCCCAGTCCTTCGGGCTCAAAACCTAGGAGTTATCCACCACCCCCATATCCAATCCTATCTGTCCCCAAAGTCTGTCAATTTCACCTTTGCAATATCTCTTGATTATGCCCCATTCTCTCCTCCAAGACGGCCACCACTCTAGTGCAGGCCCTCATCACCTCACACCTGGATTATTGCAGTAGCCTTCTGGTGGTCCCACCTGCCTCTAGTCTCTCCCCACTCCAGGCCAACCTCTATTCCTCCACTAAACTAAGTTTCTTAAAGCACAAGTTAGACCATGTCACCCCACTACTCGATAAACTCCAATGGCTCCCAATCACCTCCAGGATCAAATACAAAATCCTCTGCTTGGCATTCAAAGCCCTTCATAACCTAGTTCCCGTCTACCTTTTCAGTCTTCTTATACTTGACTCCCTGACATGTACCCTATGATCCAGTGACACTGACCTCCTGGCTGTTCCACAAACAAGACACACTTTATCTCTCACAGGTGTTTTCTCTGACTGTCCACCATGCCTGGAATGCTCTTTCTCCATATCTCTGCCTTCCCTGGCTTCCTTTAAGTCCCAACTAAAATCCCATCTTCTTTAGGAATCCTTTCCCCAAACCCTTTAATTCTAGTGCCTTCCCTCTGTTAATTGTTTCCTATTTATCCCGAACATAGCTTGTTTGTATATATCAGTTTGTTTGTTGTCTCCCCCATTACCAGATTCTTGAGTGTAAGAACTGTCTTTTGCTTTTTTTCCCTGTATTTCCAGCACTTAGCATAGTGCCTGGTACATAGTTGGTGATTAATAAATTTCTATTGATTGAAATATAGATGGCACAGTAAAACTTTTGCATAAAACCAGGCTGCATATAAACCCAGTGTTAAAGTGCATGGTGCATAAGAATGCTGAATTGGGGATCACTTTCTGAAGACCATGCGTTAGAGCTGAACTAGGTAAAAATTTGATAGTTGATCCAGTCCAATCTGAGAAGCATTTATTAAAGACCTATGCTATGGAAGGCATTAAGCCAGGTGCTAGTGACACAGAGACAAAATTAAAAACATTTCCTGCCCTCAAGGATCTTACACTCAACTTAGGGTGGAGGTGGAGAATGCAAGACATGAAAAACTAAGTACAGGATAGGGATTGGGCCTGGACCTGTGATTCCATTGGTACAGAGAGGGAAATTGTTTCTCTCAATGCAGGTTACAACCTTCTCTGCAGCCTATGGTCATAGAGAGTTGCCTAGAACACAGAGATCATGTGACTTGGTCAGATTCACACAGTCAGTATTATTGTATGTCAGAGATGGCATTTAAACCCAGGTCTTCTCAGCTCCGAGGCCAGTTCATTGTTAACTATGCCACATCACTTAAGGGTAATTTGAGGAGGCAAAGAATAGTAATAATAAGGTAAGGCAGGAGCTGAACCTCAAAGGAAGTCAAGGATTTTTAGATATCCATGGGAAGAATATTCTAGAAGTGAGGAATATCTGGGACCAAAGTATGGAACAGGAAGATGGAATGCCAAATTTGGGCAATAGCGAGCAGACCACCTACACTGAAACACAGCAATCTGAAGCAATGAGCATTGCCTTCAAAGGGAGGGTAGAGCCATATTGTGATGGGCTTTATGTGCCGAGATGAGGAGCTAGCATTTTGTCCTAGATGCAGGAGGAAACCTTCAAGGTTCTTGTGCAAAGGATAACATGATGAACATCTTTTGGGAAGATTATTTTAGCAAATGTGTGGGGAATGGATTGGAAAGGGGAGAGTCTGTAGGGCAGAGTACAAATAGGAATTTAATGTAATACTCCAGGCAGGTAATGAGAGCCTGAACCAGGTGACCTTGTGAATGTAGAGAAGGGAATAGATGCAACATATGTTGAGGAGGAAAAATTGACAAGATTGGGCAACTGAATGGACATGGCCTTTGAGGAAGTGGGAGGAATTGACACTGAGGTTGAGAAACTGGGTGATTGAAAGGATGGTGGTACCCTCAAGTGTGATAGAGAAATTTGGAAGAGGAGAAGTTAATGGAGAAGTCAACAAGTTCCATTTTGGATATGTTTGGTTTGAAATGTCTAAGCAACATCTAGAGATAGAGGAGGGTAGGAGGGGAAGGACAGAAAAAGGGCAGGAGACAGAGGGGGGAAGGGAAGGAGAGAGAGAGAGAGAGGGAGAGAGAGAGAAAGAGAGAGAGAGAGAGAGAGAGAGAGAGAGAGAGAGAGAGAGAGAGAGAGAGAGAGATCCAAGAGGCAAGTTGGTGATGAAGGACTGAGGTTTAGGAGAAAAGACAGATTCCCCCAACCCCAGGATGTTGAAAGTATAGAAAAGGGGCTAAAAACAGAAGGGAATGCTGGTTGAAGCTCTTCGTAGCTTTAGATGTAGAGCTGGAAAGGACCATGAAAGCTACTGAGGAGAGGAAATTGTTTCTATCAATGCAGGTTGCCACCTTCTCTGCAGCCTACGGTCACAGAGAGCTGCCTAGAGCACACAGATTATGTGATTTAGCCAGATTCACACAGTCAGTATTATTGTGTTATTGTATATGTCATTGTACAGAGGAGGGACCTAAGGTTCCTAGAGGTCAGACTCACACAGTGAGTCAGTGTCTGAAGCAGAATTTCAAAGTTGGCTTCCAGACCCCACTCTACCATATGTACCACCTGGTTGCTCCAATTTGTCCTCTATAAAATCCTTGTAAAGAGGGTGTGGCTTATTCTAAGGAATAGTTGAAATAATATAGTGAGCCTTTTATATCAAATTTTAAAAAGCGAATCTGAGAAGAAAGTTGAGATGTGAGTCAACACTACCCAAGTCTCTTGTCTCTGTGTGACTTTGGGCAAGTCACTCCCCTTCCCTTGGCACCAATCACCCCACCACTAAAATGAGGGGTTTGGACCAGATGACCTCAGACATCCCTTCAAGCTCTGTCTGTGAACCATGATCCCAGGATGTGCTGAGTTTTAGCCCTGGTTCTGACAAGTAACTGTGAAACCTGGGTCAAGTCATTTACCCTCTCTAGGTCTCAGTTGCCTCACATTTTGAAATGAAGAGAGTTGGATTAGGTGATAGTTAAAGCCCCTTTCTCAGCTCTGACATTGTGAGCACTGGATCTGGAGTCACATTTGAACACAGACCCTGGGTTCAAATCTTAGAGCTGATACTGACTACTAGGTTGGAATTGGCCAAGTCACTTAATGTCTCTGGGTCTCAATTTCCTCATGTGATAAATTGAAGGAGTAGGCTAGCCTTTATTTAAAGTCCCTTCTAGCTCAAAATCCTATGATTCTTCTTCTTGGTTCTCCTGAAGCAACTGATTTTATTAAAGCAGGATCAATATTTCAAGAATCTAAGAACAGAGGTACAAGTTAATTCAATAATAAGTGTTTTTACGGACTTTCACAGCTAAATTGTCTATAGAATTTATCAACTATTCATAATGCCTTTCTGCAGAAAAATGAGTTCTGTCTCTCCCTCACCCCTCTTCTGTTTCTTAAGCATCTTATTAGGGGATAGTGTACCAGGTATTTCCTTCAGTTCACTATTTGACTGCAAATAGGACAAATTTCAGTGCAGAGCATGAATGAGTGAAGACCTGCTCTGAAAGACAGAAAAAAAGAAATTAATAATCATGTTTCTCTTTGTATATTTACTGTTTTGCTTCTGGAGGGAGTATTAGTCCACTAAGAGATGCATAATTAGGAGATACGCCAGATGGGTAATCAATGTGATTTTAAATTTTTATACAGAGAGAACAGAGTTGTGTGTGTGTGTGTGTGTGTATGTGTGTGTGTGTGTGTGTGGTTTTTTTTAGAAGGCGCTTTAGTTCCATGCAGTTAAATACGAATATCTTGCATTAGAGGGTTACTGTCTTCCACGCCATGATGCAGAATCTGCCCTTTAATCCTCCCTCCTTTTTTTTAGCTGGTCTGATGGAATAGAAATATTGAATGGTCCTACCAGATGGAAGCATAAAGCTTGCAAGCAGAGATGGGAGGCAGAGCTGTCAGCGAGGGAAAGTTGAGAGCTTTATTTAATCATCATCATCATCCTCCTCCAACATTGTAAATCCCCTCCCCCACCCCATACCCATCCCAATCCCATTCAGTCAGGATTCAGCTGTTGTCTCTATCCTCCATCCTGGCCTGGGAAGAATACTCTGCTCCAATGTGAAGAAAAAGTTAGCTGTGGCTCATATGGAAGCAGAGAGGATAGTCTCCTGCCAGAGGGGAGCAGCTTGGCTGGTAGGATGGGACTGGTGACTAAGGCAACCTCCAAAGAGTACAGAGTAGAGCAGGGTCCCATGGGGATGGGGTTACAGGGTTGGTTGCTTTTCAACCTGCATCCTCAATTAGTGTCGAGGCTCTCACAGGCAACATGTCCACAGGCAAATTCACCAGGGTAGCTGGAGATGGAACTAGGCTCCAAGCCACTCTTGTCGGGCTGTCTATTAAGCTGGTGCTTACTGGACAGTGAGGGGTGAGAAGGTCCAGTTGGCCCTAGCGTCCAAGGAGATTGTCCAAGGAGATTTTCTTCTTTTCAATCTATGGACAGTGAGTAGGAAAAAAATTCAAACCAGTGATGAGTTCTTTTGTCCAAAAGATGTCAAATAACCATTCTGACTAATCTCTTTGTTGCTGTCTTTGTGTAATTGAAAATTTAGCTGTGGACAATCCTGCTTCTTTCTGTCTAGCTAGATGCAGCCTCAGTTTGGGTAGGAAAGTGAAGGAGACTTGAGCTGGAGTCTGTGTCTAATCCCAGGTTGCATCGGGTGCCTCTTGAATTTGAAATGGAGACTGGTTCAAGAACACTTTGCTGTTCTTTAGTTGTAGCTGACTCTTCGTGACAACATTTGGGGCTTTCTTGGCAAAGATACTGGAGTTCTCTGCCATTTCCTTCTCCAGATCATTTTTACAGATGAGAAAACTGAGGCAAAGAGAACTAAGCCCAGAGTCACACAGCTATTATTAAGTGTCTGAGGTCAGATTTGAACTTAAGTCTTCCTGAATGCAGGTCCTGCACTCTATCTGCCATACCACCCAGCTGCCCTAGATCTCCAGCATGACCTAAAATGACTGAATAGACAAGGATTCCATAGCTGAGTCCTTATATCAATTCAGTTCCATTTGGTTCAACTCAATTCAATGCCACTAGCCCTTATCATGTGTCTACTGAGTGTAAAGCCCTGCACCAAATTCTGGGAATTCAAAGACAAAGTATAAACAAAGAAAATTCAGGGACCCAGAGAAGGCACTAATAATTGAGGGGATCAGGAGAGGCTTCATGTAAGAGGCGGCATTTGAGTTGACCCTTGAAGAATAAAAAAGATTTAGCACCGGAAGTGACCTTAGAAGCCCTTGAGTCTAACCCCCTTATTTGCACGGATGAAGAAACTGAAGCCCACAGAGGTTAAGTGACTTGTGAAAGGCCACACAGCCAGTGAGGGTCAGAGCTGAAATTCGAACTGAGGTTCTCTAACAATTCCAGCACTCTCTCCATTGTACCGCAGATGTTGGGGATCCTAGGAGACTGCCTCATCCGTTACTGTAGAATTTCTGAGCAGTAACTCCAGGTCAGTGCCAAGCTGCCTTAAAGACCAGCGCAACATTTGTTGTAGGCACGCCTAGAATGGGCATGATCATTCCACCCTGAGATTTTGGGGATTTTGCAATCACTAAGAACATATCAATCAGTCAGTCAATAAGCATTTATTAACCACTAACCACGTGCAAGACATTGTGCTGAATGCCAGAGATTTAAAGACAGGCAAAAGATAGTCCCTGTTCTGAAGGAGCTCATGATCTAAATGAGGGAGACAACATGTGAACATCCATGCATAAAAGACCTATAGAATAGATGAATTGGAAATAATCAAAGAGGGAAGGAACTAGAATTTGTGTTGAGGAGCAGCAGGAGAATGGAGGGAAGAGTTGTGTAGGAAAGGGAGGGAAGTGGAAAAATGCCTTAGTTTACAGCAGCAAGGGGGGCCCAAGGGAAGAACAAAGGCTGCAGGTTGGACAATCGTGGGGAAGCGTTAAGGTCTGGCCCATTACAATAGGGCTATGGGCTGCTAATTCTTTGGGATAATTGGGGACAAGTCTGAGCAGCAAACGCACAGGAAGAAACCATACAAGGAATAGGATTGAGGTGGGCTGTGTTATAGGAGCAGTCTATCCAAAGGAAATCTCACAAGCCCCCATGGCCTACGGCAATGGTGTCAAAAATCAAACAGAAACCATATGTAGGATCCCCTTGGGCCACATATTAACTTTGGCCCTTTATGCCTTAGCCCCCTTCTATTTGTCCAGTCTTCTCATACCTGAGTCTATCACAGGTACTCTTTGATCCAGTGACTCTGCCTCCTGGCTGTCCCTCAAACAAGACACACTGAATGTCTCAGCTCTGAGCATTCGCTCTCATCCCTGGAATGCCCTCTCTCCTCTGCTCTGATTACTAATATCCCCGGCTTCAAGTCCTAGTTAAAATCCTTCTTTCTAAAGGAAGCCTTTCCTAACCTTTCTTAATTCCAGCGGCTTCCTTCTGTCCATTATTTGCTATTTATCCTGCATATAGCTTGGTGTGTGTGTGTGTGTGTGTGTGTGTGTGTGTGTGTCTATGTGTGTGTATTTGCATGTTGTCTCTCTCATTAGATTGTAAACCCCTTGAAGGCAGGGACTATCTTTTACCTCTTTCTGAATGCCCAGCACTTAGCGTAGTGCCTGGCACATAGTAGGATCTTAAATGTTTTTTGACTGATTAACTTAGAAAACCATATACTTATATATTCATTTCTTTATTAATATACCAACATATTAAAATCAGATAAGAACTATACTTTAATTTGTTTTGGCCTCACTCAGGAATGTTACAAGCCTCATATGTCCTGCAGGCTGTATGTTTGACACCTCTGGCCTATACTGGGGGACAGGGATGGGAGAGGTGGTTCTTGGAACTCATAGTCAACCTCATGGTCCATTCAGCTCTTTCTCTGATACAGGCACTGAGGAACAATGCAGAAAGTGTGGGTGCCTTCCCCCATTCATTCAAGGACCATTTCTCTAAGTCTGTTGTGCTGCAGAGCACTGTTTTATATGATAATAGATCATATTTGGTAGCATTTTAAAGCTTAAAAAGCACTTTCCTCTTAACATGGTGAGGGTGGTAATGTCATTATTGCTACTTTCATTTTACTAATGAAGCAACTGAGGCTCAGACAGATTGAAAAACTTGCTCATGGTCACCCAAAGAAAGTATCAAAGCCAGGATTGAAACTTAAGTCTTGGGACTTACAATACTGTTCTCCACTCTATCGCACTGAGTGTAGTGACCATGACATCAACTTTAAAAGGTTCAGGGTATACTCCAAATATATCTATTGTCCTCTGTACAAATATCTATCTTTGGCACATGCATTTCCCTAAATCTCCTTTGAATGGATTGAGTTTTTCCCAGCACCAGTGGCATTGACCATTTAATACAAAATTTAGGTAGAATCCCAAAGAGCCTACTTCTAAGCCTGGGGAAGTGCCAATGATTTCCAAAGCCAAATGTTATATGGATGACATTAAAGTTCTGTGTGTGTGTGTGTGTGTGTGTGTGTGTGTGTGTGTGTGAGAGAGAGAGAGAGAGAGAGAGAGAGACAGAGAGAGAGACAGAGAGACAGAGAGAGACAGAGAGACAGAGAGAGACAGAGGCAGAGACAGAGACAGAGGCAGAGACAGAGAGACAGAGATGACATAGATAGACAGAGACAGATAGAGACAGATAGACAGAGACAGAGAGAAAGGGAGAGACAGAGACAGAGTGATGTGGACTTAGCACAGAATAAGGATTTTAGCCCTCCTGAAGCAAAATATTCCCCAACTCAAGAGATTCATCAGCCTCAGCCTCCCCTATAGTACGAACTACAGGCATACACCTCTACATTTCTTTCAACAAGAATTTATTAAACTATGTGCCAGGCATTGTATTTGGCTCTGGGGATACAAAAACAGAAGTCTCCAGATCAGGAAGAAGATGAGAACAATCAATCTAGAGCTAAAAGGAGCCTTACAGATCATCTAGTTCAACCTCCTAATTTTACAGGTGAGGAAAGTGAGTGCCAGGGTGGGTAGATGACTTGTGGAAGGTCACATGAACAGTCAACATCAGCAGTAGTATTTGAACCCATGTCCTTAGACTCTAGAGTCAGTACGCTTTCCATGGTACAAAATTATAATTAAATACAAAATACATACAAAGAAAGCACAAACTAATTTCTAGGGGGCACTAGGAATTATGGGGATCAAGGTAGGTGTCCAACAGGAAGTGATACTTGAGATGAACCTTGAAAGAAGCTAGGTATCCTAAGAGATGGAGGTGGAGATGGAGTTCATTCCAGGCATGGGGGCTACTCTATACAACAACAGGACATGAGAGATGAAATAACCTCTATAGGGGACAACAAGGAGAGGGTAGCTTTCCTGGGAAGTGTGTGAAACAATGGGCTGACTTGGATTTCTCTGATCTTCCATTCCATTCTTTTTTTTTAAGTTCATTTTAAATTTTTTTAAGCATTTATTTAGTACTTGTTATGCATTCGATGCTAGGCTGATCTGCCTAGTTCTGCTGATCTGTGGTCCCTTCATCCAGCCCATGGCTGAACCCTTGGGGTTTCCCAAACTGACATCACAATGAAACCTACTAGAACCTTGTATGAATCTCCTTTGGATTTGAAATTAGACAATATTTCTATACCTAGTAGGAAAAAAGGTTGAAGGGACAGCAGGTCAGGTCCCTATTCTCCCAGTATACTAAAGCTGTAACCTGGCAAGCCTCTGTGCTGATTAATTGTACAGGGTTTTTTTTTTTTGTTTGTTTTGTTTGTCTGTTTTTAATAGGCCAGAAAATCTCTTCTGTAAGAAAGAGACCATGTGGAATGGGGGAGGGGGAGGCCAGCAATGGTTGGAGTAGGAAAGGGAATAGAGGCCACTGGAGAGCTCCTCTGGAAAGTAAAAGGGGGTTTATTTAGAGTTCAGTAAGAGAACTCACAATTGTTGCACTTTACCAACGAGAAAAAATACCCATGGTGTGACCTGTGGAATCCTGGAAGCTCTGTCCAGGGTCCTATGATCTTGGGTATAAGGTAGATGTTTTCCCATTCAGAAACACCAGGTTCTCTCTGTAAGTTATTTCAAGGTCATGACTATTATCAAACCTTAATTGAGAGTCCACAAAGTTCAGGGCACTTTGCTAGTTACAAGGAACAGACATCAGCTAGACAGACAATCAAACCACAAATGGTTATTAGTGCTTTCTATGTGCCCAGCATTGGGTCAAAGAAATAAATCACCGAATGACTTGAACTCCATCCAAAGTTTAAAAAAACAAAACAAAACAGGAACTGAGACTTTCTCTGTTCACACACTTTCTCAGTCCCCTTTTGCAGTCAGTCAAGTAGCCCAGTGAAACAGAAAAGTGAAATTAAATTCTTGAAAGCTCTTCTCCATCACAAGGCTACAGTGCCTTTTCACCTCTCCCCTTTGGCCCACCTTTTTTTTGCCATTTTGTGTTACAAGGAAGACTATAATCGAGGTTAGTGAGCTTAAGACAGCCAGCATTTTGAAGGCATTGCTTTTTATCATTGTGAGGGTGGGCTGTGGGGTGGGAAGGCTGGCTCTCCTGGAATAGTTTTCCACATTGAACTGTGTCTCCTTTTGTATGGTGTTAACTCAAAAGGTGTCATGAGAATAATTGCAGTAATGCAGATAAAGGATGATGGAAATAGCCCTAGACCTCAAATCTGGAAACCTCTATCTTAGGCCAGACTGTCAAGTGTTTCCTTTGTGCTAAGGTATCTGTGCCCCCCTGATAAGTCCATGATGAGTTTTCAATGTATACTTTCTCCTGATAATTTACTAGTTTCTCTTCAGCTCAGAGGAAGTATTGTGTGGAGAGAACTCAGAAGATCAATGTCTTTGTAAGCCTCTGTGTCTTGCTCCTATGGAAATGGGTGGCATGTGTATTTGACAAAAAACAACCCTCACAAAAATTGTAAGGTAGGCATAATCTCCCTGCTGCTGTCCAGCCTCCCCCCTGGGCTCTTTCTGGCCTTTGGAAACCCTCTTCTCTCCACTGTGGCAAACCCCTTAGACTCATTCTCCCCTAGTCAACCAAAATAACTGTTTTAGTTTATAGTATACTTTACATAACATCTCATTTGAACCTTATAACAACCCTGAAGACTAAGTGCTACAGATATTAACAATCCTATTTTATAGTTGATAAAACTGACAGTGTAATAGTTCAGAAAACTAGTTTGTGTTTATAGTGGTAGGATTTGAACTCAGGGCTTCCTGACTTCAAGTCCAGTGTTGTCTTATGATGTAAATACCCTACATTTTAGATTTTTGCCCTCTAGCCTTTCTCTTCACCCTCCATCACATTTTCTGGAATATGCCAGAATGTATAAGCAAGCTTATTACCACTAAGGATGGGCACAGTTGTGGCCATAACCAGGGACTGTACTGCTTAATGAGTGCTTGATAAGTGTCCATCAATCAAACCCTAAGGGGAAGACATGGGCCCAGTTTAGGGGAGATTGCAGTGGGACTATATTTCTCACCTACAGAGTGGGCTACAAAGTAGTAAGGGTGTGGCCAGCCAGAAGGTCAGGATTGACCAATTCAGAGGGGCCATAAAGTAGTCAAGTCAGGGTCAAGGGAGTCAGTGGAAAGGTCTAGGAAGAAAAGCAGAGCTGTTCTCTCAGGCCAACAAATTAAGTAAAGGTCAGAAAAGCGATGAGACTAAGATGCTCTATGAAGGTTAGAAGCAAGCTAGATCTCTTTGACACTGGCGAATTTTGCCAACAGCATCTGTCTGAAAAAAGTGGCTTTATAAGGGGGCTATTCGACACTATTCTGGTCAATCAGTCTCAGCTTTGGGGCCCTCCTTTTTGGGGAGCCTTTGACCCCAGTGGTACTATATCATCATCTCCTCCACTCTTACACGTCCTCTGAGTGTTGAGGCAAGCGTTTGTCATCGGGATAGATGGAAGAAGGTAGCAGCAGCATTTTCCAGTCCCCTAGGACATACTCTTCTCTATTTTGGGGGGATTATCATCATCCAACTTGTCCCCTGAGAGTGGAAAACCTCAAAGAGAGCAGTTAAGATGAGCCCTGTCACCTGTTTTATATTGGATTGGTCCCAAGACCTTGCTTGTTAAAATTGGGCAATCTCATAAACTAGGTAGCTGGGAGTCATAGTGAATAGAATGATGGACTTGTAGTCAGGAAGACTTGAGTTCAAATTCTCCCTCAGACTTTTACTAGCTCTGTGACCCTGGGTAAGTAACTTAACCCCTTTCAGCCTCAGTTTCTTCATCTGCAAAATGGGGATAACAATAGTACTGACCTCAAAAGGCTATGGTGAGAGTCAATGGAGATATGTGCAGAAATACTTTGCAAACAGTAAAGGTTTTATTATTATTATAACCTAATTCATGGCAAGATATAAATAACTTGTTATTTATACTAATTTATTTTTATACTATTTTATTATAGTTTTTATTATACATACAAATAAAAATATGTAATATATTTATACTAATACTAATGTATATTCCCTCCTATGTAGCTTATTTGCATTTTAATAGCAACATTCAATGCTTTAAGCCAAAGGGGTGACTAATGGTGGGAATTATAGTCAATGTGGATCAGCAAGGGAGATTTTTTTTTTAGCAGGGAAGGATCTTTGGCTCATCTCCTACTCTACTTATCTAGAAATCCCTAGAACTCTTGGAAGAATATTTCAAATGGAACAGCCTCATGTTGATGTTGACCTATCACAGAGCTTGGGTAGGGTTTTAAGTGGTGAGTAGAAAAAGCCTTTCTGTTAAGCCAGGAGAGTTAGATCTGAACAGGACAGTGCCAGTGTAGTGCATGACTTCAAACATACATTTATTTGTCATTTTAGCATACTCACTACCCCTATGTGTAATGGCAAGCAAAGTGAGACTTTTTCCGATGTTTTTTTCTTTTGGAATGCTTCTCAGTACTAAGGTAACCAAGTGCCTTTGATGGAGTCTTGCCTTTGTTTCAATCAAGAGTCTTTGATGACCTGCTTAAGTCACAAGAAAGCCTAAGTTGCATGAGTTTGAGTCACATGGTTGTGATGCCCTCTGACCCTGAAGAAGTACATATATACTCTGAGGTCAGCATTTGGAAGAGTGTTTGTGTGGAGACTCTGGGTACCCCCTGCATTTGAAAACCCAGATGTTGGTGCTTCTCTTTCTGGTAACTATGTATGTATTGCTATGGACAGATGGTTAGAAGCCCTATCTGTTGATTTGTGTTATTTGCTCTGTTTATATAATTTCTGCTTGTAATTTCTGTTTGTGTTTTCTCTAAAATTCAGGGTGCTGACTTTTCCCCCTGAACTAAGTGAATGATATATGTATGTTTAATTAAAGTGAGGTTGTAAACCCTTTAAAGTTGCTTTCCTTAGAAAAGCAGATCAAAGAACCTATGCTAGCAGCCCTCCTGTGTGCTGGTGTTGTTCGTCTTACACCTCCACAGAAGCTGCTAGTAACACTGTTGTTACACCATGTTCCACAAAGATAGAGAAAGGACAGTATAGTTTTGTCTATTGTCAAAAATTCAGGGCATATTCTCTGCTGAAGGGGATTTAAAACAGGATCACCTGAGAGGCAGCCTTCTCTGTAGTTTGAAGAGGATTGCAAATGGTATTCGTGGATGAACTTCCTGCTACTTGTTTTTCCTTATAGAGAAGCTGTGACTGGCTTAGAAAAAGAAGACTCATAATAAAGGGTGATGAGGTCTTGTCTAACCAATCTGTTTGTTTGTTTGTTTCTTTTTTAAACCACTGCATTCTGGACCTTAGGATTTGTAGAAAGCAGATAGCAGGTGAGAGAATTTGTTTGAAGGGGAAGTTATATTGTTATGATTCAAGCCAACCATCGTCTTGTAAAGATAAAGGAGTGCTATTTCAGGGGGGGAAATTATATCATTTCCTTTCAAATACTGTTCTTAATTGGATCACGGGAAAGAATCATTTTCCAGTTTGATTGCCCAAGCTATGGCCCTGAAACTCCCTTTCTCTTCTCCCCTTGTTCATAGCCTTGTCTCAGTCAGGGACTTGAGCCCCAGCTGGTGTAAAGAGTACCACCTGGGAGTCAATAGACATGGGTTCTAGTCTTCACTCTGCCGTTAACAAATCCCTTCACTTCTGTAGTTTTCTGTTGCCTCAGTGATAAAATGAAAGTATTGGGCTTAGTTCCCTGGTTAGGATTTGGCACTCTTGCTATTGCAGTCAGGGGAGAATTATTTTAAGAGGAAATGTGTTACACTGGATATGGCATAAGACTCTGAGTCAAGAAGGCCCGGGTTTGAATCCTACCTCAGATGCTTATTAGCTGTGTGGCCCCAGTCAACAAGTCATATTACTTCTCTGATCTTAGTTTCTTCACCTATAAAATGAACAGGTAGAACTTGATAGGCTCTAAATTCTAGGCCTGGAGTTAGGAAGACCTGAGTTCAAATCTGACCTCAGACACTTACTAGCAGTATGACCTTGGGCAAATCCCTCAACACTGTCTGCCTCAGTTTCTTTATCTGTAAAATGATCTGGAGAAGGAAATGGCAAACCACTCTAGCCAAGAAAACCCCAAAGAGTCAGACACGAGTGAAACAACTGAAGAACAACATGACTAGATAAGGTTTTTTTTTCTAGCTCTACTACTCCCTCTTTATCTTTTTCTCTATCTTCCTCTGTCTCTCTGTCTGTCTCCATCTCTCTCTGTCTCTGTATCTCTCTGTCTTTCTCTCCCCCCTGCCATGTTTTTCTGTCTCTGTCTCTCCTTTGATCCTATGAATGGTTCATGGAAAGGATAGAGGAAGATGGAGGGGTGTGTGTGGATGAAGTGAGGTGTCCCTGGTAGTGTTAAATAAGTTCCACTAAATTTAACAATCCCTGCATTAAAGGAACTAGCATTCTACTGGAGTAGGGGGTGGGGGATGTAAAAGAGATCTCCCAACCATTCTTCAGGTTCTCATCTGTCTCTAGCGCTTTCTATAATTAGTTACAACCATGTGGGTGGGTTGGTGGAGCAAAAGTTTACTAACTCCCCATCACTGAAATAGCCTCCGTATTTGGACTGATTGGCCATGAGGATGCTTCCTCTTTCTGAGGGCCCCTTTCCACTGAGCAAAGTTCTGCCCAGAGAGCCCTGGTAGGTCCATTCCTTTGATGGTGATTAGTCTCTGAATAGCAATCACGATAGTAATAAGTACGTCGGTCCAAAAAAAGGGGGTTGTATGGTATTCCCTAGAGGAAAATGAATTTCTTTTTATAATCTGCCGTAGTTTATTTCACATATTCATGACCCTCCCAGTATGTTTTTTTTTATGATGAGCCATAAAAATGACAAAATACATTAGCCAAGTTCTCTGTTTCTGCTAAAATGACCATATTCAAAAATAATAACAGAGACTTGTATCAGCAATGCAAAAGATGCATGAAGTAATTGGGGCTTAATTTGTACACAAACTGTCAAGGCAGTTTTCCTCACGGCCTGCATCTTCTGAATTCATTAGTCTCTAATTACGGCCAGTGGGGACCAGCAGTTAGAAGGTTAAAGAGGTTCTGACAGGCCTAATCATTGCTCAGGAAGCTGAAAATGTATGCAAAGTCTCGGCAGATGGGGTGAGAGCGGCTTCTGCCAAGTGATAACTGTTATTCCTTTGCACCTCCAAAGCTGTCATCCTAATAGGCACATTTTAAATTTATTAATGCTCTAGTTACAATGCATACACAGTCTCTAATGGTATGTCATTCTGAGTATATAAACTGAGCAATTAACACATATTACCTGGTAATGGTAAAATTATTTGTTGCCTATTTGATTTGTGCATGTGTGTGTATGTTTCCTTATCCTATAAGAAGAATCTCAGGCAAATCATGGCTAAAAAAGAAAAATTAGATTTGGAGTTTTATATTCATCCATTTTTCTGTTTTACCCAGATCCAGTGAACTCTTCTCTCCTTACACTTCCCTTTCCTTGTTGATCAACAACCAACTTTCAGGCTTGTTTTGTCCAAAACTGATGGTTGGAAACCATTGGTGGTAATAATCATATCCTAATTTTTGGAAAGAATTCTAGCTCTTTGGGTTGAGATGCAGCATTTGAAAGTAAAACACCCAACCAATCAAACAGAAATCATCCCCCACAGCTCCTTTCCATCAAAAAAGGGAAACAAACATATACATAGGTAGGTACACACATATACACACTTCCCCCACCTCCTACTTTCCATGCATGATTTGCTTCTAGTTCATACTAAAGAAGGAGGTGTGGGCTTACATTTTGTTGAATTCTCCAGTCGAGGATTCTCAGTGCTACATTTGCCTCTTGCGGTCTATTGATTTTCCTCTTGTTCAAATCAAAGCCACCTGATCAACAGCAAGATTTTTGTCTTGTTGTATTGTGGCTTACCATCTAGATTTCTGTTGTCTTCCCTGGGTCTATCGCCATGACATGGGAATGCCCTTTAATTAAATGCAGCACTTAGTGCAACAATTGTCTGGGATGTAGGAATCCACAGAAATGGAGACAGCTGGAATAGATAGTTCCTAAATTGTAGGCTTCATCAGGACCACAAGACTCATAAGCAGTCTTAATAGCATGATAAGGTGTTCATCTTGGCCACAGAGCAATTCCATAGCCGGTGACTGTCCAGCCCATTTGGTACCAATGTGCTTGTTATGGCTAATTGATGACACTCTATAGAATCAATAAAACAACATCCAAAAAAAAGTCCCACAATAATTTCAGATTGTGTCTGTTTTTTCCTCTTTGGCAATGTTCGATATCCTAATATCAGGCAGAAGAAAGGTTAGATTGCTGGACAGCGACTTCAGCAAGCATTTATTAACCAGATTCTATGCATCGAGCAAGAGAATGTGGTAGAATGGATGGAGTACTGACCTGGTAGCATGTTATAGTGGATAGGACCCAAGACATGTAGTCAGGAAAACCTAGGTTCAAATCCAGCCTCTGAAACTTACAGTAAGGCTGTGGGCAAGTCGACACCTGGTCTGACTCTCAGGCAACTCTAATCAGTTAAGATGGGTTTTAGTCTTCTCCGGATGTGACCAAAATCACAGATCCTTGACAATGACATGTGTACAAAATGCTGTTCTATATGCTGGGAAAGTACAGAGTTTAAATAAAACATGATCACTGTCAAATGATTCAACATAAGAAATGGTGCTGGTTTTATCAGTGGAAATAAATATTTTGTTGCTCAGTCATTTTCAGTTGTGTCCAACTCTTCAGGATCTCATTTGAAGTTTTCTTGGCAAAGATACTGGAGTGGTTTGCCATTTCCTTCTCCAGTTCATTTTATAGATGAGGAAACTGAGGCAAACAAGGTTAAGTGACTTGCCATGGGTCACACAGCTAGTAAGTGAATGAGCCCTGATTTGAACTCAGGAAGATGAGTCCTCCTGACTCCAGGTCCAGCATTTTATCCACTGGGCCACCTAACTGACCTTAAGGAAATACAAAAAAGACGCACTGCTATCTGTTTTGCCACTGAATCCTAAGGACCCTCAGGCTTTTCCATCTGACTTGCACCTGGAATCTTCCATATAAGTTGTCTCCCCCATCAGAATGTGAGCTCACTGAGAGCAGAGATTGTCTTTCTTTTTCTGTTTGTACTCCCAGTGCTTAGCACAATGCTTTGCACATAATAGATGCTTACTAAAAACTTTTTCATTCATTCTTTCATGTAAGAAGCTTCCAGTGAGGCATTCTTGTGAGGACAAGCCAAGTATTCCAACCACCCCTATTTGTACAAAGACCAATAAAATCACAGGGGCTGATCAGTCATCAGGATCACGTAATGATGTAGCTGAGCCAGGCCAATAGTGAAGGTGCAGGTTTTTCTACCTGGAAGTATAATTCTCATATAGCGAGTGGAAAGTGTACTAGACTGGTTGTCTGCACGCTTGGTTTCTAGTTCCAATTTTGTCACTAATTTTCTAAGAAACCTTGGTCAAGTTTTCTTGACCACCACCTCTCCAGATCACAGTATCCTCATCTACAAATTAAGGTGGCGGCATGGAATTCTGTGAAGATATGAGCCCACAGTTTTTTTTTTTTGCTTTGTTTTGATTTTTTTTGTCTAGTCTATTGAGTTAGCTTGCACCAGGTTGATGATGTAATATTGCGAAGTCCTTGTGGTTACTCACAGTATAACCTATATTAATTTATAAGTAATATAGCCATGACAGGAAGCATCCTACTTTTCTCCCATGGAGATTCTGGGAAGACAATCTGCAGAATTTGCACTGTACCCAGCTTGCACAGTGAGATAATGTAGCATGTGTTAATCCATGGGAGGTATCTCTTTGGTCTACAAGGATTTTTAAAAATTTGACAATCAGTACCAATTAATCTTTACGGGCTAGATTGGACTGTCTTGTACACTCCGAGTGTGTACAAGAAACCAGAGCCTTGGGACCACCATGGCATTTAGAAGAGGCAATAAGCATTGTCCTATAAGCACCCCTGAATAAATGAGCAGGGACTGTTTCATTTTTAACCGTATATCCATCACCAAGGATGGTGCCTGAATAAAACAGCAATTTTATAAAAGCTTATTTAATTGAACCAATGGGACTATCTGAGAATATCTACCCTACAGAAAAAAGAAGTCAGTATAGGACACGCCTTTTTGGTTAGGGGTTTGAGGAATGGGTAGGGAACAGATAGGAAGAGAAAGGATTGAGCTAGAACTATCCCCTCAATTTCCAGGCCAGTTTGAATCCTGGGTACATTATGTTTTCACTTCACAGTGGAGGTTCTTAATATGAAATCTATTAACTTTAAAAAATTTTTTAAATGTATTTCAATGTAATTGTTGTCCTTTGTATTGGATGTGATTTTGAATTGCATTGTATTGTTAGAAAAAAATGATTCTCTTTTCCATCCCCATGGTGGTGGAGGGGAGAAAGATGTTTGGCAGAAGGGCATGGAAGAGAAGGGGTTGGGGAAATAAGAGATAGGAGGAAATGACTGAAATGTTGAGAGGTAAGGAATGGAGGCAGTTAACTCCTTTAGTTTTCACAATTGCATTGACCTCACGCTCTGAAGGCTACCTTTGTCTCTCACTGTGTCACTCAGACACAATTTTGAGGACATCAAGTGTAATTCCCAAAGTATCTGAAGGAAGCAGGGAAACCAAAGACTTGTGGGAAAATCACAGCCCTTACTACTACTAAACAGATGAAAAATCAAAATGATCCATGAACTTTTTATTAACAAACTATTTTCTCTTTTATTACGAAAAAGCAATTAAAGATCAATAGCGGCCCATGTGCTTGCCTACTTCCTCATAGCCACATGCATCAAGAGCATCCTTGATGGACAAATGAGAAGGGAGCAGGAAGATTGTTGTGCCAGTGATATTCTGAAGTAGATCGTATCTTTTTAGTCACACAATTGAAAGATGTGGGGTATATAAGTTCCGATGATGCTGATTGTTGACTATTAAAAAATGCATTTTGTAGAGCAAAAGTTACCTAAAAGTCTATTATTAGCTATGTCACCTGTTCATATGTTAAGATGATACAAAATTCTTTGAATGATACAACCATATATAATACATAAATATGCATGTAATATACACATATGACCGCAAATAAATCTGATATTAAATTTTAATGTTGACATTAAATATTAAGTGAGCAGAGCTATTATACATGTCTATATATGTAGTCATTAGTGTCTTTTTGTCAACTTGGGGGGAGTTGTTAAATATTTTTATCAGTGACTTCAATGATTGATTTGTTGTTGTCCTTTATATTTGAAGAGGACCAAAATTACATCACTATGTAAAATGATATGGGTGGAGTCTTTTTACTCACACATAAATCGGATTTAAGTGAGGCAGAATCGCACAAGTCATCAGCCTCACTCTCTCTTCCAGAGGCATCAAAGTCCAGTGGTAAGACAAAAGTCAAGATGATGGGTGACAGCCTGGGATGCAGTGGACGAACTGGACCTCTTCAATGCTCTAAGCACTCCACAGCACCTGATTAAGCCGCCTTCATGGCCTATTGGAACAAATTGATGGCCTCTGACATCAGAGAAGTCTTCGTGTGCTTGGGGTGGACACCCCCCCAACTCACCAATGAGTTTGAGGCCTATCAGATACCTGAACCTGGATTAGCCCATCTGTTGAAATGGTTTTTACCACAGTGTGGCCATTGCACATGCTACAGCTTCTTGGAGCCATAGGTGAGAGTTGGGTGGCAAGTGGACACCAAAGGTGGAGGAGGTGCTAGTCTTCCTTTAACATCCCATACACCCTGACTTGGATGGAAGATATCAAAAGACTCATATTAGTAGCTAACATGAAGCTAGAAGGACGGTTAAAATCTTGGATGACAAAGCTGAGATCAAAATAAAAGTTTATCAGGCTAGAACAATGGGCCTTCTCTAATAAGATGATATTTAATATTAGTAAACAAAAAGTCTCAACATATGGGTTAAAAATTCTTTTCAGGAAGTAGACGATGGGAAGGGCTTACCTGGACAAAAGTTCATGGGAAAAATTTTGGGATTTTTAACGGACTGATAGCTCAGTACAACATGGTGATGAAAAATATTGACTCTATCCTACAATGTATTAAGACACCATTAAATAGTGTAAAAAATAGGGAAGCAAGAACTTCATTGTCCTCTACTTTTGAAAGATCATAGCTGGAATGTTGTATTTAATTCTGAGCACTACATTTTAAGAAAGAAATTAACAAAATAGACAATAAACAGAAGGGATCCAGGATAACAGGAAGACTAAAGACAATTCAGATGAGAATTTGTTGAAGGAACTAGAAATGCTGAGCCTGGAGAAAAAAAGACTAGGATGTTAGGGGATATGAAAACTGTTTTCAGGCATGTATAAGAGAAATTAGACTTGTCCTGCTTGGCCCCAGGAGATAAAACAAGGGGCAGTGGGTAGAAATTGCAAAGATGAAAATGTAGGCTTGATGGCAAGGAAAACCTCCCAATAACCAGAGCTATGCAAAAGTGGAGTGGCTTACCTTGGGAAGTAATAGAGTCTCCGTCACCAGAGTCTCAGCCAGCAGCATCCTGGTAAATGTGCACCAACTGGTTCTCTTAAAAAAATGTACCATGATGAATTTCAAAGTTTGACCTATAATATTAACATTTTCCTCATTATTTTCTTAAGTCTATACGATCATCAAAACAATAAATCAAACCCTGATATGTAGCATTTACCAATCTCTGGAGGGTAAATGTTTATTCTGAAAACTTAACATTTGGCTCTCATGGCCCGGGATGTTTTACAACTGGTAGGACCACTGATTTTTACAGCTATACAGCACTTTAGCTGTAATTTAATTTAACCCCCACATTTTATGAGTAATGAAACAGAAGCCCAGAGAGTGGGTTTACTCAGCCTCATTAATGGCACCTTCTGACCTACTGACTCACAATCCAGTGACCTTTCCACTATACTATGTATTTATTGAATTCGCTATCTTGCTTGATTCAATAAGTTAACATATATAAAGTGTTTATGCAAACTTTAATGTAGTATGCAATGTTAGTTATGATGATGGAATGCTTGTGATAGGCACATCAGACCTTTGAGCATTGCAAACACACTTGTTGCCAATACCAGTCAGAGGTGTCAGTAAATGGGGTTTTCGGTGGCAATCTGGTAGCAGAAACTCCAAGATTTCCTGGAAGACATCTTTCCTTAGGTGCTACCTGTCAGGTGAAGGGGTTAATTGAGAGCCTAGGGCCAAATGACTCCTGGTGTAGCAGATGGTGGTAGCCTGTGGAGCTCACACACCAGGTGGAGGGTGAATTAATTGCTATATTTATCCAGTGTTGCTCACTTGAAGGTGTGAGGCAAAACACATGTCCTTCGACTGGGCTGGGAAGGGTGGCCAGCTCTGATGGACAGGGAATAACCTTACAAGACTTACTGCAATAAAACTACAGGAAGGCATTTCACCTTCAATAGATTAGTTATGTTGTGGGTCATAAAATGTGGGTGTTGGACTAAATGACCACTATGATGCAAGGAATGATATGAAAGTACTAAAAAAAAGAGGTCTAATGTGCTGTGGAAATTCACAGAAAAGACTTCTTCCGGTGGGGTGGGGGTGGTCGAGGAGAGCTTGTATTTCTTAGTGTGTTTCTCTTTTCCTAGCACCAACAGGTAAGAGAATATGTGAGGTGTGGTGTGTAGAGCATTTGCCTCAGAGTCAGGAAGACCTAGATAGAAGTCCTGCTGTTGATACATATTAGCTGTGTGTTTCTGGGAAGGCCATTTAATATTTTGGTTCTCCAGGTAAATCTCTAAAGATTATAAGCTTCAGAGTAGGTTCTGATAAGCAGTGATAGAACATTTTTTTTATCAGGAGATCTCTGTACAAATGAAATCCTTGCTTTAGTTCAAAACCAAAACCAAACCAAACACATATTATCCCGTATTTTTGCTTGTTTGTGTCAGTGATCTGTGGTTTTTTGGTCTGTACCACTAGGGACACAGAACTTAATGAAACTGAAATCTTCATGGTTCTGTTGAGCAAGCTTCTGCCAATCAGCTGTTCCTCATGGAACAGAGGATGTGGAATGCCTCAATAGGAGCAGCTGGAAAAATTTACATCAGAGTCAAAATAGAGCTGGAGGAAGGAGAGAAGAAGAAAGGAGGAGAAGGAAGGGGATAATGTCTGAAAGCAAACTAAATAGGCTAGGCAATTGGGATGTGAGCTCTTGGTAGAGGAGAGAGGATAAATGGCAGGACTTGGGATGCTGATGTTGTGTTGGCATGGCTTTGGGGTGTGTTCCTAACCTGGCCAGCTTGTGTCTATTCTTGAGGCTCCTGGCAGGTGTAGGAATTGTGAGCCACTGCAATGACCTTACCTACCCACCTGCGAAGCGCTTTCACCCATGGGCAGATCCTCAATGAGCATGACGACCATTCATCATTGACTTATTCATTGTGGATAGAGGAAGAGCCCAGGAAAGGGTCCATTCAATTGCTGTTTATGGTCTTAACTTGTCCAGTTACCTCGACTCACTGAGATCACCCCAGCGCCCAGTGTCTGAACTATCCCTGCAGTGTGAATGTTTCTCAGTACTACTGGGCACAAAAGACACCTCATACACAGCCTTGGGATAGCCACCTCTTCCTGTCTTGTGGGAATTTCATGTTCCTTATTCTGAATTAGGAGTTTCTGTCACTGGCTCTGGACAAGTTTATCTTGTCTGTATGGGGGGGGGGAGAGAGAGAGAGAGAGAGAGAGAGAGAGAGAGAGAGAGAGAGAGAGAGAGACGGAGAGAGACAGAGACACAGAGACACAGAGATAGAGACACAGAGACAGAGAGAGACAGAGAAACAGAGACAGAGAGAGAGAGAGAAAGAGAGAGAGAGATTGAGAGAGAGAGAGAGAGAGAGAGAGATTGAGAGAGAGAGAGTGTGAGACAGAGACACAGAGATAGAGACACAGAGACAGAGACAGAGAGAGACAGAGACACAGAGACAGAGAGAGACAGAGACACAGAGACAGAGAGAGACAGAGAAACAGAGACAGAGAGAGACAGAAAAAGAGAGAGAGAAAGAGAGAGAGAGAGATTGAGAGAGAGAGAGAGAGAGAGACCCTAATATGGCAACTCACTAGTTTGCAGGCACTGGAAGAGATCCTCGAAGTTGACCTTGTAGCAGCCACCAGAAAGTTGGGGCTCTGTGAAGAGGACTGGTTCACAGACTATTATTTGAGGCAGGGTAATCTGAGACCTCACCTTTACTTGGGAGTGGGGGTGGGGAGCAGATTAGAACAGTGAAACCAACCATGACAGAGAAAGTGAGCATGCCTTAGTCTAGAGAAAAACCTGTAATGTGGCTTCCCTGAAGGGTCAGTGAAATGCTAAAAATGATAACACATAGGGAGTTTCACAATTTGCGAAGAGCTTTACGTACATTATCCAATTCGCATCTTACCACAATTTGCAGGGTAGGAGCTATTCTTATCATGCTCATTTTACAGATAAGGAAACTGACTCACTAGTCACATCACTGGTAAGTTTCTGAGGCAGGATTTTCTGAGGCAGGTTGTCCTGACTCCAGGCCCACTAGTCTATTCCCTACTTCATCTTGAGTTTGTGTTTCCTTCATAGATTTCTCTATTCAGCAAGCATTCATTAAATGCCTACTACACGCAAGATGTTCTAGGGACTAGATGTGATAGAAAGATACATAAGACACATGAATAGAAGATAGGGGAAGGGGGAGAAAAATTTTTAAAAAGAGGGTATTAGGAAGGAAAAATGAGAGGAAGGAGCAACTCTAGGGGGAAAAAATTAAGGAGGTAAACTTTGTCCTCTGTGCTCAGCCCGCTTCTTCACCCCTTATCTGATCCAAGGTGGCCTCTACCCAGTGGGCCTCCAGTGTTCTCAAGCCCCACAGGTCTTCTATCACTAAGGAAAGTGAGCTGATCTACTCATGGCTTCCTTCAAACCCCAGCTAAAATCCCAACCTTCTTCATGAAGACTTTCCCATTTCTCCTTAATGCTAATACCTCCTTTTTGTTAAGTATCTCCACTTTATCCCATCTATGGCTTGTTTCCGCATTGTTGTTTGCATGTCATCTCTCCCATTAGACCGTGAGCTCCTTGAGAGAAGCTACCATTTCCGTTGTTTTAGCTTTCGTTGGACAACCAGTGTCATCATTCCTTGCACCCAGTAGGTGGATGCTTGTTGACTGACTCTTTTTAGGTCCGTAATGTGATAACTTTCCCAGGAATTTTTAAAGAATTCATAGGGATCGCCATGAAAGTAGTACCAGAAAGTGGTAGATTACTAATAGATGAATTTTAAGCATCAGCCTTGGGCCATGGGAAATATGTGTGTGTGTGTGTGTGTGTGTGTGATATATGTACATATATGTGTGTGTGTGTTTAATGGTGGGGTCTTTGGGGCCCTTCAAATCATATCATAGTGGTAAGTGCTTACACCTAAGCTCAGGTCGGCCTTAGTAGGAAGAACTTTCAAGAGCCATTTATTCTCATTCAGAGGTGGACGAATGGAATTAAAGGGTTCTTAAAAGATAGAGAATTCATCCCTCCTCTCACCACAAACACTCATTTCTGCCTCTCTGCCCCCCCACCCCAATACTATTGGCATGTGGAAATGGCAAAGTTTCTCTCTGGGAACATGTTTGCGATGATGCCAAATATTCAGAGCGTATTTCCGTGCCTTGGCCCACACAGTCTCTTGAATTAGAAAGTTGGAACCACGTGTTCAGCCGGCCCCACCAAGCTGTTGGGAGGGAGGTGGCCTGTGTGAGACGAAAAATTCCCGAGAGGTGCACTGATAGATAGAGACCCTGCCAGGGCCCTGGCCCTGCTGCTCTGGCTTGTTCCTTAGGGACCCTACACGAACACATTTAATTCACACTTAACCAGACACTCATGCCGAGTCCTAAAGGAGAAAGAAACTAAGACAGAGACTCAGACAGACATAGAGACATACAGAGACAGAGAAAGAGAGAGACACAGAGACGGAGAGAGACAGAGACAGAAAGAGATTCAGAGACAGAGATATAGAGACAGAAAGACAGAGATAGGGAGAAACCAGAGAGTTGATCTCTTGTATATAGTCAAGATTGCCTGCTTAACTTTGTTATATTTACATTTCAGAGTGTCTTTTCTTCTCTCCCCCAAGAGAGACAGAGCTGGGGTAGCTCTTGGTAGAAGACCAAGGCAGGATTTTCTGAGTGGAGTTTATAAGTTACAAAGCCTCCATAGACAGGCCATGGCCCCTGGATCTATCTGAATGAAGAATGTTCCCAGAGAAGCATTATTATAATTATGTTACCTAGAATTTCTATAGCACTTTAAGATTTATAAAGTGATTTATATGTTAGCTCATTTGTTCTCACAATAATCTTGTGAGTTAGGTGCTATTATTACCCCATTTCATAGACAAGCATACTGAGTCAATGAGAGGTTAAGTGACTTGCCCAGGATCACACAGCTAGAGGCAGGCTTGAAACCCAGGTTTTCCTGATTTCAAGTCCTGTGTTCTATCCACTAGACCACGAAGCTGTTCACGGGCTGAAAGAAAGCTTATAGACTCTCAGACTGCAATATGACCCTGTATATAATCTAGTCCAATTGCCTCATTTTACAGATTTAGAAAATGAGGCCTCAAGAAGAAAGGTGAGTTGTCCCAGGTCACACGATGAGCTAGCTTCAGAGCTGGTACTTAGATCATAGGCCTCGTAACTCCTAAATATAGTTTGTTGGGGTTTTTTTCTCCACACAGATGCATTGAGATGGAAGATTAATTGAGAAGCATTTTTTAAGCACTTAATAAGGATACAAAGCCAAAATTAAACAACCTCTGTCTTCAGGGAGTTTACATTCCGTTAGGGTAAAGATATGCATGTATACATGTAAATATGTGCGTATATGTACACCAGCCATACAAAATCAATGAGAGGTGATTTGGAAGCTACAGGAGTCATTGGTATCTGGGGCGATCAGCAAAGACTTCACATAGGAGGTGGCGTGTGAGCTGGGCTTTGAAGGAAACCGGGGATTCTCAGATTTACAGATGAAAAAAGAGTTCATTCCTTCCATTCATTTTGTTGCTAAACTAATTCAGGCTCTAATCTGAGTTCTCATTAGCTTGAAGTGCTTCTGCTCTGGTGCCTGACATGCCCCAGCCATCCCCCCTTATAGTGCATGATTCTCCTTCATGTCTTTCTGTAAACCCTTCATAGCACAGCCACCTAATGTCTGCAGACTTCCCTCCCCTTATTCTAGTAGTACAATGATAGTTTTGATAGTTTTGAGCTATATGGTTACTATTTTTCACTCATTTAAGCAACATATTTGTTAAGTGCCTACTGTGCACCATCAGATATTGTGAAGGTAATGACAGGATTTGACAATTGATTGGATTTGGGGATTGTAATGGTAATCAGGGCAGGCTTTTTATTTTTTTGCTTTTCTTCTCTTTTGGTATGCTAAGGCTATCAAGTGCCTTTAATGAGTCTGGCCTTTGTTTCTGGGCGAGCCACTGAAACAGCGCTCCCCAGCTTTGATAACCCAGATTGGTGCTTCTCTGGTAACTATGTATTCCTATGGATAGACTGGTTTGTGTTATTTGCTCTGTTTATATAACATATGCTTGTAATTTCTGTTTGTGTTGGCCCTGAAGTTCAGGGGGCTGATCTTTTCCCCCCCCAACTTAGTGCATGATATATGTGTTTAACTAAACTGAGGTTGTTAACCACTTAAAGCTGCTATTCTTAGAAAAGCAGATCAAAGAACCTGTATTGGCAGCCTTTCAGTGTGCTGGTGTGATTGGTCTTACACAGCCACAGCAGTGGCTAGCAACACTGTGATTACACAAGACAAAAAAATGAGTGAGGAATCAAGGATGACACCCAGGTTGCAAGTGTTAGCAAGATTACGAAGATGTTGTTTGTTGTTGTTCAGTTGTGATCCTGATCCCATCTAGGGTTTTCTTGGTGAAGATACTGGAGTGGTTTTCCATTTCCTTCTCTGGCTTATTTTATAGATGAGGAAACTGAGGCAAACAGGGTTGAGTGACTTGCCCAGGGTCACACAGCTAGTAAGTGTCTGAGGCTGGATTCGAATTTAGGTCTTCCTGACTCCAGACCCAGCTATTTCTCTACTGCACCATCTAGTTGCCCCCAGGATAGTGGTGCCCTCCACAGAAATAGGGAACTTAGGAAGAGGTTAGAGTTTGAGAGGAAAGATAATGAATTGAGTATACTGAGTTTAATATGTCTACATAACATCCAGTTCAAGATTACTATAGATGGTTGGAGATACGAGACTGAAGGTCAGGAGAGAGGTGAGGGCTGGACAAATAGATCTGAGAAACCCCTGCATAGAGATGATAGTTGAATTCATGGGAGCTGATGAGATGATCAAGTGAAGCACTGTAGAGGGAGAAGAGATGAGGACCCTGGCTGGGGTCAGCCACAGTTAGCAGGCATGGTCTAGATGGAGACTCAGCAAAGGAGACTGAGGAGGAGTGTTCAGACAGGTATGAGGAGGACCAGGAGAGAGCAATGTCACGAAAACCTAAAGAGAAGAGGGTATCTAGAAGAGAGTGATTGATAGTAAAAGATTTCAGAGAGGTCAAAAAGGAAGGGGATTGAAAAAAGGTGTTTAGCTTTGGCAATTAAGAGGTCACTGGACAAGATGCAGGGACCAGTATGCTGCAGGATGAAGTTCTCATCAGCAAATTTCTCCCCATCGATAGACTTGCCACCAGTGCCGTGAACCCAGGAATGAATCTGTGAAAAGAGGATGCCTTCTCTTCATGCTCAGAGTGCAGAAGTTTTCTACTGTCTTTGGAATCTTGTCTGCAAAAAGCTCTAAAGTAATCTGGTCCAGGGGCTTGTTATTAAAGGCAATGTCAAAGTACACATTGGGTGTAATGGAGGAGACAGAGGTGGCAGGGATTGGTGTCTGGCAGATGGAATAAAGATGAGGACTGGAGATGGAGCTGTGAACTGATCAAGCATTTTGGAGCACAATCTGGAATTTTGCCCAAAGAGTTATTAAACTGCCTGTACTCTCTGACCCAGCAATACCACTGCTAGGTCTATTTCCAAAGATGATCAGAGAAAAAGGAAAAGAACCTATATGTTGTAAAATATTTCTAGCAGCTCTTTGTGGTGACCAAAGAATTAGAAATTATCAGGGTGCCCATCAATTGGGGAATGGCTGAACAAGTTGTGTTATATGATCGTGATTGAATACTACTGTGCTATAAGATATGATGAACTTGTTAATTTTAGAAAAACATGGATAAACTTACATGAAATCATGAAGAGAGAAATGAGCAGAACCAAGAGAACATTGTATGCAGTAATAGCAATATTGTTTTAAGAACAATTTTGAACGATTAAGTTATTTTGACTATTATAAATATCCAAATTAACTACAAAGGACCTATGAAGGAAGATGCTATCTGTATCCAGAGAAATAGAAATATGTATAGAATGATTTTACATTCACACACACACACACACACACACACACACAAACACATATTTGTGTCTAATGGTAGCCATCTCTAGAGCAGGGTGTAGGGAAGAAAGGAAAAATGGGGAAAAAAGGGGGGGGGAAGAAAGTTACCTGATGACTTTATTATATATTTAAAAGGAATGGCAAGTTGTACATAATAGTTTTGTAGTTTCATTTGCAATCATCTTTTTTTCCTATTCTACTATGTTATAGAAATGCTTGTTTTATATCTTAAGTTCAGAATTTTAAAAATTAGATTAAAATTAATTTTAAGAATTAAAATTTTAAAAATCTAAGCATTTAAAGCCCTTTAAATTTCACAAAATTCTTTACATAATTATCTTATTGAGCCTTAAAAACAACATTTTGAGGTAGGTACTAGAGCTATTACTTTCATTTTATAGAAGAGCAATCTGTGGCTCAGAGAGATTAGGTGATTTACCCATGATGACACAGAGACAAGATTTGGACTCATGTCTTCTTCACACAAGTCATACCCTCTGCGAACTATATCATGATGCTTCTAGATTTATTATTAATTATTAATCAACTGCCTTGCTTGGAAGCCCAAGAGGTAATATGTCATTTTATAGAATTTTCTATCTGGGTAACAATTATTCAGTACTGCTCCTTCATTTTAAGATGAGAAAACAGACATTAAAGATTCTGAAGGTAGAAGTAAGAAGGGTGTGAATTCCAGGCATGCAAAGGCATTGAAATGAGAGATGGAATAGCAAATAGTTCATTTTGACCATAATGAAGAATATGTGTAAGGAAGTTTTATATATAATAAGGCTGGAAAGGTGCGTTAGAGTCAGTTGTGAAGGGTTTTTGAAACAAGTGGAATTTATATTTGATCTTAAAGGAAATAGGCATCTACAATTTTTATTAGTAAATGAAAATTTTATTTTTATTTATTTTAAATAATTTATGGCTATTATATATTATACATAATATATTATAAAATATTTTTTAAAATTGAAATTTTATTTATTAATAAATAATTTTTTAAATTAAAAAAAACTACTAATTTTATTAAGTAGGGGAGTGACATGGTCAGATGGAAATCACTTTGGTTGCTATCTGGAGAATGGCTTAAACTGAGAGAGACTTGAGGTAGAGAAGCCAATCAAGAGGCCATAGCCTAGAGATGATGGGGGTCTGAACTAAGATGGTGGCTAGCTGAGTAGAGAGAAGGGGTTACCTGAGAAAGGATATTATAGAGGGAAAAGTCAAGATTTATCAACTGATTGAATATTTGAGGTGAGGGAGAATGAGGATAACACTGAGGTAATGAAACAGGAAAACTGTTGGCATCATTAATAGAATGAAATTTAGAAGTAGAGTGGGTTTGGAAGGGAAAGATGATGAATTTGATTTGGAAATGTTGATTTTGAGATATCTTTGGGACATCCAGTGTGAAGTGAAATATCTAATAGGTATTGGTGATGTGGGACTGAAGTTCAGGGGAGAGACTGGGACTTTACAAATATATATATATGTGTGTGTGTGTGTGTGTGTGTGTGTGTGTGTGTGTGTGTGTGTGTGTGAATTATCTATATGGAAATCATAATTAAGGTCAGAAAGATGAGAGAAAAGGGCCCAGGATAGAGCTTTGAGGAGCATTCACAGTTAAAAAGCATGATATGGAAGAAGAAGCCAACAAGAATGTGTTGCTGATGAGATAGATGTTTTCTCCCCAAATTCTATCCAGGGTTAAGGGTGTTTCCTAAATCTCACCAGGAAGAGACTGGTTTACTAGTTTCCACTTGGGCAACTGCCCAAGAATTTGTAACTTGTAAATCACAAAGGCAAATGGGAGGACAATGTTCTATATGGAGTTTCGTTGCAGTTTTAGGTTTTCTTTTTTTTAATTTAGGAGAGGCAAAGAAAAAGAGTTTGCCTGTTTTTATCCCACATTATTCTGGGGGACAGAGAGTGTGCCCTGCCTGGCCCACATAAGTATTCAGTCCCAACTGGAAGTTTCATCCCTATAGAGATGCTGGGCAAATCAGGATATCATGGTGGTGACATGATGCATTAAGAGCATCTAACTCCTTTACTCTGATGAAACTCACTAATTAACCTTCTGATATCAATGGGGTTTCCCAAGTAGCCTTTCCTACTGGGAAGATAATGTGCTGATGAGTGTTCCGGGCCACTTGGCAGTTATGTTTCTCATTGTAAAGTGATAAATTAGCATCCTGGCTTATCTGCCTGTCTCTGGTGATGTTGGTTAGTGAAAATCAGTCCCCAAAAGCCTGATCACCCCTGAGTCAATGGACATAATGGAGTTCTTGAACCTGCAAATCTGAAGACCAGACCCTGGAACCTCTGGTGATATGAACAAGATGCATCCAGCCTGTAAGCCCTAGACTAAGCAGCCAGCCAGCCAGTTCTGATGTCCTTTAACACTACCCTTTAATTGCAGCCTGGGTATACATGCAGGGATCCAGTGAAGAATCAGCACTTTTTACACATTTCCCAGAAGGGGTCTGAGACCTGGACACGCTGCTCAGTGACACAATTCCATGAGAAATGGACTTCCCTGCTTGGTAGTGATTAAAATAATGACAATGACATGTCAATAGACAAAGGATGGGATAATAAGGCTTTCCCCGAATCATATACGACCAGGGAGAATTTGAAAACAGATGAATGGGGACAACCTGGCCCCCACAACGGCATTGCTCTGCCATTAAGAAGCCTTATTCAGTTTTCTCTGAACTTCGAGGAAAATCATCTGAACAAGAATCTGCATGATGGACTAGACCAGAGTCTCTTTCTCTCTGCTTCAGTCTATTACCAAGGAGTCTCAGAGGCAGAGAGAGACTATGGATGCTGTCTTTGCAGATACTATCTACAGTTTGCTTACTAGTTGGAGAGTTCAGTTTTCCTTGCTCCCTTGATGTGATAAAAAGGAATATAGTTACTACAAGTCTAAGGAGGCAAAGGGTCAAGTCCAAGGATGTAGGCAAAGACCAGGCAAGTACTGCAAGTTGAAGAAAGTGGCCAGGGTTCAGAGTCCAGGAGGTCAAAGCATTAGCAATTGTTGCATCGATGAACAATCCTGATCTATTATCCTAGGGAAGATATTGCTCTATGTCTCATTTTGATATTAATTGTTGTGGGGTGGGTGTGTGTAAGTATATGTATGTATGTGTGTATACACATGTATGTATGTGTGTTTGTAAGTATTCATTGTGGCTAAAAGTGGACAGTTGGTGAAGCCTTTTCCTGATAAAGATGCTAGGATTTTCTTTCACATATAGGGAATACTGAGATACTGTCTTCCAACCTGGACTTACTTCCTGCAGCAGAGCTGGACCCCAGGGTATGCCTAATTTTTTCTGCCTCTTCCATCCCCACAGCTGGAGCTAATGTCTGGACCAAGAGCATTGCTTGTATTTATTGTTGGCACTACTTCTACTGAGTACAAACACAAATGGGAAATGTTTCCATTGGTCCTTCCAGCTCAGAATTCTGTCTCTGACAGTGATACTGAAGGGCAATAAATTGAGAGTTCGGTGGCTACTTTCCATGCCATTGGCCTCAAAGAATTTATACACACACACATGTATGTATGTATGTATGTGTGCATATGTGTATATATATGTATATATTTAGAACATCTCCAACTTTCTATGAGTAACCGCCTATGGATTTCATCTGAATTTATGGTATAACCTTTATTTAGAAAATAACTAAAGATTGCAAGCAGGGGTGTTGTGAGGCTTGAATGAGATGATGTATGTAAAGCACATTGCAAATCTTAAAGGGCTATCTAAATGCCAGTTATCATCATCATTATTAATTATTATTAATGCTGCTACTATTAGCATCACCAGGACTCCAGTCTTGTGATGGCTTTATTCCATGAGTCTTCTATTGCATTCCTGATAAGCTTAATCAATGCTTATAGGAGAATACAGGGGTGTGCTGGTAAATGTTTAACTGGAGGGTGCATATATATATATATATATATATATATATATATATATATACACACACAGGCTTTTAAATTTAATCTGCGTTATTAACACTTTCTAAGTCTAGAAAAGCAGCCAAACAACAAATCAGCCCTGATTTGTAGCAATTGTTGATTTCTGAGGTGCAAATGCTCACACTAAAAATTTAACCATAGGCTCTTCTAAATGGTTGGGGCTCCAGCACAGTCTTGATTGTGAAGCAGCTTCTGAGAGTGAAAACAGCACTAGGAGACCTAAGTTCAAGTGAAAATTCAGATAACTTTTGAAATCATGGACAAGTTTCTTCTACTATAAAATGGAGGTAATCTTGTCTATACTGAAAGATGGTGTTGTTTATTATATAGAAGGCAGGCTTTGAAGCCCAAAAGACCTGGGGTCAAGACTCACCTTTGACGTGCTGGCTATATGACCATGGGCAAGTAAGTCACAACCTCTCAGTGTTCCAAGCAATTCTCTAAGACAATAAATTGCAGGCAAGTTACCCATAGGTACTAAAAGGAGAAGAATTTCCACACCAGGAGTTTTCCATACAGGTCTGTAGTCTTCATGTGTGCAGATTAAAATAAAATTAAAAAGTGTTCATATTATTGTCATCACAAGGTTATCATAGGAATAATGTCCCATCAACTTGAAAGCACTTTGTAAATGCTAGTCCTTATCATAAGCTGGTAAATGACAAAGCTGATATATAGAACGGGAATCTGCATCTCTGCAGCTTCTGTAATTTGTTCCTAGTTCTTTCTTCTAGGGTGAAATGGAAAAGATCTAATCCCTTTTCCATGTGAAAGGATGACAAATGTTTGGAGATAGCTATTACATTATCCTGAAATCAATCAAGCAAGATTTATTAAGCACCTACTATATGCCAGACACTGTGATAAGTGTTGGGGTCACAAAAAGAGCCAAAAGACAATCCCTGCCCTCAAGGAGCTCCCAATCTAATATGGGATGGAGGGACAATGAGCAAACAAATATGTACAAACAAGCTATATACAGGATAAATGGGAAACAAGAGAGGGAAGGCATAAGCGTTAAGAAGGGTTGGGAAAGGCTTCCTGTAGAAGATGAGATTTTCATTGAGACAATGGAAACCAGGAAAGGCAGTAGGTATTGATGAGGAGGGAGAGTAGTCCAGGCATGAGGAGCCACCAGAGAAAATTTCCAGAGCCAATAGATTAAGTATCTCATTCATGGAATAGCCAAGAGATCAGAGTCACTAGATCTAAGAATATGGAGAGGGGAGTAAGGCATAAGAAGACTGAAAATGTAGGAGGAGACTAGATTAGGAAGGGCTTTGAATACCAAATGGAATATTTAATATTTAATCTTGGAGGTAACAAGGAGCCACTGGAGTTTATTTAAATTGTCTTTTCTCCTGGCTACATGGTCACCAGTTCCTTCAGCCAGTCTTGGAGACCTTCACCACAGGAAGCTCCCCTTCTGTGAACATTCTTTAACTTATCAATGTCCTTCCTAAAACGTGGCATGAAGGACTTATCACAACACTAGAGGTGTGATTTGACTAGGGCAAAGTAGGGTGGAATAATCGCAGCCTTAAATTATATTAATTGTTTTAGGTTTGTTTTTGTTTGCTGTTAATATTACATTTTGTTGAGCTTGCTGGGCAAATCCTCTGTAGTGATATTTTGGGAGGACAGGGACAAGAGTCACACAGGATAAGTGGGCATAAATGGGTCATAATCTGAATCAGTGAAAGGTATTGACAAATTTATGAGATCAGATCCATTTAAACATCTCAAGTGAGCTTCTATGTCATTAAAATCTCTGGATTTTCTTCAGATTTAGTAATACTTAATGATATGCCTTCCCTCATCTTGGACTTGTGAAAGTTTGTTGTTTTATTTTAACCCAAGGTTTATCTCTCGTGACTTTTCCTACTCCCACACTCTTAGTTGAGAACCTTGGCTCACATTTCACTGAAAAAAAATATGAGTCTATTTGCAGGGAGTTCCCTTTTCTCCCTTCCTTTTCATTTCAAGATGGCTTCCACCACCATACCTCCTTCATCTCTGTCTTGCATTAGGAAATAGCTCTTCTGGTTGCCAAGGAAAATCCCTTTGCATGTCCAAGTAATCTCAATCTTTTTTTTTTTTGGAGGAGAAAGGCAGGGTAATTGGGATTAAGTGACTTGCCCAAGGTCACACAGCTAGTAAGTGTATCAAATATCTGAGGCCGAATTTGAACTCAGGTCCTCCTGACTCCAGGGCTGGTGCTCTACTCCGTGAGCCACCTAGCTGCCCCCATCCCATCTTTTCTAGCAGATTGTCACTCCATCATCACCTACTTTCTCTTCATCCAAGTCATACACATACCCTGGCTTTCTCCTAAAGTTCTCTCCTGGATCCTCCTCTTTTCTCCCTATGTGCTAGTTCACTTGGTCATTAGCTCATTAGCTCCCCTAGATTCAATTATCATTTTTATGCAAATGATTCTTAAATCTATTTTTTTCAGCTCTAACCTCTCTCCTGACCTCCACTCTCACACCTCCAACTGGGAATTGGGAATCTTGAACTGAATGTCACATAGACACCCAAGCCAAACATATCCAAAACTGAATTCATTATATTTTCCTTAATATTTTCCCTTTTTCCTAATTTCCCTATTACTGTACAACCATTCACCCAATAATGAAGGCTTGCAATTGAAGTGCTTCTCTCTCTCTCTCTCTCTCTCTCTCTCTCTCTCTCTCTCTCTCTCTCTCTTCCTCATATCCAATCATTATCTTAACGGCATCCCTTGCATATTCCCTCCTCTCCTAAAACACTGATACCAATTCTGGTGCAGGCCCTCATCACCTTACTCTCGAATTATTGCAGTAGTCTTCTGATTGGTCTCACTACCTCAGGTCTTTCCCCAATCTAGTCTAGCCTACTGTCAAATTGGTCTTCCTAAAGTGCAAGTCTAACCATGTCATTCCCTTCCTCCTAGTCAGTCAAGTCTAGTGGCTTTCTATTGCCTCCAAGATCAAGTATATAATCCTCTGTCTTCTAAAGTCCTTTATAACCTGGTGCCTTCCTACCTTTCCCGTGTTCTCCCCCCATCATGTGCTTTGTGATCCAGTGACACTTACCACCTTTCTTTTCCTCATACAATATTTCATATCCTGCCTGGAGCATTTTCACTGGCTTTCCTCCACTGGAATTTTCTCCCCACTCATCTCAATGCCTGGTTTCTCTAACTACCTTAAAGTCTCAGCTAAAGTCCTACCTTCTGTAAGAAGCTTTTCCCAGTCCTCTTTAATCTTGATGCCTACCCTGTGAGATTATCTCCAATTTATACTGACTAAATTATGTTTGTGTGTAGCTGTTTGAATCATCTCTCCCCATTAGACCGTGAGCTTCTTGAGAAATGGCACTATTTTTTGCCTTTCTTTGTAGCCCCAGACCTTATTATAGTGCCTGGAACATAGGAGGTACTTAATAAATTCATGCTGACTTGATTTAATTCTATGTCTGTTTACTACTTTCTTACATAATTTGTATGAAAGCAGAGAAGTCATCCTTAACAAATTTCCAAATGATTCATATCTGGAAGAGATAGTCAAATAAGTTGAATGGTAGAATTTTAAAAGATGAAAAAAGAACTTAATGAACTGGAACAAAGGGCCAAAACTAACTATTGTTTCATAGGAATAAATAAAGTCTTGCATTGGGTTTCAAACAATCAATCATATAAGCACAGGATGGAGGAGATGAGGAATAATAGCATAATTTATGAAAAACAAATTATAGATTTTTACAATATAATTTGTATCAATATGATCAATTGGGTGACATGGCAGCCATTAAAGTCAGTGTTATCTTCTACAGCATCAACAGAATTATGGCATCTAGCTCATGGAAGGCAATAGTTCAAATGCACTCTGCCTGGCCAGACCACAGCTACAGCATCAGGATCACTTCCAGCCATGACATATTAACAGAGATAGAGACAGAGATAGAGATAGAGATAGAGATAGAGATAGAGATAGCATGGTATAGTGGATAGCATACTGGACTTGCAGTCAGGAAGATGGGTTCAAATCCTACCTCTGACACTTATTAACCATGTGATAAAAGGTGAATCATAAGCTCTGTGAGTCACAGGACTATTGCTAAGTGATGGATCAGGACATAACTGTGTTCATTGAAAAAAATTCCCATTCCACTGAAATCACAAGTCCTTAAAATAGATTGGAGTATTCTCATAGGAAAATGATCAGAATGCTGATGAGTCTGAAAACGTATCCAGGGTGAAGAAGTTGCGGATATGTAACTTGGAAAATAAAAGACTTAATGGAGACAGACCATAGTTCTGTTCAAATATTTGAATGGCTATTACATAAAAGAGGGATGGGGGTTTTGCTAACAAAGTTAGAATCAGTAGCAATGGATGAAAGTTACAGAAAGACATTTTGGTCTAAGGAAGAACTTCCTAACAACCAGAGATATCTGAAAAACTGAAAGGATTGCCTCCTGGGTTAGTGAACTGCCTATGACTAAAGCCTTCAAACAGAGGCTAAGTAACAGTATCAAGGATGTTTGAGAGAGAGAAAGACAGAGATAAAGAGACAGATATATAGATACAGACAGAGGCAAAGACAGATGGAGACAAAGGCAGAGAGACAGAAAAAGAGGGAGGAGGAGAGGGGAAGATGAGGAAGAGGGAAAAGAGGAAGAGGAGAAGGAAAGGAAAGGAGAGAGGGAGAGAGAGAGAGAGAGAGAGAGAGAATTTTTTCTTTGTGTGGGAGGTTAGAATGTAAAATTCCTTCCAACTCTAAGCTCTTACTATTCTATGAACCTTAACCTTCCTATTCACCAGTCAAGCAATAAAAAAGATAGAATAAAGAAAAGTCAAGAGAGAAGGGAGGGAGGGAGGGAAGGAAGGATAGAAAAAAAGAACAAAGGAAGGGAGGAGAGGAGAGGAAGAAGGGAAAGGAGAAAGGGAGGGAGGCAACAAAGGAGAAGAACAAAATAAAGAATAAAAAGTTTGACTCTGCAAGACATTTCTACACTTCGGGAAATGTAGAAGCAACCAACCCAACACAGTCTGCAGTTTGTTGCCACTGTTGTTAAATCGATGACAATGACAACAACAATGTAAATATGTACAGTGTGTTAAAGTTTACAAGGAGCACTCACTTAAATTCTCTCATTTGATCTCTACAACAAGCCTATAGATAGTACAGATATCATTAGAAAGGTGAGGCGCCTTACCCAGGGTCACATGGTACATATATGACAAAGTCTGGACTTAAAACCCAGGTCCTTTGACCCCAGGTGTTTGGAAGTCTGAAGCTAGGTCTCTCTGTTCTCACCTCCAACTCTCCCTTTATTCCCAGTTTGAGAAACAGCATCCAGGCATGTTCCTGACTTAATAGATGGGGCGATGGTTTGAGTGCCTCCTTTCTTCCCCACTGATAGGGCAGACCATGTCAAAGAGAATGGATAGCATTATAGAGGACTGAGAGCACTCAGAAAAGGGCATGCTCTCTCTGACCATGCTGGAGAGGCCACCTAGCCAAAAGAACCTAGCTTGAACTCACATAGCCTCCAATCTCTTATGATCTCTTTGAAAACACTTTAGTACAAAATCCATACATCATGATGTAGTATCAAATCCTAGAGCAAAAAAATATTTGTGGTAAAGGACTTGGACCCTCTTGCAAGGATTTAGTTATTTAATTGCATCTCTAGGAGCCTCTTATCAATGATTTATGGTCTAATAGCAGCTGCTTCCTGAGTTGCAAATTTCCTAGGTCTGTCTCTCTCTGAAACTTCAAGAAAGCTGGCAAAACTCAACACAAAACCATGCACCTTGGTAGCAAAAAGAATGTGATAGACAGAAGCAGAGGTTCAAGTTCAGTGGGGGTGGGAAAGTGGGGAAGCAATAGAACAGGGATTTCTTCTTTCTTTCCTCCCTCCTCACTCTCCTTACTCCAAGGCAGTCAGCAGCCCCTAAAAGCACACTTCCTTCAGGAAGCCCTTCTTGATTCATCAAGTGAGACATGCTATCTTCTGACCACACAGCCTCTCGAAATAGCCTTCCCATTGCTCACCAATAAATTTCTACCCCCCTCAAATGTACTTAATATTAGTAATTTATACCTATTTATATATTGCCTTACTGTTTTCAGTCTACTTGTCTTAGTCTGGCATGCCTTAGACAAGGCCATTTGCCTTAAAACTTAATAAGTGTTTATTAAGCACCTGTTATTCATCAGCTGAGGAGCAGTGGTCATACAGAGAGGTTAGAGATCTAGACTCAGAGTCAGGAAAACCTGGGTTCAAGTTGTATCTATGACACATACTGCCCATGCAATCATGGGAAAGTTGTCTAAACTTTTGGTGATCCATGCAAGTCTCTAAAACTGTATGTTCAGAATACATTCTGTTTTGTCTTGATGAAGGGAGTTTCTTCACTAGGAATTCTTTATACCAATGAAATCATAGGTCTCATTTACAAAATAGTGCATGGAGTACTAGGGACAAAAAGGTAACGATGATAATAGCACCTGCCCTCAAGTAGCCTACATTTTCCTGAGGGGATATGACATGGACACAAGTACCAAAAATATGTAAAGCAAATGCAGAGTGATCTTGATAGGGTAGTGATAATAGACCATAGAAAGAAGGTAAAGCTTCTCAACTCTTCTTTTGATTCTGTTTTCTCTGCTAAGGAGAAGTGGCTTTGGACTGGAAAGGACAGAACCAAAATGACTAGTAATAAGTAAATGACCAAGATAAGTAGGAAGATAGTGAGACAGTTCATTATTGCCCTCAGTGAGTTCAAATAACTAGGTACAGATTAATTATATCCTAGAGTATGGGAAGAACTGAAAGATGATATTTGAAAGATCATGGATAGTTAAATGAATGGAGAAGGGTAAATTATCTGATTTTCAAAAGTGGGAAAAGAAGACAAAGGGAAGAAATTGTGACTGTCCTTAGCTATTTCAAGGACTGTCTTGTGGAAGAGGAATTTGGTTCTTTTTTGGATCCAAAGAGAAAACTAGGAATAATCAAAAGTTCTAAGTTGCAAAGAGGAAATTTGGGACTTGATGTCAAGGTTAGATTAAATTTTTAAAAATTTAACATTTTATTTTCCCAATTACATGTGAAAACAATTTTAACATTTGCTTTTCAAAATTTTTGAGTTTCAAATTCTTTACCTCCCTCTCTTTCCTTCTCCCCTTGTTGAGAAGGTAAGCAATTTGATATGTTATAAATGTGCAGTAATGCAAAACACATTTCCACGTTAGTCATGTAGTGAAGGAAACCATAGGAAAAAAACACAAGAAAAATAAGGGAAGTAAAGAAAAAGTATACTTCTATCTGCATTCAGACTCCACCAGTTCTTTATCTGGAGATGGACAGTATTTTTTATCATAAGTCCTTCAGAATGGTCTTGGATCATTGTGTTTCTGAGAATAACTTAGTCATCCACAACTGACCATCATACACTATTGATGTTACTCTATACAACATCCTCCTGGTTCTGCTCATTTCACTTTGCATCAATTTGTGTAAGTCTTTTCAGGTTTTTTGATTAGAGTAAATTTAAAGAGGAATGTGCTGCTTCAAGATGAAATGGGTTCCCCCACAGTGTAGGTCTTCAAGCAAAGGCCAGATGTCCTTTTGTTGGATGTGTTATAGAAGGCATTCTTCTTCAGATACTCTGAACTAAATGATCTACCTCTGAGATCTCTTCCAACACTGAAATTCTGTGAGGCTAAGTGCTCTAGGATATAAACTCTAGTTATCTAAACAAAGGGTGGAATGCAAGCAGCTTCCAGGTGACCTTAAATTACTAAGGGGATAGTGTTTATTTCTTGAAAATTGGGCTCACTGTAACTCAAGTTATCTGTGGTGGAGAAAACCTGTCCTGATATAAAATGGGGAAGTATAGGCCTGATATCTTCAGTAGTTATTTTGACTACCACTAATTGGTTCTTATTTTCATCAGGATGGCTACTTAAGCAAGGATGAGAAATCTGTGGCCCTCTAGATCCTTGAGTGCAGTCTTTTAACTGAGTGAAAGTTTTACAGAACAAATTCTTTTATGAAGGGGATTTGTTCTGTGAAGTTTGGATTCAGTCAAAGGGCTTGAGGACCCAGAGGGCCACATGTGGCCTCAGGGCCACAGGTTCCCTGCCCCAGTACTTAAGGATTCCCTTCTGGATGCTACTTTAAATGTCCCTGTTTTTAAATCCCAGTGGATCACTTATAAACAGATGGCTTTGCATTCATAATGTTGCATACATGAAGCATGGATGATAACGTCCAACATAAGGGATTACTAAGACTCAAGATGGAAAGACTGAGGGAAAGGAGTAAAGAGAAAGTAAGATTAGAGGGAACAGAAAACAAGAAATAAAGGAGAAGAATGAAAGGAAGGTGAGGAATAAGAATCACGGAATTCCAGAGTTGGAAGGGATATCAGAGGCTATATAGTCCAATACCTATAACTGGGCAAGAAACCCTTCTATGATATGCTCAATAATTGGTCATCTAATCAATCAATCCATAAGCATTTATTAAGTCCTTATTGAGTGGCAGATACTGCGTTAAGTGCCAGAGATGTGAAGAAAGGCAAAATAGTCCCTATTTACAGCCTAATGGAAGGAACAACATATACATAAATTGGTACATCTGAGATAAATACAGCCCTTGATGGAGATACCCATGGAGGGTAAAACTTCAGCAAGCTGGTAAAATTGGGTAAGGAGAAGGTGGCACTTGCACTAAGTCTTAAATGAATCCAAGAATTCTAGTAGGTGGAATTCAAAAGGGAAAGCATTGCAGGTATGGGAGACAATCAGTGCCAAATAATGGAGACAGGAGATAGAGCCTTTTCTTGAAAATCTCTGATGAGGAAGACTTTGCTAGTCCCTAAGGTTACAGACTGCATACAATTCACTCCAGAAGTTCCATTCCTTCTTTAATCCTCATCTTCTTACTCCAAACAAATAAAACCTGGAACCAAAAGTTAAATAAAAACCCCTATTTTGTTGTCCTTAACTTTGCTCACCAGTTTCAGCTCATTATGTGTTTTAACTATCCTGACCAATGCCATGACACACTTTGATTTTCATCTTGTTATCTGCCTTTATTGTCATGTTCTGTACATCTTTTCAAAATAGCATTTAGTTTGTTGAGTTCTTTGAAAATACAAATCATTCAGGTATCTCCCTATTTTTCTTCCTCAATCGAATTGTTTCTCTTTGGGTCTCCAGAATTCATTCTTGAGACCTGACCTCTCCTATAAAATGCTGTTCCATTGGATTCTCTTTATCTTCTCTCTTGACTGGGCATGTGCTGGTAAATGTTGAACAACAGGTCCTCTGAGAGGGAAAAAATGTCTTCACAGCATACTTTTAAATTTAATCTGCATTACTTGCATTTTCTCCATCTCTTTCATATGTCTAGACCATCAACAAAACAATAAATCAAGTCCTGATTTAAAAATGTTGCTTATTTCCAAGGCACAAACATAATGCAAATTCAACAATCAGCTGTACAAGCTAGCTCCAGCATACCCCTATTGTGGACTCTTTGAAATCTACTCTTTAAAAATCTGGGGTTTATGTCAGAATATAGTTTTTATTTTCCTTTCTTTCTCTATCACACATTTTAAGAGGGATGGTTTACTTTCCCAGACGATACATATCACTTATGCACTAAAAACAAGTTACTGCTTGTTAGTGAGGAACAGATACAGAATAAAATTCCATTTGTTGGTTCCTCTCCCTTTTGAAGGTTGAAAATATCATGAAGACATATCAAGAAATTATTAGCCCATCATCTTTGGGCAAAAGGAGATCTCTAGTCTCTATCCATAAAATTAAGTTTTACCATCTCTATTATAAATTTATGATCTGCTTCCTAAATTCTTCACCTATTTACTCTTTCTATCTAGATGCTCTGTAGCACACTTCAGAGAACTCATTCGGTTTCTATATTCATTACTATTTGCCCAAATATTTCCCACAATACTTCCTTCCCCTACTCTGATTCCTAGATTTCCCCACTTCAACATATCTTCTTAAAATATAATTCTCTCTCTCCTCATCTTCCTACATTTTACCTATCCTATTTGCTTTGAATAAAATATTAAAAGATATTCAGTGTCCACCCACCCAGAACCATATTCCAATCATGGTTTTCATCACAATACGGCTCAACAATAATTCTCAGATCAAATTTGCCTCCTTGCCTACACTTTTTGTATTCGTGTAGACATTTGAGGTTTGAGGTTTCATTACTTGCTCATTTATTGGGTTTTGTTTCCTGTGAACTCTTGCATGTCTCAACTGTTACTCTTCTTTCTTCCCAGTTAGTCTATATTCAGGGATGTGCTGGTAAAAATGTAACAACTGGCTCTCCAAGGGAAAAATATATACCTGATAACCCGCATGGTTAACATTTTCACTATCACTTTCTTAAGTCTAGACAGTTAACAAAACAATAAATCAAGCCCTGGCTAGTAGTGTTTGCTAATTCCTGGGGTGTAAATGCTCACACTGAATATTTAACAAGCTCCCAAGATGATTGGAGCTAACTCTAGCACACCTCTTTCTCTGCTAAACAAGGTTTCAAAGTTTTTTCCTCTCCCCTTCCTTTTCAGATAAAAGTTCTTTTGATTAGATTTGTAAGATTCTAGACAATATATTTCAACAAGCTTTAGTTAGGTACACTCCATCCCTGGTTATATGCTTGTTATTTCTTTATATTTCTTTTTCTTTTTTCTTTTTTGTAATTCTGTGGTCCAGAAATTCAAATCCCATTCTCCAACATCTTAAGTAGATACTTCACAAATCTGCCTTTCTTCACAGAATCCCCTGTTTTTAATGGGCAGCTGTAGTGTAACAGCTACTTGTACTCTTCTGGTTTTGGGTTGATTACCCAAGACTTGGTCATTTTTGGCAATGCTTTATGATACAGTGAAATGCAAGCTGGCTGTGGAGTCAGAGGACCTGTGTTCAAACCCCAGCTCTGCTATGTTCTTTCCTTCTAAGTTATTTGCATGTTGTCTCCACCATTAGAATTCTAGCTCCTCGAGGGAAGGGACTCTGTTTTTGCCTTTCTTAGGAGCATCTGCCTGGCACATAATTAGAGCATAATATATGCTTGCCGACTGACTGACTAATTAACTTTCTCCCCATCTCTTCTCACTCCCTAACTCTTTGCCCCCTGCCCCTTTTATGAGTCTTATATCTTTCCTTTCTCTTTCATAGCTTCTCATTCTCCTCTAGCATCCCTCTCTCCTTCCCCTCCCACCCGCTTCCTACCCGCCCCCCCCTCCCCACTTCCCCACCGCAGGTTTCTTTTCTCTGCTCTGTAAATGACTCCACCCTTTTAAGCAGTTTGTCAGTGCCTTGGCTGGGAGAAGCCTGCTCCTTGGCTTCTAATCGTCCCTCAGCAAGAATACAACTTTGGTCTCCAGCTTCTAAATAGACTCTGTGACAAAGCTGTGGTGAAAGAAGGTGTCTTCTAAGAAGTTCACATTACGGCCTGTAGTAAAAGAAAATAGTGATATTGTTTCAGCCGCCAGTTTCTTCCTATTGTCTGCATTGTCAAAAACATGCCCCCTCCAAGGGGACGGGATGCGTTTCAGTACAACTCGAGAATGGCCTTGTAACCCAATATTATCTTCATTTTCCTTCTTGTTTCATGTTACTTTCTGGTCCTTGAGTTCTCCCAGTTTCACCGCCGCCCATGACATTACTGTGACTTGTTAACTTTCTCATTATTCCCACCGTCAATGGGAGAACAATAAATCGTGTTATTCTGTATTAGAGTTCCCTGTCACTCAGGGTTTTATCTCCATTGATACCCCAGGTAGCAGGCACAGAAACTAAAGTAGGTTGTCTTGTCTTCTGCTAATCTTGAATGCCTTTTGTTCAGAGAGGTGTTTTGTATGCATCAGTCAACTGAGGACTCATCCTGAAGAAACCCTCAGTCAGCATACAGATCTGAGTGAAAAAGGGATACTTGAGCTATTAAATATTCATAGCAAAAGGTACCTGTGCCTTGGTCACCTTTTGGCTCTCTCCGTCTGAAAGGCTGATCAACAACAGTGGAGAAAATCAGATGGGAGTGCACAATTTCTGACTGAAATACCCAGGCCATCTTCTTTCTTCACTATTGATATTAAAGCCTATTCACAAACTTATCTTCCCCCTCAATCTGACACTATCCTTGTGTCAAAATAGTTTTTAATAAAAGACCCAAGTTGAATCGATAGGATCAAAGGGTCAAGTTGAGTCCAATTGTTTCTTGTTTTAGGAAAAGGGTAATAGATAGATAGCCTTTCCCCCCCACTTTCTGGCATCTTGAATCTCTCCTCCCACCTTAGCTGCCTCATCCTTTAAACAGACCTCTTCGCCAGGTCTTAAAGAAAAGTGTTCAATTCGGAATCGAGTGACCTGTTATTTATGATTCTACAGAGGAAAATCCTGTCAGATCAATAAGCCCACTTCCAAGCAGAAAGTAACCAAAGAACATAATGGCTCTTAATTGGATGCGATCAGTGGTTGTCTATTAGGTGTCACATTCGACTAGAAAATAGCCCATATAAACCATAATAATAAAGGCAGAGACAGGAAGGAAGAAGGAGAAAGTAGGGGTGAAAACTATCCAAACTTTAGATAAGATTTATTCCTACGCTGTAACAGTGTTCCTAATAAAACAAGCATTGAATCTGAGGATTTATTGTCCTCTCATCATTTCAGAGAAAAGCAGTTTTCTAGGGGAATTAGGAGTGCAGAAGAGGTCCTAACCCCTCCCCTAAACTGCCCCACTTACCCTCCATCCACCAGGGTAGCAATGAGAGGAAAAAGTTGAGCAGGGCTTCCTGATGCAAATTCGATTGTAGTTTAACTTTGCCTCCACAATCATCAGAGTCAGTTTCTATAGGGATAATAAAGGAAAAGACACACAGGGAAATTATTTTAGATACAAAATTCAGGTTTTACTTTATTAGCAATGCATTTTCTCATTCAGTTTTACAGATCAGGGAATGAATTTGATTCAATAAGCACTTATAGAATGACTTCTAAGCGTCAGGCACTGGGTTTGGCAAAAGGGAGACAAAGACAAAATATAAAGTTATGGGATTGTAACTCCAGAGGCAGAAAGGATCTCAGATACCATCTAGTCCAAACCTCTTGTTTTACATTGGGGAAACTGAGGCCCAAAGAGGGGTCACTCAGATAGAACTTTTTTGTTGTTCAGTCTTGTCTGACTCTTCATGACCCCATTTGGGCTTTTCTTGACAAAGATATTGGAGTGGTTGGCCATTTCCTTCTCCAGCTCATTTTACAGATGAGGAAACTGAGGCAAACAGGGTTAAGTGACTTGCCCAGGGTTACACAGCTAGTAAGCATCTGAGGCCAGATTTGAACTCAAGTCCTCCTGACCCCAGGCCCAGCACTCTATCCACAGCACCATATAACTACTCCTAGTAAGAGTCAGAGGTAGGAAGAAGGCCTACCTTCATATGGAATACATCTACCCTGAGGGAGATTATATTCTAAAGGGTGGAGGGTGAGACTTTAATGTCCACACAAAGTAGGTATAACATAATTCAAAAGTTGGGGGAGAAGGGGTAGGGAGCACTAACAAGGGGTTAGGGTGCAAGTTGAGAAAACCCTCATGTAGGAGATGGCACATAAGCTGAGCTTTGAAGAGAGAGAGGGAGGCTCCTACAGGTAGCAGTTATGATGAAGAACATTCTGGCCATGGAGCAAAACCGCACAAGCAAGAAATGGATGCTGCCTATAGGCAATAGTAAGTCAACCATTTGGCCGTAATGGAGAGCACATGAGGGCTAGTAGTATAAAAATAAGTTTAGAAAGATAGTTTTCAGCCACATGGTGAAGGGCTTAAAATACTAAATGGAGGAGTTTGTAGTTTCTCCTGAAGACAATAGGGAACCAGTGATGATTCCTGAGCAGGGGAGTGGTACTCTCATGCTTGTACTTTAGGAATATTAATTTGGCCATAGCATAGGGGATGGTCTGAAGAGTAGGAGATATTTGAGAGCAGAGAGACCAATGAGGAGATTTCATGGCCTTTTAGATAAAACATAATGAGGGCCTAAACAGCACTAGTGTTCATGAGTAAAGAGAAATGATTACATCTGTGAGAGCTATGGAAATGAAATCAGTAAGACTTAACTACTGATCAAATGTAAGGGGTAAGGATGGACGAAGCCAAGGATAAATCTGAAATTGCAAAGCTGAGGGAAAGGAATGGATGGATAAATGAATGAGCATTTATTAAATGGATATTATGAGCAGAACAATATTCTAGGGACTGAGATACAGATAGAAAAGTAAGAAGACACTTTTTATTCTCAAGGAACACACATTCTAGTAAGGAGACCTGGAAAGTCAGTTCCTTCAATAAAAATAGGGAATTTAGGGGAAGGTGTGAGTAACAGGAACCTTGACTATGTGACTCCATGAGGACAGGGTACCTATTTATCTAAAATTTGTATCTCCACTCCTCCTTTTCCTAGAATAGTGTTCTGCACACAAAAAGCCCTTAATAAATGTTTGTGGAATATATGAAGGAAGGAAGGGACCCTGAAGAGACATATTGGAAGAGTTCATATTCTTCCTGTTTTCATTCCTTAATTCTTTGGTCTACAAAATAGGGCTGAAAATGATATGATGTCTTACACGTAGGACAGGGGCTGGACTTGTGATTTTATTGATACAGGAAACACTCAGCTGGGGACACTCCCTTTCCCAGTAGAGTTGAGCACCTTATCTATAACCAATAGTCTTAGAAAGTGGTCTAGAGCATTAGAAAAAAGTTAAATGACTTGCTTAGGGTCGCACAGTCAGTATGTGTTAGAGACTGTCCCTCTACCTACTCCTCCATGCTGCCCCTCCTGTGTTACAAACAGTAGGTGCTTAATACATGTTTGTTGAATTGAATTAACAAATTCTTCTGCAATGGTATTATCTATAACTAATATAAAATTTAGTCACACACATACACAAAAAAAACTACCTAAAAAGTCTGTTCTCAATTCTTGGTAGCAATAATTGTGTTACATTCAAGTATTACCTATCCTTATGTTAAATGGATTCAGATTAAATGTGGATTATTCATCTACATCATTTATGATAGAATTTGGAAATAGGAGGAACCATGGAGATAATGTAGTATGACTTTCATTATATGGGGTTAGAACCTGAGAGCCACAGACAATCCATAGATTTAGAATTGGAAGGGACCATCTAATTCACCTCCATTTACAGATGAGGAAATTGAGGTCACAGATTTTAAGTCTAAAATCACATAGGTAGTAAATGTGAGAGTTGGGACTTAAACTCAATTCCTCTGACTCCAAAATCAAGGTTCTTTTCTACCATATCACAGAAATTGATATGACTTACCCAATATCATGGTGGAGATGAGGTTGATGGCCTGATCTGGGTATGAAGCCTAGCACAGTGGAAAGAACATGGGCTCTGGAGTATTGGTTCAAATTCCACTTCTGAGGCTTTACCACCAATGTGACATTGGGCAAGTCACTTAATTTCCATGGGCCTCAGTTTCCTTATTGGTAATATATTGGGGAGGGGTAATTAGATAGCTCCTAGTTATAGTTCTATGATCTTATGACTCCCTGACTCAAAGTCATATTTTTCTGTAAAGGACCTCATTTTAGTTAGTGTTTTCAAGCTTTTGACCCAGCAAATTTTATCAGAGCCATAGAGAGGAGCCATGATATGGATGAGAGAGTCTGGGATTCAGAAGACCTGCAATTTGATTCCAAACTTATGCTTTGTGTAATCTTGGGCAAAGCACTTAACCTCTCAGATCTCCTCATTGGTCAAGGGAAGTGGCTGGATAAGATAATCTATAAGGTCTAGCTAGACCTTAAATTCTCTAGCTAACTTTAAATCCTATATACCCTCTCAGTAGAAAATGTACTGGGTTGAGTTTCCTTTTGTCTCTTCATTTCCATCCAGGCTGGGACAAGTATTTGAGCACCCCACGCAAGGTTTGAAAACTGCACCTCCTGTGAGTTACTATCCATGGAAGGCTTTGAACCATTGCTTAGCACGTGTAACTTAGAATCATGAGACTGAGTAGAAAGGGACCTCACAGACTACCTATCCTCGATTTAGCTACAAAATAAATATGTGTCATTAGAGTGGAATTTTTTGCCATTATCAATAAAGTATTTCTAAAAAGTCACTTTTGAAAATATCTCTCATTGAGTACTATTTTGTTGTTTCTCATTCATCCTTGTTATTGTTTTTCATTCATTTCAGTCAGGTCTGACTCTTTGTGACTCCATTTGGAGTTTTCTTGGCAAAGCTACTGGAGTGGTCACTTTTATCAGCAGCTGCTTAATCTCTGGTTTTTTCTCCACTCACTCTTTTTTTTTCCTAGAATGTTTTTATTTACTTTTTAATTAATTACTTTTTTTTTAGTTTACAATACTCAGTTCCACAAGTTTTTGAGTTCCAAATTTTTCCCCTCCCTCTTCTTCCTCTTCCCCCCCCAAGACAGCATGTAATGTGATATAGGTTCAACATATACTTTCACACTAAACTAATTTTCCCAATAATCAAGTTGAAAAGAAGAATTATAACCAAGGAAATGGACCATGAGAAAGATTGAACAAAACCAAAAATTAAATTAAATTAAATTTTAAAAAGAGAGAGCAAATAGTTTGCTTCAATCTGCATTCAGACTCCATAATTCTTTCTCTGCATGTGGATAGCCTTTTCCATCATGAGTCTTCTGGAGCTGTCTTAGAATCTCCATTCACTCTTAGAGAAGATGTTAACAATCTGTGATTTACTCCTGAGCCCTGGTAGTAGGATGAAGGACAACGAAGAGAATGAAGAAAAAGAGAGGGTCTGTATGTTTCATACGCAAACTCTCTAGTGCATTGTAAGAGGGAAAGATGTGTAGACCCAAGGACTCTCATTTGAAACTCAGCGCACCAAAAGAAGTAATGATGATTAAAGACCAGTCCATTTCCATAGAGAAGGTTGTGGTTAATTTCATATTCTGTACCTTGAGTTCTCAGGAGAGAAGGTACTCTACCAACCTAATGGCTAAATTAAATACAAATACAGATCTAAATTCAAGTCTGCCTGGGGTCAGTGAGCTGGGGAATGAGGATTCTGAAACTCTGCTGGATCTGGCAAGGCAGTCCAGTGCTATTTCAGAGCTGAAGCTGCCAGCATCTTTCAAAAGCAAATCTGTCCCAAAGAAAGCAAATAATTAAGCAAGTCATTAGGAAACCTATAAAAGCACAGGATGTGCTGCAACACCCTGCCCTTAACTTCAAAAGGTGTCGGATGGGCAGAGATACTTTGTAGCAAAGGAAAAAGCAATAGAATGGAAAATGTAAAGTCACATGATCCTCTAGGTTTCAAGAGGGGGAAGGTGAGGAGGAAGTTCATTACCTAGGAGGCAGCTTCAGGTCAGACAAAGTAGAGGAGTCCCCATTTCCTGCGCTTCCCCACCTTGGATGTCCCAAAAGCCTCAAGGTGAAGACCACTGAAGTATGGCCTGAAGACAACCTGATTTCAGAGGTGTCTCAGAGGCAAGAGGTAAGCTACCTAGGGTGCTGGCTCACTTAAGACTTAATGGATTTAGGCAGTACTGAAGGAGACAATGTGTCTTCCACTGCCTCTCAATCCTGTTGCCCCCATCTATTTAGATGCTTATGACCTCATTCCCCAGACACTCCTCATCCCACCCCCCTCTTTATTCCTGACTCAAGAGAAAAATGAAAGGAAAGCCTTGAAAACAGTTTCTCTCCCAGGGCTACTTGTTTGAATGACAACTTCAAGGAAGGGACATAGGCTCAAATCTGCCTTCTCTATCATTCTCTCTGTATGATCAACCCCTTTGGACCTCAGTTTTCTCATCTGTAAAAGGAGGGGCTTGGACCAGATGATCTCTGAGGTCCCTTCCAGCTTGAGAGCTAGGATTCTTCAATGGTGGAGCTTCAGATAATGTGGCATCTGTGTAGGTGAGTCCTGAGATTGATTTCATGATGGGGGTTCAAGAAAGAGGGAGTTGCTTACCCTAAGCAAAACCAGACTTGCTGGGCCAGTCTTAGGTTCAACCCAATCGATTTAAGTTCCTCTGCTCCAGAGTTGCAATGTTTCAGAAAAAAAAAAATGAAAAAAACCCATTTCAATAGAGACTATCATAAGAGACATTACACATTTTCCTTAATTGATTACCCTTGCCCCCAACAATGCTACCCAGAACCCAAGTGGTTAGCTACATTGAGATGCTTCTAATAGGAAATTAGATAGAAAAAAGTCAGTGCTATTCAAGAGTGCACATTTGGGAAGATAGTCAAGTTATGTTCGTTAACTCTTTCGTCTTTTCCCTTCCTACTTCCCCTGTTCCCCAAATTTCTGGCCAAAAGGGAAATAACTTTAAAGGTATTAAGGTTTGAGATGTTTGGGATTAGCATTTTGCTTTATTGTTTTGTTGGTTTTTTTGTGGTTATGTAATTTTTCTCTTTAAGAAAAATAAGTTTTATTAGACTTATTTGTCAAAAAGAACACTGATGTGATGTAATTTTGATCAGAACAACTCTGAATTGGTGTAATTATTTCTAAATATTTAAAAGCTCATTTGGCTTAATGTGTTTTCCAGGATGAGCTGTTAAGTCATTAGGGGCTGATGTGGTGGCCTTTTATTAGGCAGCACCTAATGTCTATTTGGGGTGTTGGGCTCCAAGTGTGAACTCCCCATTAACACAAAAGTAATGAATAGTAGTCAGTCGATGATGGTACCAGATGACTTACTTTAACTACTCAGCAAAGAAAATCTATTTGACTGATGCTAAGATAATTAGGACATATTTCACTTAAGAAAGAAAACTAAGATTACTCACCCACAACATAGGATCTTCAAGGGCTTTAAATATCGATAAAAATTCAACACGTTTTTGTTAACTGCTTACTGTGGGGATAATGCATTGTTTTAGTTGCTGTGGGAAATATAAAAAAAGACTAGGCTTGGTCTCTATTTTTAAGGAGCTTAAAATCTAGAGGGATTGGACCTGTGATTTCATGAATATTGGGAACTTCGGAGTGAGGAAACCTATCAAAGCAGGACAAAACCTTCTCTGCAATGCAAAGAGTGGCCTAGACCAACCAGAGGTAAGTAACTTACCCAGGGTTTCAGAGAAGATATTTGAACTGAGGTCTTCTTAGTTTTAAGATCAACTATTTAAGCCGTAAGGCCATGCTGCTTCTCAAGAGAGGTAAAACCATATGCATATATAATATAAACTAGGATACATATATAATAGAAACTAGGGTGTAAGAAGCGCATAGAAGAAGTTCAAGCTCACTGCTATGACCACTGAAAGTTTTAGGGCAGTGTAGTGTAATGAAGAGCATGCTTTACTTGGAAACAAAAGAGATAAGCAGTCAAATCCTGCTTCAGACACTACTTGTGTGATCATGGTCAAGTTTCTCACTGATATTTTCCTCACCTATAAAATGGGAACAGTGGGGTGCTAGAGCCAGCTCAGACAGACAGCCAATTGTTAAATTTTCAGTATGAACATTTCCACTTCAGAAATAAGCAAAGACTACAAATCAGGGCTTGATTTATTGTTTTGTTGATTGTCTAGACTTAAGACAGTCGTGGAGAAAATGTTAATAAAACAGATAAAGCTTTGAAATTGGTCTTATGCACTTTTTGGGGGGCGTATCAGCTATTTACCAATGTGCCCTTGGCCAGATAATTATGCCAGAAGTAATTCAATTAATAAACACTTATTAAGTGTGCAAGGCACTATGTTAAGTGTTAGGGGTACAAATACAAAAATGAGACACTCAATGAGCCCTCCCATCAACCTCACAGGGGCCATTGTGAGGACTGAATGATATAAAATACATTTTTTTGTCCACTCGTTTCGGTTGTGTCTGACTCTTCATGACCCATTTGGGGTTTTCTATGCAGAGAAACTGGAGTGCTTTGCTGTTTTCTTCTCTAGCTCCTTTTACAGATGAGGAAACTGAGGAAAACAGGGTTAAGTGAGTTTCCCAGGGGCACACAGGTGGTGAGTGCCTGAGGCCAGTTTTGAACTCATGGAAGATGAGTCTTCCTGACTATAGGCCTGGCATTCTATCCACTGTGCCACCTAAAGGCTTCCAATAATATATAATATACATATATATGTATGGATATGTATATAAATAATACATAGGTATGTATAAGGAAACATAAATGAAGGGCTATATGAATCAACTTTTATCAATATTACCAATATTCAGAAGAAGTTACTTCCCACTTTTAGAGAAAATTAAATGGAGACAGTGACATTTGAGGTGGCCTTTGAACAAGGCTAAGATTTTAACAGATAGATGAGGAGGAGGGTGGCATTCAAGGTCTAGGGAATGCTAGTGTGAGCAAACAGAACCAAAGTTAGAAATTGCAGAATGTGTCACAGTGATGATAAACACAGGTTATTTGTTGGAACAAGTGAGTGAATAAGCATTAACCAAGTACCTACTGTGTGCAACTAGGTGGTGCAGTAGATGGAGCCCTGGGTCTGCAGTCAGGAACACTCATTTTCCTGAGTTCAAATTTGGCCTCAAACACTTACTAGCTGTGTAACCCTGGGCAAGTCACTTAATTCTGCCTCAATTTCCTCATCTGTAAGATGAGCTGGAGAAGGAAATGGCAAATCACTCCAGTATCTCTGCCAATAAACAATAAACCAATAAACAATAAACTCACAAAGAGTCAGACGTGACTGAAAAACAACTTAACATTTTGTGCCAAACACTGTGCTAAGCTCTAGGGATGCAAAGAGAGTCAAAAGACAGTCCCTATACTGGAGACACTCACCGTCTAACGACATTAGACGATACAAGATGCAGTATGAGCCACAAGGACAGTGCCAAGAGGGGCATTTTGCCCTGGACAGCCAAAATTTAATGCTCAATTTAAGTGGCATCTCTTACCAAAAGCCTTTCCTGATTCCCCTCCCCAGTTGTTCTCCTCCATATTTTTACCTTGTGAGCAGCCTAATTCTGATTTTATTTTTAAACTGAACTGATTTCTTTCCTCTCTGTGCTACCAAGCCACAGCTAATCTTGCGTAGGCACTCCATGTACCTGAAAGCCCTCTGGGAGACGGAGGCACCCTCAGTAGCTGTAACAGTTGCAAAGAAGCTTTTATAACCTACTAGACTGACTTTCTCTCTGCACACATCATCACCACCTCAATCCTAAAATGCAAACCCAGACTCTGGAGAGCTTTGTTTTGATCCAAGATTGCCATGCTCTGCCACTTGGTCTTACTGGTTTTGCTGTCATCTTGTCACGCCAGTGACATCCTAATGTGGTCCCATCGGCTGAGATTTGAAATGACATTGTCATGAGATCCTCCCAAGACATTAAGTTGTATCCTAAGAAAAAAGAAATCAATCATGCTCTTAAGGAAAATATATACCTAGATGTAAATTACATACACAGAGATGCAGAGACACACCTGCAAATATCCACATTCGTTGTTCTGGGGTTGATTTTTTTCAAAATTTCTTCTCTGTGTCTTGTTCAAGGTTCTTCCTTGAGAAATTCACTAGGATTTATTTTCCTTTGGATATTTTTTATAAGAGTCTGATTAAACATACATACTTTTACTCCTGAAAGACTTGTACTCTCTAGGGGGAAGAAAAAGAAAAACCAAAATCAGCAGTTTTGAAAAATAAATTATCTTAAATTACCTTCGGAACTGCAGAATGCCCAGGGAAATGTTTCATTTTATGGTTCATAATTCAATACCAGAGAGAGACTGAGAGTGCATAAAGAACTGTCCTCTGAGTAAGGAAGCTATGTCAGGAAGATCTGGGTTCAAGTCCCACCTCTGACACCTTCTAGTTGTGTCACCCTGGGAAAGGCTAAACCCTTTCAGTGCCTCAGGCAATTCTTCAAGATTATAGCTTGTAAAATAAGTTCAGCACTGCTTCAGTGGATGGAGTCTTTTCACTGAGTGTTCCCTGTACTAATCAAATCACCATTCTGACCCCGGCCCTTCTTCCCCAAAATTCAACACTAACTAATTATGGTTCAACAAATATTTATTATGCACCTACTTAATGCCCTGCTAAGCACTGAAGGAGAACAAAGTTTAGTTAAGATACGGGCCCACCCTCATGGAGCTTATATCAAGGCATATAAGATATTGAGCAACAACCATAAAAAAGGCACAAAAAAACCCATAATAATTGCTTCAAAGTGGTGTGTACAAAATAGCTGGATCACGGACCATGTTCACAACTTATGTGGTGCCTCGATCATGGTCACAATTTATGGCCAGGGCAAATCTTTAAAGACCATTAGTTTAATAAGAAGGGGGCAGGATCCCAGGCACTTTGCTTGGTGTCCTTCTTTGATGCCACAGGCAGGGAGATGCTTGATGGAGTCCTGGCAAAACCAGCTAGGGAGTACAAGCATAGGATATGAAAGTCTCCAGAAAAGGACAGGATGAAAGGTTATTAGTTAGGAAGATGGGGAAATACTTCACGTCAGGCAGAAGCAGGTTCTTGAAAGTGTAGGTTAGAGGTCTCAGGGTCCTCTTGGACTATTCACTTGTCAACTGTGTTCCAAAGGGAATGCTGACTTGGAAGAGGAATGGGTTGGCCTAGATTGTTTGTTTCCCCACTCAGGTTTTTAAGCAAAGATCATAGGCAGCTTGTTACCATTTGATAATATGTCAAGTAAATTGTTAAAACGTTTCTTGGTCAGATATGGATTGAACTAGGTGGGCTCTGAGTTACTTTCCAGCTCTTAGATTCTATGATTATCTTATCTGTTACATTCAGTGGGCTGGTGAATCAACATTTTAGGGTTATCAAGTAGAAGAAGGTCTAGACTTTGTGCTTAGCCCCAGAGGGCATCACTAGGAGCAATGATGAATGAATGAATGAATAGAATAAGCAATAATAAAGTTTGTACCATGTGCCCAACATTGTCCTGAACACTGAGTCTACAAGTATAAGTAAGCATTGAGTGAAAGTTAACAAAGAAGCAAATTTAGGTGTGGAGTAGGGGAAACATTGCTTAATAATTGCTTAATAATCAGAACTATTCAAAAGTAGAACAGGTTATCTCAGTAGGATCTCCACCTCACTGGAGATCTTTAAGCAAAAACTGAACGACCACATGTCAAGTATGTTGTTGAGGGGTTTCTAGTTAAGGAATGGATTGAACTGGGTGTATGTTCAGGTCCCTTCTGGCTCTGAGAGTCTGTGATTCGGTTTGATCAGCCCATGTAAGCAGACTCCAGGATGAGGAACTTTACAGAGGATGAGAAGGCATGGTCCCTGCCTGTGAAGATTTCGTAATATACTTAGGGAGATATTATATTCACATGAAAAGACTCAATATCACCTTGGAAACCTAAACAACTAGAAGGCAATGAGTAACCATTTATCGAATGGAATATTGGTTTGTTACACTATAAATGGACAGGCCTATCCCTCTGCCTCCAAGTCAGAAAATCTATCAAGACATCAATTATCAGGCTCTGTTCTGTGTAAGTTACAGTGAAAGGCATTGTGGACATTACCTGGCACACACCTGATGGGGAATAGGAGGGCAAGCCCTCCTGGGTCCATACACTGGCATGTGCCTCAAGTCATCAGACATTGAAGCATTGCTCCATTTGCCACTGGAATTGAAAGGGAGGTTTGGGGAGTGTTTTTCTTCTTGTTTTTTGGCGGGACCTCTCATAGATCCAGGCCTGAGAGCAAGAAAAAGTGAAGTTTTCAGTCATTAAGGAAGGAGTGAAGTTTTGGCTAATCAAAGAAGGATTAAGGAGAGAGGTGGTCCAATTTGATATCCTCACTCAGGGAGACTTGAGTTCAAATTTGCCTTCAGATACTAGTTGCATGACCCTGGCCAAGTCACTTAACTTTCCAGAGCTTCAATTTTCCTCCAACAGACCTTTATCTCTGAGAACAGGAACTTGTTCTTTTTCCCCTTTCTTTATATTCCCAGCACTTAACACAGTGGCTTGTACGTAGAAGGTATTTGTCGACTTGTTTTATAAAATAAGAAGGCTGGACTCAATGGTCTTTAAGGTCCTTTTCGGTACTATAGCTATGATCTTGTGACTTCTGGAGGCATCAGCAGCTATGACTTCACAGGTGCTAACCTGTCCAATACCACTGGGCCTCCCAAACCTGTTCCTGCTTAGAGTTCCACACAGGTGTCCCTCTAATTATTTTTGCTCAACTTTACTAGCAAAAGGGCAGAGAAGTGAAGGTTTGATATCAAATCTGGTAGGAGAAAAAAAAAAGAAACACCCACTGTGCTCATCAGGACAGCCCTCACATTATTGTTTGTTACTTTCCTATGAGGGGATAATTGCATTTTGTTTTATGTCTGTCTGTGGTGGTTTCTTTCTTTCTTTTAAAAAAAATAGAAGTAACAAGCTTTAAGCGAATTAGAATACTTAATATGGGTTTTGAACTTCTGCCAGGAACTGGCTCCAAAGCGAGTTCTTCCTATTTACATTGTTGCATTTATCCATTTCTAAACATTAAAAGATCCATCTATCAGATTCTGGGTAAATCCAGCACACAGATAATTTGTTAAAAAAAATTTTTTTTAAAGCTCCCTTTCAAAATGTTCTGTGGTTTTTCTAATCTTGTCACTTTTCTAATTTCCTAATCATATAACCTTGAAGTCGAAAGACACAGCCTGTGATAATCTGTGTACACTGTCTTCGTTATTATCACAGACATTTCTGGAGAAAAAAAATAGTACCAAAAGACCTAGACATCCACACACCCACAAAACCCCCCTTTCACATTCAAAGCTGACTTTAAAGCCATACTTTAGTCACAGTTCAATCAGATCCACATTAGTCCGACCCATCAGACAGAAAAGCGTTCACAAGCATAAGGGGGGTATTGACTTTAAAAATTTACTGGCGAGGCGTTCAGAGCCTGCAGGAATGTCAAAACTCCAACCTGCATTTTGATGTTTTCGCCTCTGGTTAGTCTTGACTGACATGCTTGGAGCACTTTGGTTTGTGCTCTGGCATCCATTAACTGTCCTTGACTCAATGTTACCCGGGCTGCTCTGGCCAGTGCCTAATGGTTACAGTGGACTGGGTGCCCGCAAGGTGCAAGGAAAGCATATGCCCCGTTGGAAGGGATCACATTGGCTAGTCTCAGCTTCATTAAGGGGGGCAGTGTTTGATCCCAAATTAATGAGAGCCTGTTAATTATTATTCTGATAATTGGGCCTCATGTGGGAGCACGGCAGTCAAGAGGTGTTTTAAAAAGGAAGCAAGTTTGGAAAAGGAGAAAGAAATGTCAAGGTTGAGGTGTCTTTGAGGAGAGTTTGTTTATATGCAGAGCTATTCCACCTAAGTGGGGATGTGGTAAGAGACGGAAGAGAGTGAAGGGGGCCGGGGAAAGCACAAGTCTATATTTACTTCAGCTATCCTATATTACAAAATTGTTACCTTGCAGAAAACCATTCCGAAAAGGCTCACCAATCTCATGACTGAACCTGTAATTCTGCACGAGGAAGTTGAGAATTGGCTTCTCTTGGAGGAGAGAGGCGTGATGGGGAGAGTTGGGGGCTCTGTGGCAATTCCCAACTGGAAAACAGATTCCTTGTGTTATCTGGGTAGGGAGAGGTGGTGATCCTGAAGCCTGCCTGAGCATAGCAATTTATTTTTGTCCCATCTGTAAAATGGGACTGGGAGCAATTAGAGGGTGACATGGTAGGGCTTTTGTCTTCCTCATCCTTATTTTCATCATCATAGTTGCCATTAACATACCACTTCACATAGATTGTCTATCTCATTTGACCCTCACAACCACTCTGTGATATAGCTCTATAGGTATTATTATTTATTATTATTATTATTATGCAGCTCAATATAGTAGAAAAAGCATGAGTTCTAAAATCAGAGGATCTGTGTTCAAATGCTGACTTTGATACTTACTGACCGTAAACTTAGGCAAATCACTTAGCCATCCTATGCCTCAGTCTCTTCACATTTAAAATGAGAGGATTGTGTTCAACAGCTTCTAAGGTCTCTTCCAGCCTTAGGTCTCCATTTGATATATTAGGAAACTCCGGCTCAGAGTTATTAAGTGACTTGTCCATGCAGCTAGGACCCACCAATGTCAGGAGGCCATTAGGATAGAAAATGAGTTCATAGAAATTTTGTCTGTCTGTCTGTCTGTCTGTATTTGGGGTGTATCTGGTAGGAGAGAAATTGCCTTTTCAGGGAGGAGAAAGCCTGTCATCAAAAACACGGGACTCAGTTGCCTATTGTTCGTAAGGGCTTTGGAATCTCATCAAAATCAGACTAGATTTTGCTGGAACACAGCATACTATAGTGCAAAATTCATTAGGTGGTGGTTAAATCTTGGAAGATGAACTTGGGGTTTCTCTGTTCTGGGGCTAAGAGCATGGTCTAAGGCATAAATCCAGGTTGGAAGTTAATACCTCGCTTGTCCGCTTATTTGCTTTGTGACCCTAAGCAAGTCACTTAACCTCATCTAGTCTCAATTCCATTATCTACAAAATGAGGAGTGTGTATATCATTCAGGCAGTTTAGTATAGTGGAAAGTATGCTCGATTTGTAGTCAGAGGATTCTGGTTCAAGTCCCTCTGACACTTTCATGAACTTGATAAGTTACTCAACCTCTTTGGGCCTCAGTTTCCTCATCCACAAGATGAGGGAGTTGGACCAGAGGACCTCTAATGAATGCCCCTCTCCATCTCTGACATTATGATCCTCTTATTCCTAACTCAGTGTTCTTCCCCAAAACCACGTTGTTTCCCATATGTGAAGAATATTCATAAATATGAAAGATTTACGTGAAATCATGCAAAGTGAAAACAGTAGAATTAAGAGCACTTTTCTAGCAGGAAAATGTAAAATCACAAGACTAAAAATACTGGGCAAGTTGATGAAGGGTTGCCATTAGTATCTGTATATTTAGGTATAATATTTATTTTAAAGTTTCTTAAGTATACACAAAGCACTAGATTGTAATGACCTTAACCACCCTATCTAGTGCCTATAATGTGTTTGAAAAATGAATGAACAAACTCCTTGGCAAGTTACAGATGTAGGTAGTTTGATTTCAGTTTGGCTTATTTTGAGCCCATCCTATGCATCATCACCCCTTTCAGATAATTCACATTTTCTTGTGAAATTCTTTTTTAAAGACTATCAGATGGTCAGCCTAATGGTACTAAAACCTAAAAATAACTTGAATTCAACTAGTGTTTATACTAAGTTGAGGAGCAATGTTGCGCAGTGAATAGGGAGTTGCCCTGAAAGCCAGGAAGACCCCAGATCATCTTGGCTGTGACACATACTGGCTGTGTGACCAAGGCCGTGTCTCAACCTCTCACTGATTTAGGAAATGATCTCTCTAAAACTATACATTGCAGGGAAGGTACTTACCTGCACTGACCAAGGGAATCTTTTGTTTTTATTTAGGGGATCTCTACATAAGCTCTGGAGACAAACACAGTAGAGATCCTGATGTCAAGGAACTTACATTCTACTCAAGGGAAAACTGCATGTGCAAAGATAAATAGGCACGAAATAATTTCAGCAGAGTAGAACACTAAAGAATGAGGAGGGAAAATAAGGAAAGGCCTTGTGCAAGCCATGCCACTTGAATTGAGGACTTGAATTGAGGTAGAAGGAGAGAAAGAGGGAAGGAGGAAGGGAGAGACAGAGACATAGAAACAGACAGAGACAGAGAGAGAGAGACAGAGGCAGAGAGAGAGAGAGAGAGGAAGACAGAGAGAGACAGAGACAGAGAGACAGACAGAAACAGAGACGGGGGGGGGGGGAGGAGAGACAGAGCACTTCCTGAGCAGTAGACACGATATCCTGTACAATACAAAGGCAGGAGATTGCGTGTCAAATATGAACAGCAAGTAGGTTAGGTTGGCTGGAACTTAACACTTTATCAATAATGTGAAATCAGACTGGAAAGGTAGATTGAAGGTGGATTGTGAAGGGCTTTAAATACCAAATAGAAGATTCTGTCTCTGATAGAGGTACCAATGAATAGTCTATGGAAAATGGGAGGGTTCCCTTCTACTACATCCTTGGAAGGGATGATTATATTCAGAATATCTCTAGTTCCTTTTAACAAAGAGAACTCATGAAATCACCTAAACGCTTTCATGAATCTCTTTGGATTTGAGCCACCTGTAAGGGTAAACCATTCTGTATTATTTGGCACATCCTATCCCAAATATTTTCTTTTACTGGTCCTATCAAGACCCCCTCCAAAGTCTAGTGGAATATGGTCCTGATATTTTTAAAGTAAGTGGACAAATCATTCTTTTGATCCACATCCTTCAGGATTTTATAGACTTCAGCCATGTCTCTCCCAACCCTCATTTGTCCAGCCTGAAGAGATCCAAACTTTCAGTATGTCGTCTCATAGTACCCCCATCATGTTTTTTGTTAAATAAACTTGTGGGTACATAATCCAAGGCATAAAGCTAGGTGCTAGGAATACAATAGCAAAAGGAAAAATAGTCAAGGAGTTGACAATCTACTGGACAACCCATCCCTCTCTCCTTTACCACTACTAAGTGGGTCAATGTTAAAATATGGCACTCCTCTAGATGCCCTGAGGGCAGAAAGTTTGTTTTCTCAACTACCTATGACTACTACTTCTGCCACCCTTTGTTCTGGCTCCTACAAGGCCATACCTACTTGGGATGAAGAAGTTAGTCCTTCTTTAAGCTCTACCAAGGGTAGGAGTAAGCTGGAGCCAGCTCAAACTAGCTTGATTGCCTTAATCGTTAAATTTTCATTGTGAGCATTTAGACCTAAGAAATCAGCATATACTAAAAAGCACAGCTTGATTGATTGTTTCATCTGGACTTAAGAAAGTATTAATAATGCAGATTAAACTGAAAAGTGTACCACACATACTCACCTCCCCAGCTAGTTTGTTGAACATTTATCAGTGTACCTCTGGTGGTAGTAACTCTCAGAAAGGTCGTGATCATAAATGAAGGCTAAAAACCAATTTTATGAAATGCTGTCAGTAAAAGTTATGGATCTGATTCAGATATTTGCAATTTAGCAGCATCAGCAGCTAGAGGTAGCCGGGGGTAGCCTGATATAGTGAATGGGAGACGGGAATACCTGAGTTCTAGTTCTACCTCAGACTCATACAGACAACGCGGCCCTGGGTAAGTCACTTAACCTCTCAAGGCTCTGGGCTACCCTCTAAAACTGTAAATTTTGGAGAAAGTGTTGATCTGAATGAGCAGGAGTTTCCTCACCTGGAACCTCCCTATTCTGGTGAGATCACAGGTCCAGAGCTGTCCTATCATTATAATCCTAAAGCATTTTTGAAAAACCTATTCATTGTGTTGTTCTGTGCTGGGTGCAGCACTATGTAAATGAAACATTTTTGATCTCTGCCCTTCAGAAGCATCTACTTTAGTTTTATTTTTAATTTATTTTTCCAGTGGTGAGCCCATATATTGCCCTGAGGCAAAGTCTTATGCTATATTTTCCAAATGTATCACCTTTGTCTTTCTTTTAAAAATACTTCTAATCAAGTCTCCCAGTCAGTGGCTTGACCCAAAGTAACTAATAATGTTGCTAAAGGGTCCTAAAGATTGGATTGGGTAAAGATAGGTAATAAAGCTTAGTTTAATATTTTCCAATTTAAAATATTTTTAAAATTAAAATACTTCAGTTTTCTGGATTCATTGGCAGGTTTTGGGAACCAGAGGGAAGAGGGAAGGTGGGAGAGAGGGGGTAAGGTGGGTGAGGAGGAAGAAGAAAGGAGGACAATGGAAAGTCATTTTTTTAAGTTCTCAGGCTTTTAAGAAACAAGAAGTAAACAATGAAAAGTAAGAAATAAGGAATAAAAATTGTTAGTAAAAGTTTTACAGAGCAGTACAAATTGTCTAAGCATGGTTGTTCCTATTCGATAAGTTAATGGTTAGGAAATGCTGCCCAATCAAGTGTCTAGAGCAGGGATGAGGAACCTTTGGCCTTGAGGCCACATATGGCCCTCTAGGTCTTCAAGTGCCCTTTAAAAGCAGCACTCAAAGACCTAGAGGGCCTGGAGGATTGGATTGAGAACTGGATTGAGAATCCCTCCCTACAGGTGTAGGGGTGTAGGTGTATCTGGTAGAAGAGAAAGAGACCAGGCTGTGGCTACTACCTCTGCAACTTTATGACCTTATACGAGGTATTTCATTTTGAGCCTCAGCTTCCTCATCTTTAGGATGAGAAGATGGGACAGGATGATCTCTAAGGTGTCTATTAGCTGTCACTCTCACGAACCTCTGATCTTGCCCTAACCAGTTCCACCCAACTGTTGTTTCTTACAATCCCAGTAGTCAGGATCTCAATTCTGGAAGCTAAACACTTTCCCAAACAATTGACTTCTTGTTAAAAAACCAGTTTTCTTCTGATGTTAATAGAACACAACTCTCACTACATAGTCACAGTAGGTTTGGGTAACATAGCCTGATGGAAAGAGTACTGACCTGGAGTCAATGGACCTGGGTTCATAACACACCTCTGAAGCTTACTGCCTATGTAATTCTGGCAAGTCTCATAGCCTTGCTAGGCCTTAGTTTCTTCCATTATATAACGGGAAATCTGAACTCAATAACCTCTGGGGTGAACTTTTCAGTTCAAAGTTGATGATGTTATGACTGTATCCAGTATTTATGATTGTCCAAAAATTTCTAGAGGGGAATGCTAAATTCTCTTTTGCATGGCTGTGCAGACAACATTACACAAAATAACACAAATGCATCCAAAGCCTATCATGCAGACATCTTCCATTTTTCTTGTCCCCATTCTGGCATGAATAAGTGAATTTGTCGTCGTCCCCCCCCCCACCAAATTATTAGCAGAATTCCATCATGTATTAAAACCTTATCTTTTTTAAGGGAAGCATTTTTGTTTTTGCTACATCACTGTTGTTTTTCCAAACTGCCATGATTTTGTGAACATATCTTGTTGAGATTAGGAAAAGCAGAGAAGATATAATTGGTTATATGCTAGTGCAGTGACATATTTACTAGTCAAGACAGATCACCTGAGCCATATCTGATAAATCCAGGAGTATTCAAACTCTCTTCCTAATAATGATGGTTGGACTATGCATCCCCTTGGACCCCTTTTGTGAGTTTTATGAAACAGCCCTGGCTCTCTTTTCTGGACTTCAGTGACTATTTATTCCTTGGTTTATATTTCTCTCTTTTTCCCCCCTAAGTGCTTGTTATTTGAAAAACAAAATAAAATGACTTTACTCTTAGCAAATGCTTTTGGAGGCAGTGGCTATACAAACAAATTCATTTGCAAAAGAAGAAAAAAACATTAATCTAGTCAAATAATTTGAGTTTAGAACATGGGCTTCTGATTTAGGATGTGGCCACAGTGGAACCATATCCTCAAAACAAGCTGGACAAATCTCCATGGTCTTGGTCTGCTGCTATTCTTTCTATTGCTATTTCTACCCCGTTATCTCCAAACAGATTAGCCTTAAAAAGAGGGTTGGTTTTTTTGTTTTTGCCTTTCTCTCTTCTTTTCGCAGAAGTGGGAGGAGGCTAGGGGAGTGGAATATTTCATATACTGTCAAGTAGAGTTGATACATTGATTGGTTTTGCTAAATGGATTCATTTCTATTTCTTTGAAAATCTTGGTTACTTAGGAATGGTTTCCTGAGTTAGGAGAGGAATATAAGTGTAAAAATGCAAAACAAAAATAAATCAATGAAAATAAGATTTAAACAGAAGAAAACTAGGGAGTTTTGTTTTATACCCCGAGAAATAACTTTTCTTCTTAGAACTGAAGAGTTTGTGGTTGCATCCATTCATAGAAATGAAAATGAAAGAGGTTGGGGAATTAACTCAATGTCAAACCAGAGTCTCAATTACCAAGATAGTTCAACGTCAGTCAATAAGCATTTATTAAGCACTCAATTTGTACTAAGCACCATAGTAAGTGCTGGGGATGCAAAGAAACACAAAGAGCAGTCTCCACACTCAAGGAACTCAGTCTAATAGGTGAGCCATGACAAAACAACTATGTACAAACAAGGCGGGGTATGTATGCATGTATAGACTTATACATATATATATATGAATGAAATAAATTGCAGATAACCAACAGAAGGAAAGCAGTAGCATTGTGTTTTTGAGGATGGAAATATCCAGATAATAGCCTAAGTTCTCTACCTCATTTGATTGTGTAGAAGCAGATAGTACCATGGTAGGCTGGGAGTCAAGCACAGGAATTTCAGGGAGAGTTTTTTGAAAGTAGAGGGTTCTTGACATCTGCCATGTGGCAAATGAGCGACTGGAATTTTGATCTCCAGAGCATTCCATGTGTTCGTCACCATCCTATTTATTTAGCTCTGGAGTTTCCTGTAGCTCCTGATTGGATCAGAGCTACACTGCATGTGGCTGATAAGTATGCCCTGAGAGGGCAGAGGGGTGGGGAGGCTGGAGGGAGGAACAGAATTTGGGAGATTTTGTTTTGGTTTGTTTTGCTACTTTCAAACGTAGAAGAGAAATGCATTCTTTAGGGAGAGATAACATTGGTGTGACAGGAAATAGTTCAAGTTCAGCAGAACTTATTAACAGACATAAAAGAAGCCGGCACTTTGATTTCAGGGCAAGTAAAAGACAAGCAATTGCCTCCAACTTTGGCGAGTTTCATTCCCTAGTGGTGAATTAAAAATGGATCCTGGAGAAGATGTACCACACTTGGGAGCACAGAAATGGCTTCTCTCTTGTTAGTTACTTTCCAGCATAGACCAAATTCATTCACAAATTAAACAAGCATTTACTGAGAATTTACCTTGTGGCAGATTCTGTGCTAGACAATAAAGATAAAAAGACAAAACCAATTAAACAGTCCTTGGCCTCAAGGAGCTTATGTTCTAGTGGGATAATTCAAATGATTTGCAATTCTTGAAAGCCTGTTTTTTTCATTGTCATATCAAAAAGATATTGTGATTTCAACTCTATGAGATTACATGGGATATGAAAATGTGGAGACATCTCTATCTATAAGGCAAGTGTCACAATATTGATGGTGACCATGAATATGCCTGTATAGTTCTGTATCAAAGAATACAAGAGACTCTCCATGTAGAAGGCAGAAGAAATAAAACGTTTATTCAGATACCAGAGGATCAAATCCCAAAACCAATAACTCCAATTTGACATAGCAGCAATCATATTCCAAAACGAGTAAGCCCACTTTGTCATAACAGCAATGAAATTAAAACATGATATCTCAGCAGGGAGCCAAGCCATCTGTAACCTTCCCCTATGCTGGTGCCTTCCCATAAATACTCACTCACAAATCCTAGTTGTCTGCTTGCCTATGTCCTCTCTTCCTACAGTTCTGAAAGCTTGCATTTCTGAGAGCCCTTTCAATTCTCAGAGCTTAAGGGCTACCCTCAGGGTATAAATCCTGTTTAGGGCCCAAGAGTTCACACCTCTGTGGACCTAATTAGCAAAAGGTGTGGGCCTTCCTACCAACAAGCCTCACCTAGTCAAGCTTCCCTTAACTAGCTTCACCTGAGGCCTATTAAGGGGATTAACAATGGGGAAGATCTTTAATCACAATAATACCACAGTATCTACCTAAAAAACAGGTGCATTTCATCTAGGTTTAGGCTATTTCTAGATAACACCAAAACAACTGCTTTACTCAGCTGATTGGGGATGAGGGGCATTTGGTCAATTAATGGTTTCTCTGAATTCACTAATTTCAGTCCAATCCATGCCTCTAGTAGCTCAGGTGTGATTCAAGGTAGAATTGTGAAGAAGTTAAAGCTTGTTTTTGGCATTCTACTTCTTTTTGTTTTGAACCATATTAACACCTCCCCCCCACCACCATGACATTCCCTATTCCAACTGGCTGTCATGTCCTCCTATGGCTGTAAAGCTAGGTCCAGATTAGTGCATATGATGAATGTCTTGAAAAGGTCATATTATTTGAATTCACTTGCTCATTTCCATTATGCTGCAACCAATTACTTTTCTAGACATTTTTCTTCTTCATAAAATGAGGAGGTTGGACCTTCTAGTGGAAGGTAGCTTCTAACTCTATCTATGTTCTTTTAGTACAAATTCATTCCAAGGTGTTCATATGGAAAAAAAAAAACCAGTAACAACAACAACTCTGAACTTGGAATCCGGATGCCAGAGTTCTAGTCTCAACTACAACCAGTAGCAGTCATGTGACCTAGAGAAAGTACCTTAGCTTTTCTAGACTTAAGTATCCTTATCTGTAAAAAGAGAATTATGATACCTGCTCAGCTCACTGGTATGGGGTTGTTATGGAGATCAAATGAGATAACTACTATGAGAGTCCTTTGTATATTCTAAATGGATACAAATAATTTAATTCATTATAAAAGCATGTCCAGTAGTGATGCAGTATTCATCTAAAAGCATTTAGATCCCTAAAATTCTAGAAGAATGATGAATGGTAGAATCCCTAAATGGTGTAAGGTCCATCACTTTAACCAGTGGATGAGGGAGATATTTTGGAGGCGAATGAGTCTTTCTTTTAATCATACTGGTGAGGTGACTGTGAATTAGACTTGGTACAGCATCACAGATGTTGGTATGCCTGGGAAAAATCCATTCACTGGACCATGGGAGCTTCCTGGACTTTAGGTTCTTCACTTGGAACTGTCTCGAGGGCTTTCACCTGCCATTAGTTTCTTACCCTTCACTGATCTCTAAACTCCAATTTGATACTCAGAGCTTCTGGCCTCCCTGACTCCCTACGCTGAGTCTAGCATCATAACCTTTCTCTCTTCTTCTATCACTGTATCTTGGTGAACTCTCATACTACTTCTCTTAACTACTAAACCACAAGAGTATTTTTCTAAGGTATATTTATAAGGGAAAAGAAAATACAAAAAAATCAGAAATTAAACATCTGGGTCAGGTCATTGGAAGTAGAAATTTAAAAAGAAAAAATCCTGGCTCCCAAGGTAGGAAGTACTTAACTTATCTGCTGGGCTTATCTATTTACATTTCTCCATACCTGACTGGATTCACCATGATTTCTCTAAATTGGAATACAGTGCCTGGAACATAGAGCTTAATAAATGCTCATTGGCTGACTTACTATCTGACTGGTTTCTTGAAGGGCCAAGAACAAAATGATATCCTCCCTATGAGTATATGCCTGAACCAATTCTGTGCCCACTTGGGTACAAGGGATTATCCTCATCTACCCATAGCCAATCAAGAAGTTCCCTTATCGCATGGTGGTTTTGTTGTACAATTATCTCCCCTCCATTTCCTTCTACCCTTTGGCTCCCAATATCATTTTCTAACTAACTTCCTTTCTTTTCTGAGGGAAAAAGAAAACAAAATACAAGCAAGGCCCGATATTATTCCCATTATCTTTAATCCAACTAAATACACAATTCATCCTGGAATTGGTCTGGTACCGGAGAAAGATCCCTGGCTCTGAAGTCAAATGACCTGGATTCAGATCCTGTCTCTTAGGCTAACTACTTATTTGACTTTGGTCAAGTCCTTTACTTTCTGGGAGTCTCAGTTTTCTCATCTGAAAAAGGAGGGGGGTGAATGAGTTGGCCTCTGAAATTCCTTCCAGTTTGAGATTCAAGATCTTCTGATTCCAGTTCATGAAGATAATCCCATTCCTTACAATTCCCTTCAACAGAGGACAGAATAAAGATCATGAAAGGAAGAACAGTGCAAAGATCACATTTTAGTGCTAGCAGTTTTCTTATTAAAAGTATAGGAAATCCAGGCCACATAGTCATGTTGGATACGTGGTGTTGGGTAACTTTCAGTAACATACAGCTTTAAAAATTATCTCAACAATCTTTTCCCCCTTCTTTTCTGGAAGCAGAAAGTACCAGTTCCTTCTTTTGTTCTTTTTTTTTGCTTCTTTCATAGCCTTACCACATCCCAAGCTTTTTTAAATACAAGAACATATAAGCCAAACCCAAAGGGACAGACAAGAACCCTGGGAAACAAGTTTGTGTTGATGATCCATAGTTGAAGTATTTTCTTGGGGAAATCAAACATGTGAGCTTTTGGTTTGATCTCTCTCAGTAAGAGCACCAACATGCCTCTTTGCTGGTGCTATGGTGACCCAATATTAGGGGACCAAGGATGGCTGTGGTGATTAGTTGATCAGTCCTTGTGATGGCCAAAGCAATCCTGATTTTTTGTGTCTAGGGAGTTCCTGAATGGTTTTGAGAAAAAAATGTTCTCTCTTCTTTGGAGAGTAGTCATAATAATAATAAATAACAGTAAGCATAAAAGTAGAGAAGTAAGATAATTATCTGGACAGTACAGAAAACACATTAAAGATTATTCCTCTTGATGTATCCAGATATTTTTGTTTGTGTCCTTGAATAAGTGGATAATAGTCACTGTAATCCACTTCCCTTTTCTAATGTATATCTTGCTGTTGATGTACAGGGTAATAAGTCATAATCTTGACTATTTTCATTCTAGGCAAGACTATGCCTAAGGAACTCTGACTCCCAACTCATCAAATGTGGTAAGAATGCCACCTTTCAGTTCGTAACATCCATGATCCTCCCTTTCCAATTAGCTTTTCATATTGAAACTTTTTAAAAGTTCCAATAATATACATGTATACATGGTTGTTTGTGGGTTTTTTTTAACAAGAAGGCAAATGTCACTCATGACTATAAAGAGATTCTCCTTTATCTTTAGGCCCTCTTGCTATGTATAATCCAGGAGCACTGGATCAAAGATTTGTGCCAAAGATTCTTTTTAAGCCATTGATGTAACATATTTATGTATTTATATAACCACTAGTTACAGAGAGAGGGGGGGAGGGGGAAAAGGAGAGGGAGAGAGGGAGATTTTTGTTTTGTGGCCTCAATGGGTGATTTCTAATCCTAAAAACATCTGAAGACTCCATTTCTCTCCATCTTCAAGGAGGGAGGCAAAAGTCACGTCTGCACCTTTATAACAAATGAAGCAGAGTTGTATGCTACTTATTTGGAGTCAAAGGACACAGGTTCAAATCCTATCTTTGCCACTTTCTGCGTAACCATTGGCAAGTCATTAACCTCTGGATCTCAGTTTCCTTCTCTGTAAAATGAGGGGCTTGGACTATATGACCCCCAACATCTTTTACAGATCTAAATATATATTCCTATGAGCTATGAAGAGAACAATTTAAATCCAATGTGAGAAAAGTGTTAAAAACCAACCTAAGCTTAAGTCTGCCTTCACTTGTTTTTGGTTTTTAACGAGATCTGTGATTTCATGGGTATGGGGGAATGCCCTTCCTCTCTCAATGCTGATCAGTAGCTGTTCTGCAATGTACTATTTTAGAAAGTTTCCTAGGGTCCTAAGAATTTAAGTCAATCAAGCAAGTATTTTTTTAAAGCATTTGTTAGGTACCAAGCATGGTGCTAGCTGCTCTGGGGAGTAAAAAAGGGGCAAAAGCATAGTCCCTGCCTTCATGTAGCTTGTGTTCTAATGGGAGAGACAACCTCTCAACAGCTATTTACATTAGAGATACATATGGTGCAAACTGGAATCTCAAAGAGAAGGAGAAGGTACTAGCAGTTGGGGAGAAAAATTGCATAAAGAAAGTAGGATTTAAACTGAGTCTTGAAAGAAGCCAGGAGGTGAAGGTGAGGAGAGAGAGTATTCCAGGTCTGGGAGGAAGTGACTTGTCCAGGGTTGTGCGGCCAATATGTGTCAAACTCAAGACTTGAACTCAGGTCTTCTGGCTCAGAAGTCAGCTCTCTATCCACTACTTTACACTGTGTCACATACATTTCTTAATTCTAAATCATTAGCTTACACCTCTGTAGTTTTTTAAAGTTTACCAAACACAATTTTCACAACAGCCCTGTGAGGTAGGCAGTACCTAGCATAGCACTGAAAGACCCTAGCACATAGTAGGTGCTTAATAAATGTTTGCTGATTAAAAGAATTATTATAAGGATTATTAAAGGATTTTAAAAAGAACATGTCACCTGGGACATCCATCATTTATAGATCACCCATGTAACATATATATGTAAAATACGATACATGTAATATTTATTATATATCCACATAATATATATAATTTCATATATGCATATAATTTATAAGGAGATATGATGGTGGCACAGAAATTAGATGGGAAGAGAAGAGGCCACAGATTGCTGTTTAGGCAGGGGTGACTAGATTTAAGAAAAGGGAGACTTTGTCTACTCTCTATCCATCACACCCCACACCACCACTACAACCAACTAGAAAGTGATCAGCCAATCAACTCTCCAGCCCCCTTGATGCAATTTCAGCCCAATGGCTGAACTGAAGAGGGACTAACTTGACTGAATGCATCTTGTATAAATACTTTTGACACCTTTGCATCTAAAGGACATCAGGAGATTTGGTTCTGGAGTTTGGAGGTCGGCTTGGGCTTGGTTAGAGAGAGTTAGAGCCAGCAACCCCTCTGGAAACAAGCTGAAAACAAATACCAGAGTTGGCCAGAATCCCCCATGATTTGCTTGTCAGCCTCAAGTGGGTGTCCAAAGTATTAGAAAGTCAGTGAAAGTGAACTGGTAATTAGTTGAGAGGCTTCACAAGTGAGGGTCATCCATTGTGAGCACTTCATGGGATAGCAAAGCCTTGTTGTGGTGTGAAGTTGGCTTTCCCCACCCCCACCCCCCTTAGTCCCAAGAACAAAAAAGGAAATTCTCAAGGAAAGTCTAAAGTGGAATTCAAAAAGAACAATAGAATTGGGTTTGATTTGTTTAATTCTGATATCAAGGTCACTAGAAAGTACTACAGCTTTTATTTGTGTGGTGGGCTTTTTTTTTTTTTTTGGCAACATCTTTCTTTTCATTTGATGGTCCTGTCATCCCCAGAACTGTATATGTTACTGATCCTGCCTGTATTCAAAGCTGTTATTAAGTGGAGTCTTTCAGATTTTAGAGAAATGATAATGGCTCCAAAGATGACAGAAAGTGGCAGCTGGTGACAAAAAACCCCTTGATAAGACGACAACAGTAAATCAAACTACCGCCACTTTTCCGTTTCATGTTTGTTAATACCACCTCGGCTTTTGAAGTTTAAAGTAAGGTTCAAAAAAGCCAGGTGCTGAATCATAATATTAAAGCAAGGAAGGAGCTCCATGAAAGAGAGGAGATCTGAGAGGGGAAAGCAACAAACACAGCTTTCAACTGCCTTTTGTAGGCCTTTCTGCAGATGTCACCAGTTGTTATCCCCAGCAGAGGTTTCGGGCTTGTAGCAGTGCCTCTGGCTGATTCCAACTCAGCGTTTCAAGTGTCAATCAAAAAGGAAGGACGCAGCTTAGGTCCTGGTCATTGTCCTGTGAAAAGAGCCAAGCATTTAACATTGATTTAGCTCCCTCAATATACAAAGATAGAGCCAGCTTTGTGCAGCAAAAAAGGGCCTTTGGCAAGGTTGCTTGTAGAGCAATTCCATCGCATCCAATGCTCCTTGGTTTAGCTGTCATACTGTGGTGTCTGGAGCCCTCTGAAAAGTTATTCAGGACTGAGTGAGCAAATTAAAAAGAAATAACATGCTCTCGGAAAGAGTGGCGCCTGGCTATGGGGGTGGGGGGTGGGAGAGAGAAGCTTTTAGCTTAACGCAGTCTTATAAAATGGTTTTAATTTTTTTTTTAAGTTATCGGATGCTGTCGAAATGGTGCTTTAAACAAGCCAGGCAGGAGGCTGTAGGACACCCTTAGCCAGTGGCCGTCCCCTCTGAGTTATGGACAGCTTGACAAAGAATACTTCCTCCTTGGTCAACAATGTTCCAGCCAGTTTGCTTCCAATGTTGGAAGAAAACCCAAAGTGAATTCCTTTAGTGCCCTACCCTTTCTTCATGCTTAATTCTTACTCATGGTTATGTGGACATACACAAATCAGTTTGACTGAATCCAGAAAAACAAAATTTCAAAATTAAGAGTTAAATTGTCATACAGTCATGTAGGTTCAAATGTTTTCCTCTTCCCACCTTCATATGATGCCCAGTAGCTGGTTTTGCTGAAATTTTCCCTTTTACATTCAACACACATTTTAAGTACCTACTATGTGCAAGCAACATGCTGAGGACTGGGGACAAAAAGACAAAAATGAAAAAGCATGTCCTTAAGGTACTTATATTCTGCTGGGACAATGCAACAAGCAGTTAAGTAAGTGAACACAGAGTAATTTGAACAGTAAAAAAGTGCTAATGACTAGAAAGGGTGTGGGGTTGGGAAAGACCTCCAGTAGAAGGTGGCATCTGAGCTGTGCTTAGAAGGTTGAACTTTGCAACCACTTGTGGCTCAGTGTAGACACAATTATCTAATGGGAAATGTCATGCCATTATTATTCATTATTTCTCTCTAGGCTATCTTGCAAATCCTTCCCTTTTGTACCCTTCCTTACCAGGGGAGGCTAGGATTCCTTGTTGGACTTTCTACCTTTACTTATGTTAGTTGTTAGGACTGGGCTCTGCAAGAAATGTTATAATTTCAGAAATGGAGTAACCTATGAGTTCCATGAAGGCAGAAACTCTATTCTTAGTGCCCACCAAATGCTTTCTGGATATCAGGCAGTTAATCCTTATTGGTCAAATTAAATTTGTATAACTTCTTGATAGAAGGGATGGTTCTAGATTGTGGCTAATCACCTATATATTGCCAAGATAAGCAGTGGGCAGAACAAATATCCAAATTATCAATTTTTTTCAAATGCTACACAGAAGTAGTGGTCTTTAAAATGACAGCCCTTCAATTTAGCCAGATTCTTGAGTCCACAGAGAAGTGCTATCACATTGAACGAACTAAACACGATGCTTGGCACATAGTAAGCACTTAGTAAATACTTTTTTCTTTTTCATTGAAGGCTCACATTAGCTAGTCTCCACCTTGCCTGAACACCAGTAAATAACTCCCTCTTCCACATGTGTATTTGATGGTGACCGATTGTGGAAAATTAAAACTTCCCAAACAGCTTATTACTTGGGAATGAGATCATTGTACTGAAGGGAAAAACAAATTTACAGAAAGCTTGGTGAGAGCCTCAACTAAGCCAGAGTATCATGAGGGCATTTGAGGATGAAATTAGAAGGCAGATGATAAATAGAAAAGATCTAACAAGATTTCGACAACAAATTATTTTCTCCATCCATGACAGTAAAACTGCCACATTTGAACCCCTACATCATAGACCCCAATGTCCTACAAGAGAAAATAGAAATGTCACTGAAGAAAACAGATGAGAAGTACACCTGAATTAGATCACACAGAGAAGGCCCGTGTTGGAGGTGGCTCAATTTTAAGGATACCAAAGTGTTAATTCTCAAGGAACATGAAAGAGAGGAGGATGCCCAACAATTAGAAAATTAATGGATCTCATCTTTGCTGCCACCACCACCATAAACAACATATTTAATAAGTGCTTAGTGTGTGCCAGTCACTTGGTGCTGGGGATGCAACAATAAAAACATGAAATAGTCTGTGCCCTCAAGAAGTTTTCATTCTCCTAAGGATATACAACATGAACCCAGGCAAGTAAACGTAGTTATTCAAAGAAATTTCAAGAAGAGAGCACTGGCAACTGGGATGATCATGGAAAAACACATGTAGGAAGAAGCCCTTCAGCTGTGTTTTGAAGAAAGCTGGGGAGGGGGGTGTTGCAAAAGGGGGCATATCCCAGACTTAGGGATGGCTAAAAATGTCTGGAAAAAAAAATAATAATGATGGGCCCTTTAAACTATTTTCCCATCTCTACAAAGAATATTATATAACACTAACACCACTCCTTTTTTCTTTATGAATATATATTTTTAATATATTCAGTGCCCTCACAGTAGCCTTCATGGTGGTAGTGAAGGAATGAGAAAGAGGAGGAATTAAGCTACACAGAAGAGTTTGTAAAGACATGGAATACCCTTATGGTGGGTTCCATCCTTCCAGGGTGTCTGAGTTGCATAGCATAAAAAGGAGATATGGGCCAGAACAGGTCAGAGGTTGGAATAAATCTGTTACACTAGTTGAATGAGACGGTGTAATAATAAAAAGAACACTGGGAATCAGAAGATGTGGATTTGAAGCCTGACTGATGTTTGTTAGCTTTGTGGCCATAGGCAGGCCATTAAGCCACTCTAAGTTTTGTTTTCTTCATCTGTAAAATGGGGATGATAACATTTGTACTACCTACCATGTAGGATTATTGGGAGAAGAGCAGTCTAGAACAGCAAATTGCTGTAACAAGAAGTTGTTTTTATTATGATTCCATGACTAGTTAGGGCTTTTTAGGGGAAGAACTTCTGGAAATTAGAATTCTAGAGAGTGACATCATGGGGAGTTTGGCAAAATTGGAATCCAGTAATCGATTGTTGCCTCACTGTACCTACATGTCTAGAAAATGTAGAGGCTCCTTTTCAGACCTCTGGACCTAAACGAAACCCCTTAGATAGTCAGGTTGGATCAGGGAGAATTTCAGGAGTATCTTAACTGCATCAGCTGCTCTCTGCCCATCTGCTTTATCCCAGAGAAATATTTTAAGACCTTCTCAAAACTGGCCAACTTTAAGAAACCTTCCCCTTCTCTGCCTCCCACTCTCCCCCCCATAAAAAAACCACATTCATATCCTAAATGACTCAATTTATTGTGTTACATCCCATCAAAATGTTGATGTTCCTCCATATGTTGCTCCTTAATTACCCTCTGGTCATAGAATTCGAGAATGTAGGTGGTGCCAGGTTCTTGAACACTACGCCAGAGACTCTGTCTTTGGCAGGTCCAGTCAAACTGGAAAGGCGTTGAATGCTGGCTCAGTGTGCCTACTGTATGAAGACCAATCTTGCTAAGTAGGGAGTCTTCACAATAAGAATGATGATAGATTTTTTTTCCCTGTCACCATGACCCATGAAAGAGATTAAAATACACACTTCCATCAGGCCTATGCAGTCCTCTTCTGCTCCTGAAGTTCTAATATCAAGGAGGCTGAAAAGGGGGCACTAGTCATTAAGAGGCAGCTCTTAATTGGGTGGTCTAGTGGATAGAGAACTGGATTTGGGATTAGGAAATTCTGCATTAAGTCACAACCCCTCAGCCTCAGTTTCTTCTTTTGTAAAATGAGATTAATAAAGGCACGTACCCCACAGGGTTGTTGTGAGGATTGAAAGAGATAATATTTGTAAAGAGCTATGCAAACTTTAAAGTGCTATACAAATGTTAGTTATCAGTGTCTAAAAATTGGAATACTACTATGCTGTAAGAGATGACAAGCAGGTTGGTTTTAGAAAAACGTGGAAAGACTTGCATGAAATCATGCTGAGTGAAACAAGCAGAACCAAGAGATCACCGTATACAGTAACAGCAATATTGTTTTGAGTAACTGTGAGTGACTAAGATACTCTGAATAACATGATGATTCAAATCACTTATGAAGGACTTATGGAGACAAAAGCTATCCACCTCCAGAGAAAGAATCGATATATGAAAGTATGTGTTGTATGGTTCCACATATATATCTATATCAAATGTCAGCCTCCTCTTATGTGGGGTTGGGAGGGAGGGAGACAATCGAAACTCAAAATGTAACAAAAAAAAGATAAGCAAAAAAATCACATACTTCTTAGATTGTGAATAAATATTAAATATTGTTACTCTTTCTGTGTGCATTGTTGAAGAGAATTTTAACCCCTTCAGACAAATTCCATTCATTCAATTATTATTTATTGTGCAATCAATCAATATGCTTTTATTGATCACTATGTTCCAGTCACTGCGCTAAGTGTTAAGGCTACAAAGAAAGACAAAAGCATGATATCTGCCCTGAGAGATCTTGTATCCTTATGGGGAAGACATCACACATACATACATGCCTACATGCCAATGTGTATATTGTGTATGTGACACACACAATATATACATATGGAATAGATGGAAGGCAGCCTTGAAAGACAAGTCTATAACGCCTGAGGGCCCAGGAAAGGTTTCCTAGAGAAGACAGTATTTTAGCTGAGCCTTGAAGAATCCAGGGATACTAAGAGATATAACAATGGAGGGCATTCTAGGCTAGTCTGTACAAATGCATGGAGAAACGTTGTATGTAATGAACAGTAGTTAGACTAATAGAGCTGGATTGTAGAGTATTCAGACAAGAGTAAAATGAATGAATCTGGAAAGTAAAAATAATGGAGGGGGGACCAGGTTGTGAATACCTTCCAATGACAAAGGACTTTATATTTGATCCTAAAGACCATAAGGAGCCAATGGAGTTGAGTTGGGGGCAAGGATGGTTACATAGTCAAACCTACACTTTAGGAAAATTGCTTTGGTAGCTCTGTAAAGCATGAATTGGAGTCAGGGAAGGAAATTAAAAAGAAAGGACCAAAATTCATTCTAACCCCCTAATTTTGCAGAGGAGTCATTTCACATGTAATTGTTTTGTCTCTCCATACAGACTTCAGGCTCCCCAAAGATAGGGATCATGTCTTCATTATTCTCTAGGCTCTACTCCTTACTCTCAGGACTTTCTCTACTATGCAAGAGGCCTCCTTCCTCACCCTGGAAATTCATTCTATCTCTGGATTTCTCATACTGGAAGTATACTCTACTTCTATGGTTTTTTCCTCTGATTTGCTGGTTCTTCCCAGGACTTTCATTTTTAAGGAAAGGAGGGAAAGCCACCAGGCCAGACATGTCTTCATTCTTCTCCAGCTTTCACTCCTGGCTTTCCAGGTTTTCTCTACCATGTTCTCATGGAAGTACCTTTTGCTCCCTGCAATTCCCTCTGCTCATCTCTTTTCACTTTCCTTTCATGTATTGTTTTTTCCCATTAGAATGTAAACTTCTTGAGGGCAGAGAATGTCTTTCTGCTTATATTGGCACTCCTAGAACTTAGTACAGTATAAACTCTTAATAAGTAGTTGTTGATTTGACTTCTACTCCTTTTGTATGTTCTGCTTCCCAATGGATATTTGGAGAATGGAAAGTGACTCTACCTTTTACTCCACAGTAGAATGCCATTCTGAGATCATGGTGAGTACTCATAGTAGCCCCAGGCCTTTGACCCCTTCAGCTAAGCTCTTCCAGGACTATGCCCACACCTACTACTATGCAGTTCAACATTCTGAGTGAACTGACCTAGTCAGTCCAGGAACATTGTTAGTCAATTCAGTGGAAACAAACAAAGAAGTCCAATAAGAATTAATCAGTCAATTCATTCCAAATGGTCTTTCTAAGATTCCCATGTAAAAAGTCTAAGAGTAAGTATCCCAGCCCTTGATGCTAACTCAGCTTCGACACTTGAATGTTTCACCATCAACCAACTTTTTGAAATGATAGGCACAAAGCCTATCAAATATTTATTCCAAGAAAGGTGAAATCAATGTATATTCAAAATGAAAGAAGAAAAGGAAGCAAGAATTGAGGGGTCATCCTAGATCAAACAATGTTACATGGGATCTTATTTACCCAGACTGGGTGTGTTTGGGTTGAATACAGAGGGTAGGTAGGCAGGCTAGCAAAGAAAGCTTCTGAAGAGACATGAGTCATGTAGAGGATTTATTAAAGATTTAAGGGCCCCTTTGGGCTTTTCCATCCAAAGACCATTATCTTCTCCCAAATGCTTAGTTATTCTGCCTCCCAAAAGCACTTATGAATGGAATTTGCTGGATCTTCATTTGCACTCTTTCTTCCGGGTCTTTGTAGATGTTTTCACAATTATATATGTGTGTTCTATTCTCATCCATTAGATTTTTAGTTCCCTAAGTTCCCATGTCTTTTTCATGCTTTTTGGGTCTTCTCTCTGCCTAGTACCAGCAGAAAATGTACATAGATGACCATTGATCTAAAGCTGGAAGGGACCTAGAAGGGTCATCTAGTCTTACATCTTCATTTTACAGAGAAGAAAAGTGAGTCCTGGGGAGAGTTAGTATCCTGTCCAAAGTTACATAGCTAATAAGTGCTGGAGCCAAGATTCAAATCCAGGACAGCCAAGTAGCATAGTGAATAGAGTGCTTAGAGTCAGAAAGATTGGAGTTAAAATACCACCCCAGGCACTAAACTATCTATGTGATCCTGCACAATTGATTAAAATAAGAGAGTCGAACTCAGTTACCTATAAAGTACCATATTTCCCCATGTATAACACGCACCCTTTTTCGAAAAATTTGGGGTCTAAAAACTGGGTGCATCTTATACAGTGGTTGTAGATTTTTTTTTTTGCTTGCATTTCCTGCTTTTTTGCACTTGTTTTTGAGCTCATTGTTTCGCATTTGTTACCCGTATATTAGGTTACGTTTTGCCACATTCTGCCCAGAAATGGCTCAGAAAAGATTTTCATACAGTGCTGAATTCAAGTTAAAAGTGATCCAGTTTACAATGGAAATCGTGCTGCTGAACATAAGTTTAGTCCTCCTCTGACTGAGAAAACAATCTGAGACTGGCTATGGGAAGAAGAAACCCCACCAAAAATGCCACGGCAGAAGAAGGTCATGAGAGGCAAGAGTGAAGGAAACAACTATAGGAGAAATTTGTACCTAGGTGAAAAGATCCTGGGATAATATCAAGATTGAGATCGTTGTCAAGTCATTTAAGAAGTGTGGCACTTCAAATGCCATAGATGGAACTGAGGATGAGGCAATAGATGAAGACAGTGATTCATCGTCAAACACAGATGAGGACAAGCTAATGGATGGGAGTTTTGACAGTGATGAGGAGTTGTATGAATTTTATGATGAATAAAACTTGAGTTCAATAACTATGTAATACATTTTTTTTTTCAAATTTCAGGCCCCAAAGTTAAGGTGCATCTTATATGTGGGGAAATATGGTACCTTTCAACTCTAAATCTGCAATCTTATGACTTCAGAGACAGGATTATTTCCACTCAAAATTTTTAGGCTCAGGACTCCTTTACCTTCTTAAAAATTATTGAGGATTCCCTCCCAAAGAGCTGTTGTTTATCAATATTTACCACATTAGACATTAAAATGTCTTATTATTATGAAAATAATTTCAACTTCTGAAAGGGTCTTGGGGTCACTGGGGTTCCCAGATCACACTTTGAACACTGATGGATGCCTAACTAATGGTCTATATGATTGACTTTTTTCTTCTATGAATAAAATTACTATGCAAATTAAAACAAAACATATTTAAATAAATTGATTGGATGTTTTGGCATCCCATAACTTGTAATCACTTTCCAACTGCCTCAGTGATGCACTATTCAAGGAGCTGAATTAATGGATAAAGCTTGTCCCCTACAATTTCAGTGATTTCCTTTTTCAGGAGTATGGGTACTGTGAAACTGGGGCACATGGACTCACAAACATATATTAAGTCCCATGGAAGAAAAAGGAAACAGACATGAAAACGGCATGGGTTGAGGCTGAAGAGACTAGAATATGTCAGTAACTTAAAGAAGCTTTTTTAGAAAGAGTTGATGAGCTAGGCTTATGGAAGTAAACATGAAAGTTCGGAAATAAGAGAGGACTTGATGGGAATGTGGGGAAGAGGGCTGGATTAGAGAGGTTTCCTTGGCAGGGAGGAGGCTGTGGAATCCAGATGAATCAGGATTCTAGGGGTGCTAAAAAGAACATAGAACTAAGGGTTTGATCTAAAACAGAGAGCATAAGTTCTATAAGGACTAAGCAAGCTGAGAGGGATTGCTCTGACCTTGGACTGAGGGTAGAGATTAATATGGACTAAGAAGGGAACACAGAGGGGCACGAGGGTGGTGAGTCTAGGAGGAGTCAGCTGAGCTGAGCCAAGGAGGAAACAAGGCCTTTAGGCCAAGTCAAGCTGACCTGAATTAAGAGGAACAGTGTGTTCATAACTTTCCTGTTGTGAACTGTAGCTGGAGATTTTCATGCAATGTAATAAGTTTCTTGGTTTAAGAAGATGACTGATCCTAGGCTGCACTGAAGAAGGGTACCACCCATCACTGAGGTAGGGGTGCTTCAGGAGAAGTGATCTGCCATCTTAGAGTAGGGATAGAGTGCAGGGGACTGAGGGAAGGATGCTTAATACCTGTGTGACTAAGGCAAGTCACTTAGTCACTCTGGGCCTCCATTTTCTCATCTATAAAATGAAAGCATTGGACTTGCAAAGTCCCTCCCAGTTCTAAGTCAAATTCCTCCTCCCCTTTTCCTTGAGATGTAGTATCAATGCCTGAAGTTTAACCAGTGATGAGGAACTTTCTGGATGTGGTCGACTCTAGACCCATTTAATTATAACCTCTCCATGCATTTTCAAGAAGACTGGCAGGGGCTAGTGGTGTCTTGTGTGAACGGAATATAGGAAAGAGAACTGGCCCCCAAGTGACCTTGGCCTCATTAACACTGTGCTGGAAGGCACTGGGGCTTCTAACTCCCAGTGAATATCCATCAATGATGAGGATACCACCAAGCCTTGCCTCAGGGGCTCTCAGAATCCAGACTATCTCCCTATTGTTCCACCCCTGGGTGGGTGCTGGCCTAAAACTCTGCTTTCCATTGCCCACAGTCCCCCAACTCTCAGAAATCACTCCAGCTTCCCAGAGGGGCTGGGGGAGGGGAGAAACTAGGGAAAGGAAACAGCCGGGGTCACCTCTCTGCAAACCTTCTCTCATTCACTCGCTCCAAAGGGCAAGACAAACAAACCCCAGAAAGACTGCTGTGCAAGTGAAGTGTACACAATTATATTTCCAACAGCTCTGAAAACTTTTTTTTTCCTTCTGAATAGCAAATGACACATTATCTTTTTGGAGGTCAGGGAATAATGCAGTTGGATTCTTGTGACATTGTGTGAGTTAATGTTTCTATTTGCCATTGTGTCCTGTGGAAATAAAGGCTGTGGGTCACCTGGGGTTACCATAACACGGCATGTAAATTGTAGAATATCTCACAAGTGCCTTGGTAATGTGGGCTACCATTGTATAGACATTGGCTCCTTCCTTATCCACAATGAGTAATGGGGCCTCTGGAGTGCTAAGGAGATAAATGATACTATCCTTGGAGTGTCAGAGGTGCAACACTCCAGGAGCTGCATTCATAATTTCCTATAACTTAAGGACTTCATATTTTTAATAGTAATTGAAATATACAAGTCAATAGAAGTGTCACTCATATCATCATCGTCAGGGAAATTGATGCACAAAGAAATGCCATAAATTGCGAAGTACCCTTATTAGAGTGCTAGGAATCAGTAAATGCTTCCAAGAAACCCTCTGTCTTCTCCTACCCCAAGTATCTTCCCTCACCCTTTCTTCTTTTGGTTAGGCATCTATGCCAATAACCTTCTTTGAAGACATACACACGTCGGCTCTTTCTGAGATCATTTGGCTCTTCTTACAATTCTTCTCTGCAATGTCTTTGTATTTATTACTATGGTGAGAGCTCCCTAATGTAGTTATCAGCTAAACTACTCAGAGCCAGATAGCGTTCTTTGAAAACCCTATTTAAACAGCCTTCTCCTCTCTCTCTCTCTCTCTCTCTCTCTCTCTCTCTCTCTCTCTCTCCCTCCCTCCCTCCCTCCCTCTCTTTCTCTCTCCAGTTATTATAATTTTTTTAAAGAAAGAAAGCAATTTGTTCACAGACATTTGTGTAATACTATGGAACCAGACAAATCGAGTTTTAATTAAAAAAAATAAACCTTCAGAAGTCCATCCCATTCATTTGTTCCCTCAGGCCTCAGTTTCTCTGGGCACTGACCAGCTAGATTTTTAGGAGATTCTCCAATCTCTATCTGGCCAAGTACTATTTAGGAGCACACCTCTTCTTCTGAGGGTTGGGAGGAGTGGTTTCTTTCTTTCCTTTTTATCCTTCTCTATTTCTTATGTCTTGTCTTAATCTCACCACCCACCCTCATCCCCAAATTCTTTCTGCCAGTTTTGCTCAGCTCCCGCCTGGGTTCCTCCTCTGCTTCCCTCCTTTTCTCCATTCTAATTACCAGAGCTAACTGGTGGATGTCGCCTGCCTTTGCTGAAATGCTCTCCCGGCTCTGGATCCCTAATCATGCCCATTGTGCTCCTCAAAGCTAAGTCAAGAATTGCTGCCTTTTTATTTCCCTCTCTCTATATATTGGAGAAGGAAGCAGGTCCTTACAGCTTTTGTTGTTCCTACTTCTGGGCTATGCTCCATTTGCTGGTGAACAGGGCTTATCTTCACTTTCCCCCTCTAAATACTCTAACATTCAGCGTCCTTTCATGTCTGTGCTTTTAAAGTAAATCTTTGGACAATTAAAGATATGAAATGGCTAAATAGAGTTCTGCCAGCGTTGTTCTCTCCTTTTTAAAGGTTTAATCACACTTAATGGCTCTCTTCAAAACTTGAATTTTCCATTTTGGTGTTTTGACTCCATTGAAAGAGTTTACTAATATTCTTTCAAAAGTATTCTTTCCTCAAATGAGCTATTCAATAAAGTTTTATGCTGGGCTATAGGATGGAAGCTAAATGGAAAATAATTGAAAGAAGGATCATAGGTGGGGGGTGCCCATTCCTGGCTATGGTTTTGTTAGTCAAAGCAGAATCATCGGTAAGTAGCCGAACAAAAGTTGGTGTGAAGGAACAGGATGATAATTTGGTAATGGGGAGCAACATTTTCAACGAAATCCTCTTGTGTAGCCTCCCTCCCCTGGATAGGGCATGCTTCAGCCTTGTAGCTACTGAAACAGAAACTTCTTAGAAAGATTTGTGTGTGTTTCTGCAAAGGCTGGGAGTGAGGTGAGCTGGATGTATGCAGAAAAAAAATCAACATTTTTACATTGCATAGTCTGTTACTAGCTATTTAAACATAAGTGGATCAGATTCTTTCCATTCCTGGTGTGTGTGTGTGTGTGTGTGCGTGTGTCTGAAAGAGAGAGAGAGAGAGAGACAAAGACAAAGACAGAGACAGAGACAGAGACAGAGAGATAGACAGAGACAGAGAGACAGACAGAAAATGGTGGGGGGGAAGCTGTCCTGCTTGACAAAGTCAGGCTTGGACAATGAACAAATGAACTAGTTTCTGAAATTCAACTCTTTCCACCCTCACCCTGAAGTCATGCTCAAAATCTGAATGACGGAATTGAGACAAACTTAGCAGAAAGTGGGATTAGAAAACCACTGTCTAATGACAATTAGAAAGGGTAACTGGGCCTTTGGAGTCATAGGAACTCACAGAACAACTTCACTTTTCAGAGCAGGAGAGCCGTAAGTTCAACCATTGTAAATAAGAGTAGAGATGAGCTTTGTACCCACATTTTCTGATGCCAAATCCCAGGACTCTTTCTAAATATACTATTCTGCTTTTCCTCATGGCCTCTGGAGTAAACCATTTCCCCCCTTCTTTTCTTTTAAAAAAATATAGTTTTATTAGAAATTTAACCATAAACATCTATACAAACAACTACATGGCAGCTAGGTGGTGCATTGGATAGAGTGCTGGGCTTAGAATCAGGAGGACCCGAGTTCGCGGCCAACCTCAGACACTAGCTGTGCGATCCTGAGCAGGTTACTCAATCTTCTCTGCCTTAGTTTCCTCATCTGTAAAATGAGATGGAGAAGGAAATAACAAACTACTCTAGTGTCTTTGTCAAGAAAACCCCAAATGGGGTCACGGAAAGTCAGAAACAACCAAAACAACTGACGGACAACAACAAACTTGCTTAATGATTATTTACATGTAAATTCATTGATTTCAACATGTTATGTACAACACTTTTCAGTCACCTCCTTTAAGTCACCATCGGAATTCTTTGTTCATCTGTTCTCATTTACTTTTCTTTAAATGATTATAGTATGTACTTCAGTTTTCTGTGTCTGCTCTTATGGAGGATATTAATTCTTGAAAATCTTTCACATTTTCTCTCTATTCCTTGTACTTGTCCATTTTAATTGTATTATAGTATTCAATTATGGATCACTATTCTTTCAGTCATTTACTTACTCATTAATTTATAGTATATATTTCATGCATGCCCAAATATAAGCTATAGGAGGAGCCAGACAAATATTTACATACTTTCAATGTGCAAATGCACTGAATTAGGTGCTCAGATATACCAAGATGAATGAGACATGGCCCCTACTCTCAAGACATTTAGTATCTACTAGACAGTCTAGATGGGGAGATAATGTGGTATAAGGGGCCAGGGGGAGAACCACTCAAGTAAGAATTTTCTTATACAAGCAATAGTGTATAGAAATCTATCTTGCCCTACAGGAAAATAGAAGAGAAAAGGATAAGGGGTAAAGGGGAGGGTGATATAAGGGAGGGCAGATTGGGAGAAGGGGTAATCAGAATGCATGCCATCTTGGGGCAGGGGGAAAGGAGAGATGGGAGAAAATTTGGAACTAAAAATCTTGTGGAAGTGGATGTTGAAAACTAAAAATAAATTGATAAAAAACAAAAAAAAACTAGCACTGCCATTTCTAGATTAATGTTCTTTATATATTTTCATAAAGTTGTTTGTTTTCCTGCTCAAGAATCCATGATGCTCTTTGTTAATACATGTCCAAGCTGAATAAAATCCCAGTATATTTTTAAAAAAGAATTTTCGTTTGACCAGGGGCAAATCACATTAGCACTTTGGGCCCCAGTTTTTCTTGTCTGTGAAATAGGGAGTTTAGACTAAATGACCTCCAAGATTCCTTTTCACTCTAAATCCTATGACTTAAATCCCAACTTGTCCACATGTTTACCATGACTTATTTACCAAATCACTTACAACTTGTTTAGGCTTTGCTTCCTCCTCTGTGAAGCAGGGATAAAAACATCTGTGCTGACTACTGCACAGGGCAGACTCAAATGAGATAATGCATCGTATGTGGCTTATACAGTCTTAGAAAAGCTGGCTGGTACCATAAACTTGTTAAGGTAAATATACACACATATATTTGTGTGTGTATTTTTTCCATAGGAAAAAAAGTAGCAAGATAAGGTGAGCAAATAAATGCCAAATGAATGGAATAGAAAATAAATGCTACAGAGTTCAGAAAGAGGGAAATGGTGGTGTGAAGTGGTTAAAAAAAGGCTTCTTGGAGGTGATGGAAACTGTAGGTAATTCCTGAAAGATAATAATATGAAAACTTCTGGGGAACAGGGACATTTCAGACAAAAGGAACAGCTGGGACAAAGGAATAAAGAGGGGAATAAACAAATTAGTTCTTTTTAAGTAAAATTAATTTATTTAGTTTTATTGTTTACAACATTCACTTTTATAAGATTTTGAGTTCCAAATTTTTTTCTCCTTCCCTCCCTCTCTTCTTCCCTTCCCAAGATGGCATGCAATCTGATATAGGCTATACATGTACAATCATATTAAACATATTTCCACATTAATTGTGTTGTGAAAGAAGAATCAGAACAAAAGGGGAAAACAACAAGAAAGAAAAAGAAAACAAAAATGAAAATAGTCCGCTTTGATCTGCATTCAGACTCCATAGTCCTTTCTCTAGATGTGGATGGCATTTTCCATCACGAGTCTTACAAATTATGTTCTGAGCACAGTGAAATAGAATAGGTTTTTGTTTTTCTTGTTGTTGTTTTCTGAAACAATATTGTTTTAGGGCATAGTAGGAAATAAAATTGGAAAGGTTGGCTGGGCCCAGACTGCCACAGACCTTGAACGAGTTTGATCTTTATGCCTGTACTGAATGGGAAGACATTAAATGTTCACGAGCTTAGAAATTACATGCTTTTAGGTGGTGCAGTGGACAAAGCACTAGGCTTGGAAGTAAGAAATTGTTGTTCAGTCATGTCCAAATCTTTATGACCCCATTTGGGGTTTTCTCAGCAAAGACACTAGAGTGGTTTGCCATTTCCTTCTCCAGCTCATTTTACAGATGAGGAAACTGAGGCAAACAATGGTAAGTGATTTGGCCAAGGTCACACAGCTAGTAAGCGTCTGAGGCCAGATTTGAACTCAGGAAGATGAGTTTTCCTGACTCCAGGCCTAGCCCTCTGACCACTGTGCCACCCAGCTGCCCTGAAAGCAAGAAGACCTGAGTTCAGATCCTGCCTCAGATACTAACCAACTGTATGACTCTAAGAAAGTCACTTCAGTGCTCTGTGCCTCAGTTTCCCCACCTGTAAAATGATAGGTTGAGTTTGATGGCTTCTAAATTCCATTACTGTTCTAAATCTACAATTCTACAGATCTGGGAGTGGTGAAGAAGACGGATTTAAGAGAGAAAATACCAGAGGCAGCAAGATGAATAAGGGGCTACTGAAGTCACCCAACCATGAGATTAATGAAGAAATGAATGAATTGGTAAGAGTTGTAACTGAAATGAGAGAATCAAGACTGTTCCACAATATTGCAATTAAGAGGACTCTGTTCACATTTGAACTCCTTCACTATTATAGAAACAACTGAATTTGATGTCAAATTGGAAAAATAATTAAATAGGAAGATACCAGATGGGAGATATGTTTACTCCTCCCATCTCCAACACTGTTACTTCAGTTCAGGTGAGCTAATAAACCCATCTATCTGCCAAAAAGGGCTAATTTCCCTTGGTCTTTGTCTTCCCTAGTGGACAGAGAGACTGAGAGAAACAGAGACAAAGAAAGAGCAAGAGAAAAGAAACACAGACACAAGGAGACAGAGACTGAGACAGAAAGCTGCGCATGTTCAAAACCAGAATGGAAGGAGTTGATAAAGAGAAAATCATTCAAGATGTTGAAGGAGAAATTGGGAGGAGAAAAAAGGAGCATAAGTGGACAAGTCAGCTTTGGAGAAGAGGATCCCAACCCTCTGAGACTATAAATAATGAAGACAGTGCAGATAAAGAGAAATTGGTAATTGTAGGAGGAGAGAGTGCTTGCTGACAAACAGAGCTCTTGTGGGATGGCATCCTATGCTTTTTCTAGTAGGAATAATCTTTTGCCAAGAGTGAAAAGGGGGAGAAATCTGAGGGACAGTTGTAGAATTGCCTTAGGGAATCCCAAAATCATGAACAATGGTAACATGATGTTAGACCACATGAATTTGCAGTGGGTCTAGTGAGCAGAATTCCATGACTTTTTCCAGTCATGCTTGACTGCTTGGGAGCTAGAACAAAGGTAGATGGTAGGGCTGATCCAGAGTTGGGGACAGACTTAAGGGTCACAAAGAAAGCTGAAGGGTCTCTGAGACACTTGGGGTGGTAGGAGAAGCGCAAGTCCTTACAAACCCTACTGGGGAGTCTGGTTTGGGTGAGGTCTTTCTTGCCTGAGAAATTTTGTTTCCACTAATCATAGGATTATAGATTTAGAGCATTAAGATACATTGTTGACCAAAGTCAAACCCATCCCTCCAGACCAGCAACCCCAAAGACACAAACAACTGCAGCTTGGGTAGTGATTATAGCCACTTTATGCTCCATTAAATCATGTTCCTTTCTAAATAAGGGATGGGGGAAGAGAAGAAGAAACAGAGGAGATTTTATATACGTGAGCACCCATTTGTGTGCCCCACATGCAGTGTGTGCCCTCGGTTGCCCTTGTAGGGACTTACTTTGAGTACCATTTTGTTTGTGGCCCATTTTAGAATTTCCAGTGGGACCATATGCTGAAAAATACTTCTTTTCCTTTAGCACCTTCAGGAATGTCACATGGTAGAGTCTTTGTATACCATGTGAAGGCAGCTCAGTTTGTTTCTTTGACTATAAGCAGGTTAGCAGTTACTGATTAATTCCAGCCAAGGCAAAAGAATGGCTGCTTTCTTGGCCCTGATGCTAGCCTCAGAAAAATCTACTGCTCCGTTTCCACAGCCCTCCCCACATCCATCCTCAAGCTGACACAGGGGGAGATTGTGTTACTCTAGCTAGCTGTCAGTAAGGTTATTTTAGAAGTATCTTAAAGGTTCCCCACCTATCTCCACTCTATTCTCCCTCTCCCAATGATGCCTACCATTCCTTTAACAAGGATAATAGCTAGCAACTTTATAATGCTTTAAGGTTTGCAAAGTGTGCAACCCTGTGGTAACCCATTCGATCCTAACAATAACCCTGTGAGGCAGGTGGAGTTATTGATTCCATTTCATAAAAAAATGAAATTGCAACCAAGAAAGGTTAATTAACTTAACCTGGGTCACATAACGAGTAACTACCTGAGTAGGATTTGAACTCCAGTCTCCCCGATTCCAGGTTCAACACTCTATCCACTATGTGTCACTTAGCTCCCTGAAGAAAGGAGCAACGCCCTTCACTCCACAACCCTCTCATAAGTTTTAAGATGCAGTTATCCCCTGGGAAATATGACACATTAATTTAAGAGACAAATGGCTGATTCCCTTTCTTTTCTGAGAGCAAGTTTTATTAGGAGGGGAGGGGAGAGCATGAGAGCTCTGGACCCCTGAGGGGATAATGGGAGAGGACACCAAAAGGAAGAGCAAGGGGAGAGGCAGAATTCCAGAGACAAACTTGACCTACCTCATAGTCCTGCCTTAGGCCATCTCTGTTTAGCTACATGGGACTAACAGTCTAAGGATTTTTTTTTTAATCTAAGTTTCTATTTCCAAAAGAAATACTCTCCTCTCTGAATGTTTCCCTCTACTCTTAGCATGACTGGAACAAACCCATGACGGTAGTAAACCTGCTTCCTCCCTGGTGCTGTTTATTTCCAGTTGACAAATATTGTGCTAGTGTTCACTTCAATTAGGCGATGTATTTGACAATCTGACTACTCCATCTGATGCCTCAAGGGCAAATTTCATCTCTTTCAAAAAGGAATAGGCCAGTAACTGATCTATATGAATAAAATATACAGGGAAGGAACATTCAGGAACAGTTGGGAAAAGCACCTTCTGCAGCAAGGATAACTAAATGTTCACATTAAAAAAAACAGAATTCACATCCATAAAGCATGTGGTTTAAAGTGGGGGAGAGGCTGGGGATTCAGAGCAAAGGCTATAGCTACTGTAGGCTGTCATTCTCCTGGATTTAAGGAGCTAGAGTCTAGGCTCAAGAATCTGAAGGTAGGCATCATTTTATGGGAGAAAAAAATTATCGTAGAGTTAAATTTAGTAGGAATTTGTAACTACCAACTCTAACACAGTACTTTATAATCAGTACTCTGAGGACAAAGAGAAAAAAGTAAGTGATATGGGATGTCACAGAATTGTAGAATCCTAGGGCTGGGAAGATTCCCAAAAGATCTTGCCTTTAGGCAAGTGAATGTCTTAACCATCCCACTAGATTAGTTGTCTGTCCTCTTTTTTAATGTTTCTCAGGAGAAGGATGAAACGAACTCATTGGCGGAGTCCAAGTGTTTGTTTTCCAAAGAGTCACAAGTTCTTCCTGGCGTCTGGCCCCTCCTCTTTATTCCTGCTGTAGTTCCTTGGATTTCTTCACCTATTTTAATCACCTCCTGGTTGGTCTTCCTTCTTCCAATCTATCTTCTCTCTGGCCTGTTTTCTACATCAATAGTATCAAACTCATAGAGAAACTTGTGCTACTATATGAAAGTATCCTGCTAGCTGCATATTGGCCTAGAAAACCACATATTAATATTATTTATTTTTTATTGTATTTTTATTCATCTTGTTAATTTTGTTAAACATTTCCCAATTACATTTTAATTTGGGTCAGGCCACATGTTTTACGCCTCTGCTCCTCACCACTGGAAGTAACACAACACTCTTTTGTCGCTCTCTATCCTCCCATTGCCTACAGAATAAAGCTGACCCTCCTAACTTGTTTCATTCAAGGAATTCCACAAGTCAAGCTTTACTTTATACTTAGTTCCTGTAGTATATATTCCAGACAAACTGGTCTAATTTCCATCTCCTATTTTTGCTCTGACTTTAAATTCCTCATACCTTTACTACAAGGCTATGAAATCTTTCCTGGACCTCCCTGGGTGAAAATTTCTCATAGAATTTTGTCTAACTTTCTTTGACCCTTTTTGCATTTGATCTTATATAATTCTTATTTCTGGACATTTCACATCCCACCCCATGCCCATCAGACTCAGCTCAGAGTCTTGAGGTCTTAAGGACAGGAACTATGTAATACATCCTCTTTGTATCTGTAGCACCCTGAGCACAGAAACTTGATGAAAATTATGGATCCATCAAAGTTAGGCCAAACGAAGGGAAAGGGAAAAATAATTTCTTTCTTTCACAGACCAAAGACTTGGTCTATTTTAAAAAGACCAAGAGAGTTTAAATAATATGCCCAATCATATTGCTGTTTGTCATTTGTTCTTGAAGAGGACCATGACATCAGAGAGGTGATGCCACGACTTGCAAGTGAATTGTATTTAAGTGAGGGAGGGCTGTGCAGTCACTAGCCTCACTCTCTCCTCTGGATCCATCTGTGTCCAGTGGCAAGATATAGATCAGGATGACTGGAGATGGCCCTCATGCCCAATTTTAATGCTGAATCTGAGAAGAGATGTCATGATTCCTGATAGCTACCCTGTCTAGTGCTATTTCCTCGGCTTCCAAAGGGAAGTGTTCAAATTTCTCTACTGTTCAGATGGTACACAAGAAGAGCAAACTGGCTAGCAGGTAAGCTTTGTCTCCTTTAGAGAAGTTGGTGAAATTTATGAAGGGGGTGCTATGCAAGTATTCCCTATTTTTTTCAGAAAATTCAAGAATAAATGTTCTTACATTAAGATGAGAGAATATTTTCTGTGTGTATGTTGCAGGTACCAATAAAATGTAAGGCCACTGAAGGCAGGAACTATTTATTTTGTTTTTATCTTTGCATCCCACAGGGCCTGATCTGGTTCCTTAAATGTAAGAGGTTCTTACTAAATATTTTAAAAATTGAATTGAAGTTGAAATGAATCGACAGGTCATTTTTACATGCAATTTTATTTAACATTAAGTACCTACTGTGTGCTGGACACTAGAGGAGATATAAAGTTTTGTTAAGACATGGTTCCTCCCTTCATAAAGTTTATGTTTTAGTTGAGGATATCCTCTAAAACAGTGGCACCAAACTCAAGTAGAAATGGGGCAACTAATTCATACACAAGTATCCCTGTAGGCTATATATTGACCTGGTATTAAAATATAATATTATTTATGGTTTATTATATTTTCATTTATTTTGTTAAACATTTCCTGATTGCATTTTAAACAGGTTTCTGTCCCACTCGGAAGTGGTATGGCTTACCTGTGGCCTGCAGGTGATGTATTTGACATCTCTGCTCTAAAAGATACCAATACAAATAGCTGTAGTTCATTAGAGTTTCTGAGTAGAGAGAGGAGAAAAGATGGTGTGAGATACTGTGGAGACAGAATTGACAAGACTTGACAGCTCATTGTCTACAGGGATGAAGAAGGGTTAAAGTAAGTGAGATTTCTAAGCCAAGTAATTATAATCGTAGGATCATAGATCAAGGCTGTGGCTTCAATGGAATTGGGAAGTTAAAGAGAATGATAGCTTGTGGCAGCAGGAGGAGATGATGGGGTCTGCTTGAGACAGGTTGAGTTTGAGGTGCCTTTGGTATATCCAGTCAGGGAGAAAAAAGCACTTTGTAAATATGAAGCATTATTAAGTTTCTTGATTCAACCAACCTATCAATTAACACAGATTGATTAAGGGTCTACTATGCACCAGTCATTGTGCTAGATGAAATAGTCCCGTCCCTCAAGGAGCTTACATTCTATTGAGGAATATAGCATGTACACATTTAAGAATTTGCAAAAAAATGAAAAAAAGTACTCAATAAATACTAGGTAATTTCAGCGTGGGAAAAGACACTGGAAGTGGAGGGATCAAGAAAGGCTTCATTTAGGGGGTAGTGTTTAAACTGAGCTTTGAAGAACAGCAGGGATTCTGAGAGACAGAGATGGTGAAGCAATGCATTCCAAGCATGGAGAATAATTTTTGTATAAAAAGAAAAGGAAAGAAAGGAAGAAAGAAAAAAAAAGAAGGAAGGAAAGACAGGGAAAAAAAGAGAAAGGAAAAAGGAGAAATGGAATATGTTCTCAGTTTATATCTACTTAGAGTAAGTACAGAACTCTATTGTTTTATTAATTTCATAAATAACAGAATAAATGCTATATTAGCATTGCTTTATAATTATTTCAATATTATAGTTTATATGACTCAACTATGAACCTTCATAAAATCCATTCATCTTGTCATATTAAAATCGTATTTTATTGAGATAGAAATTTTTTATGATTTGCCAAATGTCTACCATATTCTGTCAAAAAAAACCTGCTTTCTTTCCCCAGAATATCCTACTTATAATTATTATGGTTATTAGGAGGTTCATAGTTATTGTTTCTTATATGAACCTGATATTAAAATCATGGTACCTATTAGCAAAGGATTTATACAGTCTTGTTAAATGAATTGCAAAGGAAAACTCATGGTTATGTTATAGGTATCAAGAAGCACATCCTTCTGAATTTTCATCAGCATTCATTCATTCATTCATTCATTCATTCATTCGATTTCTAGCAAATTTCTAGTAGTTTACAAGCTTAATATGCTTCCCACAAAAAATATCATCTAGTAGACTCAAATGGCTTTTAGCAAAGCCATGTTCTAAGGTTGCATGCTAAGATTCCCAAGGATTCCCTACCCCCATGCCCCAATATTCACAGTGTCCACGGTAAAAGTGGACTCAAAGTTACAGTAGGATGGTAGGACTTCAGCACATGTCTAAAGAATATGTGTGGTAAAGGATCTCTCCTCTACAAGTTGTCACGATCCCTGAAGCTGCCACTATCCTTAGCTGTCTGTCTTCACCCACTCATTGCAACTGCTTCCACTGCTACTGGTCATCACCACTCCAGGGGGATAATGCTAGTGGACACCAATACTGATGCCATTCAGTTCTAATTGACAGAGGGACTTCTGATGGGACTTGTAAATTGCCTGACCTCACCAGGTTTCCCAGACACTTCCATCACAGACTACTAATTTGCCTAATATCAGGAAAGAACAAGCATAAGAGATAGAGATGATCATATGATCCTAGCCACTATGGTCAGGTAAGAGACAGAGGAGTCACCTTTCCCCACACCTGGCTCTCAGAGGCATCTCAAAGTAATCCTGATTCTTCATAGCTACAAGAAAAGCATGTAATTAAGAGGCAAGTTGCCCCTTTTGCCTACCCCTTGGGCTGTGGCTCAGTGACCCTTGAGTCCTTAGTATTTCTGGCTCTTCAGCAGATTAGAAAACTCTTCATTATTATACAGTCAAAATCTTCAGTTATTTGAGGTCAGAAACATACTCCACACCACCCTCCCCTCCCACTCCCCAAAATTTCCAGGTTGTTGCTTGAACTGGAACAAAGCAGGGAGTATCTGTGAATGCTCCAAGGACTGATCTCCATTTTCCACTGCACCCAAGCTACACAGTAAAAACATCACAGAGAATATCTTATATCCCCAGTCTATTCTCATCTTCCTATTCCTTCTCTCCTTCCTTTCCCCCTTTGTCCTCCTCCATCTGATTAAATCTTCTCGTGGAATAGAGAAAAGAGAACTAAACCTGGAGTCAGGACAGACTAAGGTTCAAATTTTGCCTCCAGTACTTTGTAGCCCTATGATAATGGTCAAGTCTTTCAGCTTCCCTAGGGCTGAGCTTTCTTATCTGTCAAATGGGAATAGTGATGTGCCTATATTGTTTGAAAGAAAGTGCTTCATAAACCCTGACGTCCTACAGTATATTATTATGATCATTGTGGGCTATTATCTCTTCTCTTTTTCCCCCTCATCATCTTCTTTTTCATTCAACAAACACGTGTTAAGCATATACTGTGTGCTCAGCACTGGGAATGATACAAAGACAGAAACAAAAACCACCTCTACCATTAAAAAGCTTACATTCCAGTCTGGGGGAAAGTGTACACAGATAAATAAATTCAAAATATGTGCAAAATAAAAAGTACCTGGTAGGGGAGGAGTCTGAAGGGATCGTGAAAGGTGCATGCAGCCTTGAAGAAAGCTAGGAATTCTAAGAGGCAGAGGTTGAGGATAGAGTGCATTCCAGGCTAGGGGACCATCTATAAAAAGGTGTAAGGACAAGAGAGATACGGAAATTAAAGTATGAAAAGAGAAGTAATGTGTGAGTGTGGCATAAGCCTAGGAAGTAATACAGGACCCATGTTTTGAATGGCTTTCAATGCCAGAGAGGTTTATGTTTTATCTTTTTTATTTTATTATTTATTTTTATTTTTTATTTTATCTTTTATTTTGAACAGGGGAATGATGTGATAATGGCTGATATTTATATTGACCTTTAATATTTTCAAAGTGCTTTACAAATATTTCACTTTATCCTCACAACAACCTCAGAAGGTTATTATTACACTCATTTTATAGATAAAGAAACTGAGTCGGATAGAGGTCAAGTGGCTTGTCCAGGGCCACACAGCTATTAAGTAGCTAAGGTCACATTTGAATTTGGATCTTCGTGATTCCAGGTCCAGTGTTCTAGTCTTTGCACCAGCTAGCTTTCAGAATACCACTTTAGCAGCTATGTGGGGATAGATTAGAGAGTCAAGAGACTAGATGCTGGGAGATGGATTAGAAGTCTAGTACAACAGTCCAGATAGGAGGTAATGAGTGCCTAAACTAGGTTCATGGTTGTGAGATAGTGTCAAGGTAGAATTGACTAGAAGACCATTAAAACACCTTCCAACTTTGAGATTCTGTTAGTGAGCCTTCCCCTGCTGTTCTCTCTCCTGTTGTTAATTTATTCATTAAACAAATATTTCCTGGACAGCTATGAAATATAATAAACTTACTCCTGCTCTGTTCTTAATTCTCTGTGACCTTTCTCTTTCCCTTCCTTTTCTCCATCCTACTCTTCCTCCTTCCTTTTTCCTCTTCTTTTTTTTAAATGTCTCCTTCCTATTCTCTCTCATAATCAAAATAATACCTTAAGTCTCACCTGGAATTGGGAGATAGCTTCAAATGAAAGGAAAAGCCTAAATCCCCAGGGAGTGAAA